>NW_006921882.1:3333354-3335012 GCF_000298275.1 Orycteropus afer afer
AGCCTGCCTGACCCCTGGAGAGAGTGGAAGTGGGTCTAGGGAGGTCATTACTCCTCCAA
The DNA here is from genome assembly GCF_000298275.1 of Orycteropus afer afer. NCBI lineage: Eukaryota > Metazoa > Chordata > Mammalia > Tubulidentata > Orycteropodidae > Orycteropus > Orycteropus afer. The sequence continues at coordinate 3,333,414 of NW_006921882.1, forward strand.
GACCATGGACCTTTACTTCAATCCTGCTGTGAAGTTCCAGCCATGGCCTGTTTTCTGGATAGCCCAGAGAGAAACATAAAGTATTCATGACTATCAACTCATCAACCAACAGAAATAAAATGCCCTCTGAAATGCATTTCATATCTCCATCTTCTGAGCCCAGGGACACGTATTTCCAATATTTGTAGGCGAGTGTTGCTGCCCTTCTGTATTTCAATAGGCCTGTTACACCCACTTCTGAGGGCATGAGGTACCAAGGAAAAATGTGGGCTCCGTGTGAGGGCACCCCCTATTGCTCAGTGTGTACATCCATGATCTCATTCAATTCTAGTGGTACCATACCTGCAAAGTTAGTGTCTGCTGAACTGTTAGCTCAATGGCATTTAGCTTTAAATTGGTCCCACCCTGAACTCTATATGCTACGCAGCTTCCTTCTCAGACACCTTTAAAATTTATTCTGGGATAATGAAGAATCTGTGAAACACCTCACATTGTGAATGAACTTGGAGGACATAATGCTGAGTGAAATAAGTCAATCACAGAAGGACAAATATCATATGAGTCCACTATTATATACAAAGTCAAGGAAAGGTTCACACATGGCAGGAAAGTTTCTTCCTTGGTTACCAGGGATGGGAGGAGAGGGAAACTGCTAGCTAGGTAAAAGACAAGTATTGATTTGGGTGAAGGGAAAGACGATATACCAAATGACTAACACAACAAAAGTAAGGAAAAGGAAGACAGAGAAAGGTGTGCAAGAGGTACAGACAACAGACGTCAATACTTTTCCATACACAATCCTGCTTCAGTAAAACAGACATTAATCTATAGATGAATACATAGGTAGACAAGCAAGACGATCAGGGATGGGTAGGGAACAGGAAAATACCCACCCCACGACTAAATGTAGGTTTAAGGAGCTCTGGTGATGCAGTGCCTAAGGCATTTGACTGCTAATCAGAAGGTTGGGGGTTCAAACCCACCAGCCACTCCATGGAAAGAAGACCAGGCTATCTATGTCCGTAAAGGTTTGCCCCCTCAGAAACCTAAAGGGGGTTGCTATGGGTCAGAATCGACTCGATGGCAGTAAGTTTTATATATATACAGATTTCCTAAGGGCAAGGACAACATCTGCCTTTTTAGCCCACATCGACACCTGGCCCTTCACATTGGTGCTTTATAAGGCCCAGGTGTGGGCCCTAATGCAATGGCTGTAGGAACCAACAGGAGCTACTTTGGGATGTGCATCAAAATGTTACTTTTACTATTTCTGCAATATTATAGTAAAGGTGTTTCAGTGTATCTGGAAATGTTTCCTTACTGGTTTTTTTTTATGCAGAGAAAGGTACAATATCCTAAGACAAACACATGACTGATGTCAGACGCCATATTTAACTGTTCCGATTTACGTACAAATTCAACTTAAAGATAGAATGGAACCCGTTTATAATCCGGATGTTGCCTGTATAACAAAATTTCAAGAAAAAAGCAGGGTTTTCTGTAAGATTTGGGCTTGGCGGGACTGAAACTAACCTGGATCATTCGGGTTAACTGATCAGGGCCTGATGTGTTTCCACCACCTTTGAACTGAAAAAACAA
>NW_006921882.1:3337126-3338169 GCF_000298275.1 Orycteropus afer afer
GAAACCCAAGGAGGGGTTGCTATGAGTTGGGTCCGACTCAACAGCACATAACAACAACAACATGGGACAGTTCTATTTCTGTCCTCTAGGGGCACTGTGAGTTGGAATAGACTCAACAGCAGTGGGTTTGGTTGATTGTGGATTTCAGGCAGGGGAGTGAAATCAGGCCTTTATGTGTAAACACTCATTTCTCTGATAGCTCCCTGCTTCGTTCACCCTAGAAACATTCCTCAAAGGAGAATTCCAGGGGAGAGTTAAATCCGTCCTACAAGTGGCACAGGGAGGGCAAGTGGCTTACCCTGGGTCACAGAGCCAGCCAGCTCCAGGTGATGGGAGTCAAGCCCATGTTTCTGGAACATTCAAGATGTTCACTTCCACCAGTGCTACTTTCCTGAACTGGCACTGTTCACATTTGGTGCTGATAATTCTGCTGTAGGATGATGTCCTGGGCACTGTAGGATGGTCAGCGGATGCCTGGCCTCCACCAGCCACTTAGCAACCTCTATCCCCTCCCCCACTGTGACACCCACAAATGTCTGCAGCCATCTCCAACATCCTGGGTGAGAACCCCGGGCCCAGAGGACGGATCATTTGGTGCTCTCTCTTCCTTCTCTGTCTCTCTGTCTGTCTCTGTCTCTCTCATTGTCTTGTCTGTAGAGAGTAAGGCCTGGACTTTGAGATCCCTTGATGTTCAGGGAGAATGAACCATGGGAGGTATGGACTCCCTGGTAAGGTGGAATGGGTACCCAAGTGTGTGGTTTCCTGAGAGCAGAAACTCCTTGTTTCGGGCTAAGAAGGAGGTGGCTGGCCCTGGCCACCGCGTGTGCAGGCAACACACTGAGGACCCTGTCCCATTTCTCCCTCATGGTAGCCCCTGGCATTAGAACACCTGGTTCTCCCTGTCCCAGGGCCTCTGGCCTTTCTGCCAGCTGGAAGCTGACAACTGTAGGCCCAGAGACAGCAGGCAAAGATGTAAGGGCCCTTCCTCTCTGTTCCCATTCAATCAATGCACCTGGAAAGATCACCTGCCCAGCCTAGCCCTG
>NW_006921882.1:3358514-3363679 GCF_000298275.1 Orycteropus afer afer
CCAAGATTATCTTCTGTGTCTGTGTTAATTGGTTTCCCTTTTCTTTGTTGAAGAGGGTCTGTGCAATCCTTCTTCCTAGTCTGCCATCTTGCCGGAACCCCTGCTACAACCATTTTTGAGTTATCTTCAGCAAGATTTTACTTGTGTATGATATTGTTCAATAATTTCCACATTCTGTGGGATCACCTTTCTTTAGAATGGCTACAAATATGGATCTCTTGCAGTCAGTTGGCCAGGTAGCTGTCTTCCAAATTTCTTGGCATAGATGATTAAGTACCTCCAGTGCAGCTTCCATTTGTTGAAACATTTCAATGGGTGTCCCACCAATTCTTGGAGCCTTGTTCTTTGCCAATTCCTTCCGTGCAGCTTCAACTTCTTCCTTTAATACCATTGCTTCTTGATCATATGCTACCTCCTGTAATGGATGAAGATCTACCAATTCTTTTTGGTACAGTGACTGTGTATTCCTTCTATCTTCTTTTGATATTTCCTGCATCATTCAATGTTTTGCCCATAGAATCTTGCAATATTGCAACTCAAGGCTTGAATTTTCTCCTCAGCTCTTTCAGCTTGAGAAATGCTGAGTGTGTTCTTCCCTTTTGGCTTTCCAACTTGTGGTAGTTATGTTTGTGTGTCAACTCGGCCAGGCCTGGTTGAGTAGCTGGGCCGCTGGTGATAGTTATTCCCCATGATGAGACTGGCAATCAACTCCATGGTGGGATCTACCACAAGCAGCTGAGTAGCTGCCTTTGGGATGTGATGTGCTTCCTCTTATAAGGAGAAGTCTTGGGGATGGTCTCTAGCTTATGGCACCTTGAACCCTGCATGTAGCCATGTCATTGTTCAGCAACCTGCCATGATCTGCTGACCTTGGGCCTTACAATGGACTTGAATTAATGGTCTGCCGTGTGATTTGGTAACATTGGGACTGTGCCTTGTTACTTGTCAACCTTGGGCTTGGCAGCCTCAGCAGCCAGCAGCTCTCTGAGTGAAGAAAAGCCTCCAGCTTCTGTGGGCTGGGAGCTAGAGGCAGAGCTGAAGCCCAAGGCTGAGGGGCTTTCACCCAGCCCCTAGAGCTTGGCACTTTGAACTTGGACTTAAAGCCTCCAAACTGTAAGAATAAACTCCTGTTTGTTAAGGCCATCCCATTTGTGGTATATTTCTGTCAGAGTGGCACTAGGGAACCAGAACACAACTCCAGGTCCTTGCACATTTCATTATACTTGACTTTGTCTTCTCGAGCTCCTCTTTGAAATCTTCTGTTTAGCTATTTTATCTTGTCATTTCTTCCATTTGCTTCAGCTACACTCCACTCAAGGGCAAGTTTCAGAGTCTCTTCTGACATTCATTTTTGTCTTTTCTTCCTTTCTTGTCTTTTTAATGACCATTTGCTTTCTTCATGGATGATGTTCTTAATAAGATCCCACAATTCCTCTGGATTTCAGTCATTGGTTTTCAATGCATCAAATATATTCTTTAGATGGTCTCTAAATTCATTTAAAAGGTCATATTTTGGCTGCCATGGGAAGGAAGACTGGGCAATCTACTTCCATAGAGATACTGCCCAAAGAGGGGTCACTATGAGTCGGGACCGATTCGATGTCAGAGAGTTTGTTTTTTTCATTTGGACTTCTTAAATTAAAATTGTCTTCAGCTTCAACTTGAACTTGCATATGAGTAGTTGATGGTCTGTCCCACAGTCAACTCCTGGCTTTGTTTTGGCTGGAGATACTGAGCTTCTTCATCACCTCTTTCCACAGATGTAGTCAGTCTGATTCCTGTGCACTCCATCTGGTGAAGTCCAAGTGTGTAGCCACCATTTTTGTTGTTGGAAAAAGGTGTTCGCAATGAATAAATCATTGGTCTTGCAAAATTCTGTCATGTAATCTCTGACATCATTTCTATCACCAAGGCCATGTTTTCCAACTACTGGTGATTCTTCTTTGATTCCAACTTTTGAATTCGTCACCAGTGCTAAACAACACATCTTGATTGCATGTTTGTCAACTTCAGACTGCAAAAGTTGGTAAAAATCTTCAATTTCCTCATCTTTGGCTTTGGTGGTTGGTGCATAAATTTGAATAATAGTAGTAGTAAATGGTCTTCCTTGTAGCAGAGTGGATATTATCCTATCACTGACAGCATTGTACTTCAGGATAGCTCTTGAAACATTCTTTGTGGTGATGAATGCCACACCATTCCTGTTTAATTTGTCATTCCCGGCATAGTAGATCATATGGTTTTCTGATTTAAGATGGCCAAAACCAGTCCATTTTATCTCACTACTGCTTACCATATCGATCTTTATCCATTCCATTTCATTTTGACAACTTTCATACCTCATACATTCCATGTTCCAATTATTAATGAATGTTTGCAGCTATTTCTTCCCATTTTGAGTAGTGCCACATCAGCCAATGGAGGTCCCAAAAGCTTTACTCCATCCATGTCATTAAGGTTGACTCTACTCTGAGGAGACAGCTCTTCTGACTTGAGGGGCTCATCTTCCAGCATTATATCAGACAATGTTTCAGGGTTATTCATCAAGTTTTCCAGTAATATATCAGGCAGTGTTTTTCACTTCTATTCATAAGGTTTTTCACTGGTCAATTCTTTGAGAAGTGGATGGCCCCTTCCTTCTTCCAAGTCTGTCTTAGTGTGGAAGCTCAGCTGAAACCTGTCCACCATGAGTGACCCTGCTGGTATTTGAAATACTGGTGGCATAGCCTCCAGTCTCGCAGCAACACACAGTCCACCACAGTATGACAAACTGACAAGTGGTGGCACATTTCAATTAATTAAAAGTAAATGCAACATAGCATTCAGGCCTTTGAGTGAATGAGCCATGGTCCTGGTGCTGCATTGTCCTGTGTGGCTGGTGGTGCCGCGTTGTCCAGAGCAGCCGTAACAGGTCATTGTCACTGAGGGATGTTCCATGCAACAGCATTGGAGTTCTTTTAAATACAGAATTTTTAAAAGCTTTGAATTTTTCTAAAATAGTAGATTTGTGTGTGTGTGTGTGTGTGTGTGTGTGTGTGTTTCTTAATAAGAAAAGTAACAACTGTTTGTCATAAACCACTTGGAAAATGCAGAAAGCACAAGAGAGCAGTGAGAGGCCACATGTGGGGTCAGTTCGGTGGCTGACTGAATCAAAAAGCACCCTCTTGCAGACACTGGGGTCCCGTGACGAACACTGGAGCAGGCACAGGCTCTGTTGCATGGCCACTGGAGGTCAAAGGAGGTCAGAGGAAGAGGAGGAGAGGGCCAGCACTTGCAAAGAGACAGAGACCCTAGGAGTGAAGGGATGCTTGTCAGCCCAGACACCCCAGCATCACTGTTGTTTAGAGGCCGTCAAGTCAGATCCAACTCATGGCACACTTATGTGCAGCAGAACCAAACACTGCTGAGCGGTGCTGTCCCTTCGTCACACTCGCAACAGTCCTCAAGCCCATGACTGTGCCCACTGTGGGTTTTGAGAGCCTTCCTGCCTGGAGCTCATAGCCCAGCACTCTAGCAACACATTATTCTGTTGGGACCCATAGAGTTCTCAGTGGTTAATTTGGGGAAGTAGATCACCAGACCTTTCTTCCTGGTCTGTCTTAGTCTGGAAGCTCTGCTGGAATCTGTCCCCCATGGGGGACCCTGCTGGTCCTTGATGTACCACTGGCTTGCCTCCAGCATCACAGTGGCACCCAAACCAGCACAGCACACCATACTGACAGACATGGTGGAGGGGACCCTATTCATGATTATTGCTAGTTGTTAGTTGCCATCAAGTGAGCTCTCACCTTATGTAGAATAGACTGAAACACTGCCCCACCCCACGCCATCTTCATGAAGGAAACACTGCCCCATCCCATGCCATCTTCATGATCGTTGCTGGGTTTGAGTCCATCATAGCTGTTGAGCCCATCCATCTCATGGAGGGTCCCGTCTTCTCATTGACCTTCCACTTTCCCCAACATGGTCTCCTTTTCTAGCGGTTGGTCCTTGCTGATGATGTGCTCAAAGTGAGCAGGCCGGAGTCTCTCCATCTTCAGTAGACCAACATTGATGCCAGGAATTTACTACCACTATGTTGGAAGAGCTGGCCATATGCCCTAAATGTCCTGTCCATGAGAGATGGCATCTGGACAGCTGACAGGAGCAAGTTCTCCTGTTCTCCTGGCTGATGAGCCTTGAAGCCTCTCTGTGGAGCAGCAGTGACCTCCCAACCCATCTGTCCACCCCAAGAAGACAAAGAGCAAATGGGAATTGTTATCAGAACCTTCCAGACCACTGCACCCCTGGGCAGGCAGACAGCATGTGACATGGATGTGGCCATCAGAAAGGATGTGGCTGTGCTGGGCATAGGCTGTCACAACCCTGGGTCTGACAAGTGGCCAGAGTGCCTGGAAACCAGAGCCCACAGCCATAGCCCATCCTCCCTTGGAGTTGAGCACACTGGGGACAGAGGCAGAATCAAGGGTGAGCTTTGCTTCTAATGCATTGTGCTGTTGAGGGGCAGGACACCCAGGGGAGAAAGTGTCCAGTCCTGGGGTGACCAGCAGGGCAGGTGGGTGAAATGCAGCCCTCCAACCACTCCAGTGGTTAGCTTGCTGCTCCTGACCCGCCAGGTGCTGTGATGGTAGCTTTTTCATTAAAATCCCATTTCCGTAGGTTTATAACTTGGCCATAAAGCATGGCTCCGGGCAGGATCCTGGAGTGTGCAGGGGCCCGCTGGGAAGCAGACTTCTGCATTTTCATCCATAATTTTTCTCTTTATGGCTTAATGGATTTTATCACTTGGGAGGCAGGAAGAGCCTGCCGGCGGTGGGCAGGGCCCTAGCTGCAGAGGAGCAGATGCCCACAGAGACGGCGTCAAGGGCTGGAGGGTGACAGCTTTGCACAACACCGTTGACACTGTGACAAGACTCGGGATCTTCTTTATGGCAGAGCAAAGGGCCCACTCCCCAGTGTTTGTGGTCCCCAATCACCCTCCTAATGGAGCCCTGACAGCATGACAGTTAAGTGCTGGGTTGCTGACTGCAAGGCCAGCAGTTCAAACCCATCCAACGGCTCTGTGGGAGAAAGACATGGTGATTTGCTCCCATAAAGATTTACAGCCTAGAAAACCCTATGGGGCAGTTCTATTCTATCTCCTGGGGTTGCGCTCCAAGTCAGAA
>NW_006921882.1:3366339-3367528 GCF_000298275.1 Orycteropus afer afer
CAGGGAGACAGCTCAGGGTGCAGAAGAGTATGAAGGGATGGACACTGGGAGAGGTAACTATGGGGAGGAAGTGGGCGGGGAGCTGCTGCATTGTAAATTTTGGTCAATGTCATGAGACAAATTATATGTGAACTGCTGTATGAAAAGTGAATTTACTCTGTAAATCTTCACCCAAATCCTAATAAAAAAAAAGAAAAGCTTACTGGTCTGATAGAGACCGGTGGAACCCCTGAGACTCTGGCTCGTAGACACTCTTCAAGCCTAGAACTGAACTCATCTCCATGGCTCAACTCTCAGCCAAACGATGGGCCTCTAAGGTGAACACTAACATCAGGGAGGTACACACTCCTTAGAACCATCAACCAGAGGAAATTGGCAAGGCAGCATTTGCCCAGGCATAGCTCTGAGAAAGCAGGCAGGGACAGGAAGGAAGGACAAAGGAAAGTGGTAACCACAGGCAGGAAGTAGGAAGGGTGCTGTTACTGTGGGGATTGCAGTGAATGTCACAAAACAAAAGGGGTATGAGGATTGTTGAGCAGAAAACCAATTTGCTTGATGAATTTTCACTCAAATCACAATAAAAACAAACAAGAGCTTAGCTTTAACTGGTGAAAACTGTCTGCCTTGAGCATCCTGCTTTTTCAAGATCTATCTATTTGGCATCAGATTGACAATAGTAACTCGGAAGATTAGACAGGAACCTTAGGAGGCAGTGAGTTAATGTTAACAGGGTGGAACAGTTAAGAAAAGGGTGGCTTGCACAGCTTGAAGATGATCAGTGTCACCGAATCATACAGGTAGAAATTGTTGCATTAGTGTCTGTTCTGCTGTGCATGTTATTCACAACAACAACAAAATTAAATTTAAAAAAAAAAAAAAAAAACTTTGATAGCATCTCTGTTGGCGAGAGAAATGGGCAGAGCAAAGCCCAGGGCAGTGAAGGCAGGTCCTGGTTGTGCTGTGAAGACAGATCCAATACCTTGGGTTGGGCGTGGAGGCCCTCAGGATGGAGCTGTCCACAGTCCTCACCCCAACCTCAGCCCCTGGGTCTGGAAGATGAGTCAATGTGGCAGAATCAGGCCCCCTATCCCAGTCCCCAATGCTGACCTTCCTCCATGCCCTCTCAAGGGTCCTTGGCCACCCAGTCCCCAAACACCAGAGGCATCCTCTCTTCCAAGTTCAAGTCTAC
>NW_006921882.1:3368933-3373577 GCF_000298275.1 Orycteropus afer afer
AACTACCAGCCTTCTGGTTAGCAGTCAAGTGCCGGAGGCACTATGCTACTAGAACTCCCCATAGATTGATAAGTATGGGGAAGGGTTATATCTGTTCACCATACATAGACTGACTAAGTATGGTGAAAGGACACAACCCTGACACACTCCCTTCCTGATTTTAAACCATGCAGTATCCCCTAATCTGTTTACACGACAGCCTCTTGGTCTAGGTACAGGTTCCACATAGGCATAATTAAGTATTCTGGAACTCCTATTTTTGTCATCAAAAATCCTCAGACCTAGACCAATAAGCAACATCATGAATAATGAATATTTAAATCACCAAGTGTTTCATTTTGCTTACATCCATGGAAGCAGCACTCAAGAAATTAAATGACATATTGCGTTAGAAAGTCTGCTAAAGACCTAGTTAAAGTGCTGAAAACCAGAAGTATGACTCTGAGGACTGAGGTGTGCCTGACCCACGCCGTGATATTTTCAGTGTCCTCATATGTATGTGAAAGGTGGAGGATGAATAAGGAAGACCGCAGAGGAATTGGTGGATCTAAATTACGGTGTTGGTGAAGAATACAGACTACACCGCGGACTTCCAGAAGAACAGGCACATCTCTCTCGGGAGATGTACAACTAGACTGCCCCTTGGACGTGAGGATGGAAAGACATGCTTTAGACACATTTTCAGGAGGGGTCTGTCCCTGGAGATGGATACATTTGGTAAAGTACTGGGTCAATGAGAAAGGGGAAGACCATCGATGAGATGCATCGACACAGTGGCTGCACCAACGGGCTCAAACGCAACAGCTGTGAGATGGTGCAGGCCCGGCAGTGTTTCTGTCTGTTGTGCAGGAGGCTGCTGTAAGTCGGAACCGGCTCGACAGCACCTACCAACAACAGCGCAATGGGGAGACACTAGTACCCGTAATTGTGCACAGCGCCTGCGCACAGTAGGTGTGATCTGAGTGCTGGTGGAGGCTGTGTTGAGCGGTAGCCTGTGCAGGAGGGTGGAGGAGACAGCAGAGACGGCGCTGCGTTTGGGTGCTCCCAAATCGGGCAGGTCTCTGCTCTGCCGCTTACACCCTGGGCCCCGAACAGGTCACTTAACCCATTGCAGCCTCTTTCTCCCATCTGAAAATGGAAGTCCATGTAGCGCCGCCTCAACACTGTCTCTTTAGACTGTCACCCCTTCCTACAGAGGTCAGTCCCTTAGCGATCCATTTCACCAATGAGAACCCAGATCTGCACGCTTTGGAGCCTCCTGAGATCACACCCACAGCTCCCGGCGCTGGGCTTGGCTGTTAAACACTATCAGAAGCAGAAAGTATCTTCCCTTTAGTTAGATGTTTAACTCCCTGGGACTGGCTTGAAGTAAAACAGAATGTGTGAGTGTGAGTGTGTGTGTGTCTGTGTGAGTGTGAGCATCTACACAGCCTGCACACGTCAACAACGTCTACATGTCAAGTCGGTGAGCTCAGTAGCCTTCTTCAGCTGTGCGCCCATCCTCATTACCCTTTTCTAAACCTCCCCACCACCGTCATCCTGAGCTCACTGGCCCAAAGCCTCCCACTCCATCCTGAGAGCTGCCGTTGTCAAGCAGGAAGTTTCTGGAAGGCACAGGGTGGCTCCCCTGTTTGTGAGCAGAAACACCCCAGAAAAAGTTGGCCGTAGGAGTCGGGGGCTGAGAGGGGAAAGCCTGTGACCCGTGGCCACCCCATGTGTGTCAGAGAAGAACTGTACCCCACAGAGTTTTCAGTGGCTGGTTGTCTAGAAGCACATCACCAGACCTGTCTCCCAGGCCCCTCTGAGTGGGCTCGAACCTCCAACCTTCTGGTCAGCAGCCGAGTGCGTGAGTCCTTTGCACCACCGAGGAACGCCCTGGAAGGAAAGTGCTTGCTGAAGTCCTGTTAAGACAGACTCCGGAGTTTGCCTGCTTGACCTGGGGGCCAGCAGCTCAGTGGCGAAGCAGACACTCCCTGGTCATCTGAGCAGAGTCACCTTGACCCTCAGGGAACTGAGGAGCAGCTTAGAGCCACATGGGGAAGCTGGGGTCTACAGCCCCTTGCCTCTGATCCGGTTTTCTGGCCGGGCTCAGTCTGCACTTATAAAATACCAAAAGGAAGAGGCCCAGAGTGAGGCGGATGGAAGGAATTATCTGGCGGATCAGACACCTCAGTTGAAGCCCAGGACCTTGCAGGGTCGCGCATGGAACTTACAAGCAATATAAACAGTGTGGTGGCCAACCTCGCCACCAGAAATATTCAATAATAAAACACAGCTGCCGGCGCTGGCATTTCCCATGCGGAGTTTGTGATTCTCGGCGCTAGAAGTGCTGACAAAGAGAAAAACCGTAAAATGAAAGCCAGTCTCCCCACCAGCACCTCCCAAAGAGGGAGATTTTGTGCACTGCAAGTCTAAACACTCACTTAAAATGCGAACGATCAATAAAAATAATTTAAGACAGAAGTTCTTCTTGGAAACTTATTTTGACCAAGTGTTTGTGAGACCTTGGTGGATCCTGGCTAGGATAAGCACTTTGATTTGAAATCTCTGTCTTGATTATGAAAACTCCCTCTCGCCCCTCTCTCTGACTCACAGGAGACTTCTTAGCTGGCTCTGCAAAAAGGAACCGACATGGTGTTGGCAGCGGTTGCTGGCCGTCTTGCTGGGACTTTATCATAATAAAATCTTGCAGTCATTATGTGCAAAGAGAAAGACCCAGATGTGGTAAGAAGGCGAACATCTGGAACCACAGCTCAGGCCTTTGGCCTCAAAGCCTCCCACTCCGTGGGGTCCCAGAGATGGTGGCCAGGCTTTGGGTTATAAAAACAAAGTGTTGCAGTGGGGAAGAGGGCAGGGAGAGAAGGGGGCCAGACCGACATAAGTTGGAGGTAATTCTGAGTCCTCGGGTCTTTTTCCTCACAGAGAAGACGTATAAAACTCAAGGGTGCACGTCAGATTCAGGGTGTGGGCTGTGGCGTGGGAACGGGGCTCAGAGGGAGTAAGACACTAAGTGAAACAAGGCGAGGACTTCACGCGATGACGAAGATCGGACATCAAGAACCAAGGGGACAGGTGTACGCAGATCTCAGCGCCTGAGGTCCAAAAAGTAAAATTGAAAACATAAACTCCATTTTTTAAAATAATAGGATAAAAACCCAAGAACCTTGGAGAAGCACAGAAAAGGAAGTCAAGGCCATTGACTGAGGGATACAGAGAATTTCCCAGAGGAAGTAGCATACAGGCTGGGTTGCTGAGGGGTGTGTAGGAGTTTTCCAGGCAGACCAAACCACAGGTGCAAAGTCTTAAAGTGGCCGGAGAATTCCAAAACCCTGCTGGCATGAGATGGTCTGTGTCCCTGACACACACTCCATGTCCCCGTGTCTGCCCCTTCCTGACACCACAGTGCTGTGCAGACCTTCCCCAGCAAACAGTATTCCCAGCCCCCCGCAGCATCCTCCCCCCCTCCCGCCGTGCTCCTCACACATCCCATCTCAGTGCTGCCCTGGGCAGTATGTGCTGAGGACGGAGATTGGGATTTCGGTGGGCCCTGGCCCACCATGTGTCTTTCAGCCACACCCTTCTTGGGATCAGCCACCTTTCCTGGCAGGCCAGGGCAATTCGAGTGTCACCCACTCAGCTAAAACCGGAGAGAAGTCCTTAGAACAGGGGGTGAGACTCAGGAAGGCGACAGAGGAGGCTGCCTGCAGCTGGCTGGGGCTCAGGAACTTCAGCGACAGCTGCCTCGCTCGGCGTGTGGTCTTCCAAGGCCAGCAGATCCTCCTCCGGGGAGGAGACATGGAGTCAATGGGTCTGTACCTCAATTAAAAAAGAAAAAAAAAAGTATTAGAGGAAAAAATGACTTTTAGTACATGTTCTTCTGGTTAAAGTACCATCATGTCAGAATTCAGCTTAGAACAACTGCAGGTCAGGTCTCAAAGTGGTGCCTACCTGTGGTGGCTCTTCTTACCAACTGCTTGTCATCTCCATGCTGATTGGGTCCACCGAGGTGGTCGGAGAAAGTGGACAAGAAGCTGGCCCTGCCGCTGGTCACTGTTGTGAGCACAGAGCAGAATGACATGACCACAACAGGAGAACACTGTGCCTTTAAGAGTCACTTCTCCAGCAGCAAGGAGGGACTGCCAAGGCTTTTCTTCCTGATTCCATATTTATTCCTCCTTCGCCATCCACTCAGGGCGTGGAACACAGTAATAATGGAACTCAGTGATATCACCAGGGTTGATGTCACCCAGCACAGTAACTCATGGTCTCACACCCCCACCCAAGCACCTCCTCCCAGACCAGACCATGCAGAAGCCTTAGTGATGTTTCTCATCAATGTTAATCACAGCATAATATGTCATCAATATAGCTGCAAACTGCTTCGATGTAATATTTCTTAGATTACCCATGTACTGACAACAACAAATGGTTCTGTAAAATCTTCTACTCAAGTCACATTATTAGTTATGTATCAGTAACTGAGTGGAAGCCTTTTTTAATTTTTCTTCTTTTCCTTTGCCAAAGGCATTTGACTGCTAACCAGAAGGCTGGCAGTTCAAACCCACAGCCACTCCTTAGAAGGAAGGTTGGGCAGTCAACTTCCATAGACATACCGCCTCGGAAACCCAAAGAGGGCTCGTTATG
>NW_006921882.1:3374223-3412095 GCF_000298275.1 Orycteropus afer afer
ACTGCCTCAGAAACCCAAGGAGGGGTCGCTACAAGTTGGGGCCGATTTGACGGCACACGACAACATTGATAACATAAGCTGGGCCTGCAGGCCTTGATACAGCAGACTACAGGGATATTTTTATTTAAAATGGTGAATTTTTGCTGAAACACAGCACACAAATTTTACAGACAGTCACTTTGGTGTCACCTCCACTGACAGCGTCACCGTGCGTGTGCCGCTGAGGAAACATTGGGAAGGCGATGTGGCCCGTGCCTCTACCTCTGTCAAACTCATGGGGCGATGCTATAAACTAATGCTGGTGTCTTATCTTTCAGATAAAGTGTGCCACAAAGACACTCACACACACAAACAGGTAAGTGGGTGAACTACAGTTCGGCATGAAGTACAGCGTGAAGCTGATTTACCGTCAGTGAGTGGAAGCGGATCACCATGGAGGCCTTCATCCTCGGCGGCTTCACACTGAGGAGGCTGAGGGGAGGAGGGAGAGGAGGGTTGATGGCGCTGTGTCAGGGGCGGCAGAGGCGGCAGAGGTGGGGGAGGTGGAAGGGGAGGCGGGTGAGGCAGGTGTACTCCATGTGACTGCACAGAAATACATTGCCATTTCTGGCCAACTTTTTCACCTTTCCATTTCTCTGAAAACATTTCTATACATCACCAAGCCTTCTTCCACCATTTGGTTTAGTGTCAGTGCCCAAATCCTAGAAGGATCTGTGTGGTAAAATAAGCCCGAAGCTGTCTTGAATTCTTGGAACCCTCTGCCAGGTGGTCTAGTGTCAGTTTGTTTCTGCCACTGCTTTGTCTCCGTCTTCTTCCTCAGAGTCTGGTGAGGTTCAGACCCTCCTCTCCACCAGGTCGTCCTCCACTCATTCTTCCAATGGGGTGTGTACCAGCTGTTGCATCTCTCCAGGATCCACATCTGGAAAACACCCCCATATAAGTCGACCCGCACGCTTCAAACCCCTGTTGTTCCAGGGTCAGCTGTCTTGGAGCATTTAACGTGTGCCTGCCCAGGAGCTGCTAATGATCCTGTATTGATACATTACTGTTGAGGAGACAGTTTCTGGAGGCACGAACAGTGAAGCACTCAGCCCCTGTCCAAGAGGCTGGCCGTCTGAAGCCATTCAGATCCGCCTCAGCAGGAAGCCCTGGCGATCCCCTTCTGACGTGTCGCAGCCCTGAAAACCCCATGGTGCGCAGTTGTAGGTCACACACGTGCGCTCACCACACATGGGAATCAATTTGACTGCAACGAACAACAGCCACAATTATGAACTGAATCCACAGTTGGACATCAGAGTTCACCCTTAGTGTTGTACGCCCTACGGGTTTGACAGACACACACTGTCATGTCACCGCCATCCATAATTCTGTCTTCATCACTCTTTGAAAGGGTTAATAACCTTCCAACAGGCCTACCCCCTCCCTGCTTGTGTATCAGCTCGCGGGATGCCAGGAGGAAAGCCACAGACTAGACAGTTTCAGGTGAATCAATAAAACACTATTTCAAAGATGAACTTAAGCACATTACCCTTCTATTGCACGGGGGGTTCACCCCAGGCCACTGTTGGGCAAACCTTTCCTGAAGGTAAGTCATGCCTGCGGCTCAACGGCGTGGGCCTTCCTCCCTTAAGGATGGGTTCAGTCTCCTGAGAGGCAGCAGCATCTGGGGATGGAGGGGGCAGTTTTTTAAGCATGTTCACTGTCATCTTCTTTCATGTACCTGCACCTGACACGGCCCCATGGCTGTCATCACACTGCCGTCTCTGAACCAGATGGGAGCCACTTGTCTCTCCTGGAGCATCTGCCCCATTGGAGACCCCTGGGCACCCAGCCCTGAGACACCTTGAGTTATGAGGTTGTGACGTCTAGCCCATTTGGTCCACAGACATTTACTGTGCACCTACTGTGTGTCAGGGCCCAGTGCTAGTTCAGTGTGAGAAGTCTTGCCTTCCATACGGGAGATTCCGGTTAGATTCCCAGCCGATGCAACTCAAATGCAGCCACTAGTCATCTGTCAGGGAGGCTCGTGTGTGGCTGTGATGTGGGACAGGTTTCCATGGAGCTTCCACACCAAGACAGACTTGGAAGAAAAGCCTGGAGACCAGGTTCTGAAAATGAGCCAACGAAAACCCTGTGGACCCTGATGCTCTGACCTGTAACCGGTCACAGGGTGATGCAGCTCTGATCTATAATCTGTCATGGGGATGACACAGCCCTGGGCAGGTTTTGTTCCATTCAGTTATGCCTGGGACATCACCCACAGCAGCTAACGACAGCCATTGTGTGTCAAGCAATCAAAGTGCCAACACTCATCTAGCACATACCCTTACACATCTCAGCTCATTTCATCTCTACGGGAATCCTGGGAGATGTGCACAATACTATCTCCACTCAACAGATGGGGACACTGAAGCCTAAAGCCACCATGATCCTAAGTGGAAGAGGCAAGACTCGATCCCAGTCTGTCTCCATATCTGAGGCTCTGAACTCTGTGGTAATCTGGTCTGGAAGGCTTTTGTCATTGCTAGATGCTCTCAAGTGGACTGCGACTCATAGTAACACCATGTGATGGAGGAGAACTGTCCCCTAGGGTTTTCTTACTGTAGTCTTCATGGAAGCAGGTGGCCTGGCCTTTCCCCTGCAGAGCCACTGGGTAGGTTTGAACTGCCAACTTAAGATATGCACCACCAGGGTACAGTTTCAAGAAGGTCATAATTTGCAGACGGCAACTTAGTGGGGTGCATTGTCAATTGGAGACCCCAACTCCTCTTCCAGGCCCCCACCCTGTGCTGCTGACAGCGCATGCTCGGAGGCTCAGGCAGGGACCTGCTGGGAAATGTGCTCTTCCATAAAAGGAGCTGTCTCTGCAGCAGCACAGCTGGCTGGCGATTGGCTGGTGAAGCTCATCCAATCAGAAGTTGTAACCAAGTTGTTATAATTCAAACTCAGATGTCGGCTTCAACCCCTGTCTCACAACTATTTTGAGCCCAGGAAAGCCCACAAGTGTGTCTATTCTGAGACAACGACACAGAAAGACCCAGTTAGAAAAATGTTCAGAGAAACTTGGGAGTTACAGCTACTCCTACACCCGAGAGCGTTCAACTGCTCTCATTTCACAAAGTGGCTTTGCAGAAATTGCATGCTAATATTTGGCTGGGAAATGACAATAGTTTGACTTGATAGAAGGCTCTCCCCTTGAGTGGCTGCAGGTAGAAAGGGACGCTGGTAACTCATGGAAAACAAGTGTTCCCGGGAAGAGGTGTGGAAAGGGCTTTACAGCAGAGCCAAGCAGATAGGAGTAAATGAAAGAGAGAAAAGGGACCGGGTTAGAGGCCTTGGACCAGTAATGTAAGATACCAACCTTATTACACAGTCATCACGGCTACCATCAAATCGCTGTTGAGTGGTATGGCCAGGGCTCTGTTAACCCAATGCTGTTGAGTCATTCCTACTCTGGGACCGTATTGGACAGATTAAAACCGTCCCATAGGGTCTCCAAGGCTATGGGTCTGGACGGGAGCAGCTGTCCAGGGCTTTCTTCTGTGGAGCAGCTGGTGTCTTTGAACCACTGACTTTTTGTTCACAGCCAAGCACTTAACCACTGCGCCATCAGTGCACCTTCGAATTCTGTTAATCCCTGGATGTGTGCTAATTGATCTAATCATCAGACAACCCCCAGATGTCTATTCTATTATTATCCTACTGTTGCAGCTGAAAAGAATAAGGCAAAGCCAGGAGTGACACTCAGGCCTCTGACCCCTGGATCTGTCCTCTATCACATACCTTGCAGACCAACTATAGTAGGCTGAACGATGCGCCCTCGTAAAAGGTATGTCCCGTCCTGTTCCCCGGGCTGTGTGAATATGGCCTTCTTTGGAGAAAGAGTCTGTTGATGTAATTAGGTTAAGGATCTGCAGATGAAGGTGTCCCGGATTATGAGTGGGTTCTAAATCCAATGATAACTGTCCCTCTCGGAGACACACAGAGGAGACATACACAGAAAAGGCCAAGTGAAGAGTGTGGCAGAGATTGGAGGGCTGAAAGCCACCAGCCAGTGAACGCCAGGAGCCCCCAGAGGCTGGGAAGGTAAGGAAGGATCCTCTCCTAGAGCTTTCAGAGAGTGTGGCGCTCTTGACACCTTGATTTTGGACTCTGCCCTCCACTGTGTGGTAC
Organism: Orycteropus afer afer; assembly: GCF_000298275.1. NCBI lineage: Eukaryota > Metazoa > Chordata > Mammalia > Tubulidentata > Orycteropodidae > Orycteropus > Orycteropus afer. The sequence goes on from NW_006921882.1 coordinate 3,378,400, forward strand.
TTTGTTACTGCAGCCACACCCATATAGTCTTTAAAGTGTTAAGAAGCAAAGATGTCACCTTGAGGATTAAGGTGCACCTGACTCAAGCCATGATATTTTCATCCACTTCATACACATGCAAAAGCTGGACAATGAATAAGGAAGACAGAAGAAGAAATGATGCCTTTGAATTAAGGTGTTGGCAAAGAATACCGAGTATGCTATGGATGGCCGGAAGACTGAACACATCTGTCCTGGAAGAAGTAGAGCCAGAAGGGAGGATGGTGAGACATCGTCTCACGTACTTTGACACATTGTCAGGAGGGACAAGTCCCTGGGGAAGGATGTCATGCTTGGTAAAGCAGAGGGTCAAAAAAAAAGAGGAAGACCCTCAAGGAGAGGGTTGACACCATAGTTGCTGTGCTTGAGCCCATCATTGCAGCCACTGTGTCAGTCCATCTCATTGAAGGCCTTCCCCTTTTTCACCGACCTTCCACTTTACCAAGCATGTACCTTCTCCAGAGAATGGTCCCTCTGACAAGATGTCCAAAGTAGGTGAGACGAAGTCTGGCCATTCTCGCCTCCAAGGAGCATTCTGGCTGCACTTCTTCCAGGACAGATTTGTCCATTCTTCTGGTAGTTCATGGTATTTTCAATATTCATTCCAACACCACAATTCAAATGCATCAATTCTTCTTCAATCTTCCTTATTCATTGTTCAGTTTTCATATACATATGAGATGACTAAAAATACCATGACTTGTGTCAGGTGCATGTTAATCTTCAAAGTGACATCTCTGATCTTTAACACTTTCAAGAGGTCTTTTGCAGCAGATTTGCTCAGTGCAGTACATCATTTAATTTACTGACTGCTGCTTTTATGGGCATTGATCATGGATTCAAGTAAAATGAAATCCTTGACAACTTCAATCTGTTTTCCATTTATCATGATGTTGCTTATTGGTCTAGTTGTGAGGATTGTTGTTTTCTTTGTGTTGAGATGTAATCCATCTGAAGATTGTAGTCTTCAGTCTTCTTCAGTAAGTGCTTCATGTCATCTTCACTTTCAGCAAGCAAGGTTGTGTCTTCTGCATATCACAGGTTGTTAATGAGTTCTCCTCCAATACTGTTGCTGTGTTCTTCTTCTTATAATCCAGCTTCTTAGATTATTTGCTCAGCATACAGATTGACTAAATATGGTGAAAGGATACAACCCTGACATACACCTTTCCTGATTTTAAACCACACAGTATCCTCTTGTACTGTTTGAACAACTCCCTTTTGGTCTATGTACAAGTTCCTCATGTGCACAATTAAGTGTTCTGGAATTCCCATCCATGGCAATGTTAGCCATAATTTGTGATGATCCACACCATTGATAGCAAGTGGCAAAACAAGGACTTGGACCCACGTCTGTCTTTACTCTCTGCCTAAGAAGAATCTCTGGGAAAGCAGCTAGTGTCAAAGACATCATTAGGTCAAGAAGGAAAGAAGGGCACAGACATGGAATGGATCCCTCATAGGGGAACCCATCAGCCAGGGCTCCTGGAGTCCCCATGCTGGACCTTGGGTTGGTCAGAGGCTCCTTAACCATCATTTGTCTGATCTTTAATCTGCTAAGCACTTCCAGTTATGGGAAACTCCCCTCTTCTCATGGTAGTTCATCCCATCAGGTACCTCAAAAGAAAAGGCCTGGTGACCCACTTCTAAAACAACCACTGAAAAGCCCCCAGAGCCCCATTCTATTCTGGCATAAATGGGGTCACCATGAGTTCGGGTCAATGCCACCAAAACTGGTTTAGGTTGTCAGAGTGTTTATGGTCTGCAGGCAAGTCCACATGGCAAGTATCTGACACAAGCTTTGATTGACGGAAGGAGCAGGTCAAGACGCAAAAGTATAGTCCCCTTGCCTGGCACAAGGGCAGCCTCCTGGAGCTGGAGGCGTATCGACAACATTCATATAAACAACAGTGGCCATGAGCCAAGCAGTGCCTGTGGCAGGCTCTGTGCTATAGTCTTATGTTCATGGTCTCATCTCAACCTCTCATCAGTTCTCAAAAGTGGGTGCCCTCAGTATCTCCATTTCAGAGCAGGGAAGGAGGTGAGGTGCAGCCTGGTTAAAAAAAAAAACAAACAGAGCAGAAATAAATGAAACAGAAGAACAATAGAAACAATCAGCAAAACTAGAAGCTAGTTCTTTGAAAAGAGGAACAAAATCGACAAACCACCAGTAAATTTAACTAAAGATGAGAAAGAGGAGATACAAAGAGCATGAACAATAAATGAAACGGGCAACTTCACAACAGAACCCACAGAAACAAAAAGAACCATATTCCAACTAATTAGAAAACCTAGAAGAAAGACAAATTTCTAGAAACATAGACCTACCTAAACTAGCACAGACAAAGGTAGAAAATTTGCACAGATCCACAACAAAGGAAGAAATTGAGTAGGTTATTAAAGAAAACTCTCCACGCAAAAAAAAAAAAAATGTCCTGGCACAGATGGCTTCACTGGAGAAGTCTATAAAATGTTCAGAGAAGAGGTGACACCTCTCCTACTCGAGCTGCTCCAGAACATAGAACAGGATGACACTCTCTAAAAGTCATTTGATGAAGCAAACGTGACCCTGATACCAAAACCAGGCAAAGACATCACTAAAACGGAAAACTACAGACCACTATTTCTCGTAAATATAGACACAAAAATCTTCAACAAAGTCCTCTCCAATAGAATCCAACACTATATTAAAAAAAATAATAATAATATACCAGGACCAAGTGGGATTCGTATCAGGTATGCAAGAATGGTTCCACATCAGAAAAATGGCCAATGTAACCCATCACATAAATAAAACAAAGGAAAAGAACCATATGATTATATCAAAGTAGAAAAGGCATTTGACAAAATCCAGCAACCATTCCTGATAAAAATTCTCAGCAAAATAGGAATCAAAGAAATTCCTCAGCATCATAAAGGGCATCTATGCAAAACCAACAGCCAACGTTATTCTCCATGGAAAGAGACTGAAACCACTCTCCTTGTGAACAGGAACCAGACAAGGATGCCCTCTATGTCCACTTCTATTCAACATTGTATTGGAAATCCTAGCCAGGGTAATAAGGCAAGACAAGGAGATAAAAAAAAAAAAAAAACAAACCCAGATTAGCTAAGAAGAAGTAAAACTTTCTCTGTTTGCAGATGACATGATCCTATACCCAGAAAACTTGAGAGACTCAGCAAGAAAACTTGAAATTTTCAGCATAGTTTTGAAAGTTTCAGCGTAGTGATAGGATACAAGAGCAACGTGCAAAAATCAGTTGGATTTCTCTACATCAACAAAGAGATCTCTGAAAGAAAGAATAATATAGTAACTACCAAGAAGATAAAATATTTGGGAATAAATCTTACCAGGGACACAAGAGACCTATACAAAGAAAATTACAAAACACTACAAAATACTATAAGAGACCTGAATAAATGGAAGAATATCCCATGCTCATGGATAGGAAGATTGAACATTGTGAAAATATCAATACTACTCAAAGCAATCTATACATTCAATGAAATCCCAATCCAAATTCTATCAACATTCTTTAAGGACATAGAAAAAACCAACCACTAATTTTATGTGGAAAGGAAAGAGAGCACAGGTAACCAAAGCACTATTGAAGAAGGAAGACAAAGTAGGAGGTCTCATACTCCCCAGTCTCAAAATCTACTATACAGCTAAACCAGCCTGGTCTTGATACAATGATAAACACATAGACCAGAGGAACATAACTGAGAATCCAGAAATAGATCCATCCACATACGCACAACTGATCTTTGACAAAGAGTCAAAACTCATTCAATGGAGAAGAAATAGTCTTTTTAACAAATGGTCCTGGCAAACCTGGATATCCATTTGCAGAAAAATGAAACAAGATCCATACCTCACACTATACACAAAAGTGAACTCAAGTTGGATCAAAGACCTAAATGTAAAACCAAAATTGTAAAGCTCATCAAAGAAAAAATAGAGGCAAACTTGTTGTTGTTAAGTGCCGTCGAGTCGTTTCTGACTCATAGCAACCCCATGCACAGCAGAACGAAACACTGCCCGATTCTGCACCAGCCCCACAATCCCTGCTATACTTGAGCCCATCATCGCAGCCACCATGTCAATCCATCTCGTTGAAGGCCTCCCCCTCTTTTGTCGACCCTCCACCCTACCAAGCATGAAATCCTTCTCCAGGGAATGGTCCCTTCTGACAACATGACCAAAATAGGTGAGACGAAGTCTGGCCATTCTTGCTTCCAAGGAGCATTCTGGCTGCACTTCCTCCAGGACAGATCTGTTAGTTCTTTTAGCAGTCCACGGTACTTTCAGCATTCTTCGCCAGCACCACAACTCAAAAGCATCAACTCTTCTTCGGTCTTCCTTATTCATTGTCCAGCTCTCACATGCATACCAGGCGATTGGAAATATCATGGCTTGTGTCAGGCGCACCTTAGTCCTCAAGGAGATATCCTTGCTCCTCAGCACTTGAAACAGTTCCTTCGCACTTGACTTTCCCAATGCTACACATCGTCTAATGTCCTGACTGCTGCTTCCGTTGGCATCGATTGTAGAACCAAGCAACGTGAATTCTTTGACAACCTCAATCTTCTCTCCATTTATTGTGACACTGCTCATTGGTCCAGTTGTGAGGATTTTTGTTTTCCAGACAAACTTAGGCAAACTTAGGGGCCCTAATTTATGGCATAAATAGACCATCAAGCAGAACCCAAGACATACAAACAGCAGAAGAGAAACTAGATGATTGGGACCTTCAGAAAAGTAAATTCTTATGTGCATCAAAAGACTTCTCAAAAGAGTGCAAAAAGAATCTACAGATTGGGAAAAAAATATTTGGCCATGATATATCCAACAAGGGACTTACCTATAAAATTTATAGAAAACTTCATCACCTCCACATCAAAAAGACAAACAACCCACTTCAAAAATGGGCAGAGGGCATGAATAGACATTTCACCAAAGAAGATATTCAGGCAACCAACAAACATGAAGATATGCTCCCAACCCTTAGCCATCAGAGAGATGCAGATCAAAACAACAATGAGATAGCATCTCTCTCCAGCAATAACATCATGTGACTTCAGGCTGGATCATAAAAAGTCATGCAGTTTCTACCTTGGTCACTAGGAGCACTTGTTCTTGGAGCCCTGACCTGATGCAAGAAGTTTGAATACCCTGAGCCCACCGTGCTGGAGAGGTCACATGCCAGCCCTCTGGTCAACACTTTCAACTCAGCCATTCTTCAGCCAGGCCACAATAAATGGTTGTTGCTTTAAACAAACAAACAAACCAGTTGCTGTCAAGTCAACTCTGACTCATGGAGACCCCATGTGTATTAGAGAGGAACCGTGCCCTGTAGGGTTTTGAAAGCTGAATTTTCAGAAGTAAATCACTAGGTCTTTCCTCCATGGTGCCTCTGGTTGGATCTGAACCACCAACCTTTAGGTTAATAGCCAATTTATTATTATTAACAATTAGGTTAATAGTCATTTGTGTGTCCAGAAAACTGCCGAGTAAATACTTAAGCCCAATTCTGTAACTCCTGTGGGGTGCTCCTGGCCTCTTCCTTTTATAAACTGCCTCCCTCATTGCTGAAGCACCACCTCTGTCCTCTAGACTCTGAAGTCCTTAAAGGATGGAGTTATTTGACTTGTCTTGGTAACCCTAACAGTACCTTCCACAGAGGCTGTTGCATATGCACCTGGGTAAATACAGGCCGTCTCCAGGTTATGAACAAGATCCATTCCTGAGTGCATCTTCAAGTCTAATTTGTAGACAAGTTGCAACACGTGCATACTGTTCTTATGTAGCCTTCCTTCTGGAGGTTCAAACCCACCAGCCGCTCTCAGAAGGAAGATGGGGCAATCTACTTCCATAGTGATACTGCCTCAGAAACCCAAGGAGAGGTCACTATGAGTCGGGTCTGACTCGACGGCACACAACAACAACAGTGCAAGAAAAGGCTGGCAGCCCTGTCAATGATGTGAAAGCCGCATGTGCAGCAAGTGAAGGTGATTATGGTGAAGAAATTGTTGCAGGTAGGGGTTGGTTCAGTTGTTTCAAAGTGAGGGCAAATTTACATCACATTCAAGGGCAAGTACCAGTAGTTCCTGCATTGGAGTCTTGCTGTAACAAAGTGGAAGGGAAAGGAGTGAACTGGAGTAGGTGGGGCAGGGGTGAGTGGAAGGGAAAGGAATGGAGTGAAGAAGAGTGCAAGGTATGAGGAAAGTGGGGTAATATGGGGGTGGATGGAGTGGAGTGGAAAGGAAAGGAGTGGAGTGGAGTGGAGTGGGATGGAGTAGAGCAGAGCTAACTTGACTTCAGTTGAGTTGAGTTGACCAGGTCTGACTTGGTCTGAGCTATCTTAACTAGACTTACTCTGAGTTGACGTAACTTGAGATGCCTTGACAAGATCTGAGGCACTGAACTAAAACTAACTAGAGTACAGTCACTTTGGCTGTCCACAGAGAGAGCCACCCAGCCTGCGTCTCTCGGTGGGAGCTGGGTAAGAAAGGTGGGTAGTTGTCTCAAAAGCTACAATCCTCTGAGCCTGGCCAGACCCCACCAGATCTGCAGACAACAGAGCCAGCCACGGCAGCCAGTCATGGCCAAGATGGCCAGCAGCACAGATGCCAGGGTGGGCACCCACACGTGAGAAGTCAGAGGGCAAGGAAACAGTGACTCTCTCCCACCAGCCAGATCCTTCCCAGTGGGAGGAGGAAACCAGTGTCCAGTGGTCCTGACTCACTGGGCTCACGTCGGGCCAGCGTGGCTCCAGACCACGAGTGTGCACACCCCCCAGGGTTTCACTCTGGCTCACTGCTGGCCTTGGTTCTGGAAGTTTCTTTCCCTCCTGGAGGCACAGAGTCTGGGTCAGGGCAAGAGCACTGAAGTCAGGAAGAACTGGGCTAGTGGCCTTGTGCGTGACCTGCTGTGTGTGAGCAAGAAGCCCCCACTCCTCGAGCCTCGCTGGTTTCTTATCTCTGAAATGGAAACAGCCATGTGGGGGAGTGGAACGTGTGTTGTGCTGTGAGAGTGTGTAGCGCAGTGAGCGGCAAGCAGCTCACACACGACAACACAAAGACCACCCTGAGGTGGAGACGGGGCTTCAGCACAAGGCCGTGGGGAGGGCCTTCAGCAGAGCCCAGGGCATCCTCCTGTGACCACTCCAGCTGCCGGCATACGGATTCCTTCCCCGTGAGTAACTATGACAGCTCCATGGGGCCATACGCCGAGGCCTTGGCCTGCACGACCTCATTCAGTCTGCACAACAGCCCTGCTATTATCCCCACTCTGCTGATGGTAGGTCATGGGTCGTGCAAACAGTTAAGTCCTGGGACACTCACTGACAGACTGGAGGTTCGACACCCACAGCTGCCGCTGAAGAACGGCCTGGCGATTGGCTTCTGAAAAAGCAGCCTGTTGAAAGCCCGGCGGAGCACAGTTCTGCTGTGACACTCATTGGGTCGCCACCAAGTGGACACAACAGGTTGTTCCCACTGATGATGAGTCAAGGCCTAGAGACCAACCGTCCCAGCCTTCCCAGAACTGAAGACGAGGGTCGCTTGGTCTGATTCCAGAGCCAGAGGACCCTCCACTCTGTTGCTGAGAAGAGATGATGCGGGAAGACATGGGATTTCTCCTTCCTGTCCCACTTTCCTGCAAATCCCTTGAGAAGTCACAAACAAGTCGTCCAGAGAGACATTCTTCACAGAAACCCATAATGCTTCCCATCAGCCCCACAGAGAACAGCTTCCACAGCCCCGTTTCACAACACATGCCAAGGGAGGCCTGTCAGGTTAAAGAAGTCCCACGGAGGCCTGGAACCACACAGCCTGGAGACCAGGAACGACATTGGAGGTGTTCAGAAGCATTGGTGAGAAAAGGCACACAGGCGTTCAGGTTTCTTCTGAAGTATAAACAGGGCCCGATCCTGCACAGTCACGCTGTTCTAGCCCTCAGTCCAGACAAGCAACAACTAAAGGAAACAACAGCCTTGTGTCAGGGACCTGGCCACGTGGTTATCCCAGGCCAAGCAGGGAGGTGGGGGTGGAGTCCTGCAGAGACTCACAATGAGGGGAACAGCACAGGTGGGCAGCCTGGAGGCTTTTCAGTGGGTAGTGTCACAAACTCAAGGCTCTGTCACTGCATTAAATTAAAATCGGCAGCACGCCATTCACTGGGAGCCTTTGGAGTCTGACTCCAGAGCGCTTTGCCAGATACCACTGTCAGTTCCGTCCCATGCTTTGTGCGTGGCTGGTCTCACTGCTAATCCCCAGGGAAGACTCGGGACCCAGACCTTGCTCACCAGGGCTTTTCATGCTTTTCACCTTCCTGGCTGCAGTCAATGGTTCAAGGATGGGTGTGTGACTCCAGCCAATGAGAACCAACAACAGACGAGTCAGGAAAAAGTTGGGAAAGTGATGTATTCTCTCGACCAAGCATGTGAAATGGGAGAAATGGAAGCTAGGGCTCCTGGAAGCCATGGCATGAAGAGCCCCTGCCTGGCAATGGAACTGGCATGGAGGAAAGCACAGTCAAGGGGTGGAGAGAGAGAGCAGCACAGTCCCGGGGTCTTTGTTAGAGCCCCTGGATCCAGCCATGCCTGAAGCTGGACCTCTGAACCTTTTTCTTAGGCTAGTTTGAGTTGGGCCTTTCATTGCTTGCAGCTGACAGAGTTCTGTGATGCATGCACATAGTTCAGGATACTGACCTTCTGCTGTCATTAGACAAACATTTGAATGTGGTTGTGGTGGTTACGTTTGTGTGTCAACTTGGCTGGGCCTGGTTGAGTGGCTGGGCCGCTGGTGATAGTTATTCCCCATGATGAGACTGGCAATCAGCTCCATGGTGGGATCTACCACAAGCAGCTAAGTAGCTGCCTTTGGAAATGTGGTCTGCTTCCTGTATATAAGGAGAAGCTTTGAGAATGGTCTCTAGCCTATGGCACTCTTGGACCCTGCATGGAGCCGTGTCATTGCTCAGCAGCCTGCCATGCTCTGCCGACCTTGGAACTTACAATGGACTTAAGTTAATGGCCTGCCGTGTGGTTTGGTAACATTGGGACTGGGCCTTTTTACTTGTCAACCTTGGGGCTTCTCAGCCTCAGCAGCCAGCAGCTGTCTGAGTGAAGAAAAGCCTCTAGCTTTGGTGAGCTGGGAGCAGGAGACAGAGCTGAAGCCCAAGGTTGAGGGGCCTTTACCCAGCCCCTAGAGCCTGGCACTTTGAACTTGGACTTAAAGCCTCCAAATGGTAAGAATAAACTCCTGTTTGTTTAAGCCATCCCATTTGTGGTGTATTTCTCATCAGAGCAGCACTAGGGAACCAGAGCAGTGGTTCAATCACCTGGAAGAATAACAGGAAGGAGGCTCTGGGTGGCTCGAGAGCTGTTGGCCTAGGAGATGGTAGCAGGGAGAGCTGACCTGTGGGAGCCTCCCACTCCCATGAGCCCTGAAAACCTTCCAGGACATCAGCAGGCTGAGGCAGTCTGATGGTTAGAGCCGTATTTTCCCAGTTGCCTACAAGGTTGAGAAAGGCCTGGAGACACATGAGAGGCAGCTTTGAGCCCTCCACTCAGCCAAATCCACCCACCACTGCACATAGCCGTATGGGCACAGTGGGTCTGTGAGGCTAGTGGGCTTCGTTTCTTTTTCTCTTTCTGTTTTTGTTTGTTTGTTTGTTTGTTGTTTTTTGGGGGGAGTGAATTGACAATAGACACAACAAACTATGTGCGGAGTATACAATTTCCTCACGTATAATTCAGTGACATTGATTACATTCTTCAGGTCACACAGTCTTGCTGCCCTCCACCAAACTCTCCCACTACCATGAACACAAACGCAAGCAGGGGGCTTTATGTCTGAGCCGAGGGCTTTCTCCGGAAGCTCTACAAAGGCTAAAAGGGAAGAAGCCACTGCCAGGACCCACAGACTTTTCCAGCATTTTGGTTTCTCACCCCAGAGCCTGAGAACTCCGAGCCATCCCAGGGCGTGAGGGATGTTTTGGCAGGAGGCGATCCCTGACCGCCAGGAAGAAGATTCTCACATGGAGACGCATTGATCCTTCCAGGCTGCGACAGGCCTCAGTCACATCTTTAGATCTGAGCCCAAACTGGATGTGCACAATGCAGACGCCAAGTTCATGGCCAGCAGCCAGCCGAGGCTGGAGGAATCTGTTGATGGGGAAGTTGAGGAATATCCCAGAAGGCAGTGGGAAGGGTGGGAGATGGGACGTGGGCCTGCAGGTGAGCGATTGTGGTTGAGGGGTTAGAAATGTCAGCATGGAGAGAGAGGAGGGATGGGAACGGAGTGGGGCAGGGACAGACGTAGAGGGGGGAGACAGGGCAGGAAGCCAGTGCAGGCTGCCATTCAACCAGGGAGGAGAGTCGGGAAAATTTCCACCCTCTTTCCTTCCAACTCCCTCACCAGGCACCTTCACTGCTGAGATGTTTTGTGTTATGTATTTTCTTTCATCGAGGAGCTGTCTGATCGCAGCTGCTCGGCATGTAGGCGAAGCCAGATTCCTCAACCCCTCTTGGAATTGTTTGGACAAAAGTTCTTGGCTGTGTCTCTCCGTCACATAGTTAATGAGAAGTTTATTTTCTCTGGGGCAAAAGTGTCGACTTGGATTGACCGTCGCAAGACATCATCAGCGAGGTCATCATGCTGTGACATTAGGACGCGTCTTTAAGGGTTCTTTGGAGTGACAGGCTCAGGACCCTACTCACCCCAAATCTCCTTCCTTGAGGTCTGCAAGTCAGAAAGCACTTTCCTGTCCCCTGGAGGGAAAGCACGGGAGAGAGATGTGGCCGTCCACTTCCCCGAAGCTGGCGGCCTTGGAAACCCTGTGGGGCAGTTCTACTCTGTCCTCTAGGGTCACTGTGAGTTGAAGTGGACTCAACAGCAATGGGTTTGGTTTTTTGTTTGGGGAATGCAATCATTGGAGAAAGACAAAGTCTGAGAGTGATTAGGGCTCTTAGTTAAGTACTCAGCTGCAAACCAAAAGGTCAGCAGTTCAAACCCATCAGGCGTTCCACGGGAGAAAGATACAACGGTCTGCTTCATCCAAATTACAGCTTTAGAAACCCTATGGGGTAGTTCTACTCTGTCCTACAGGGTCACTGAGTCAGCAACAGGTTGAAAGGGACACGGTTTGGGTTTTCATTTGGTTTGGGATTTGCTGGATGGGGGTGGAGGTAATTTTGTTTTTATATCAACCAGTCAACACTGAGTCAGCTCTGGCTCACGGTGACGCCGTGTGTGTCTGTAGAACCGTGCTCTGTAGGGCTTCAACGACTGTGGTCTTTCAGGAACAGATCACCAGGGCTTTCTGCCGAGGCACCACTTCATGGACTCACATCGCTGATCTTTTGATTAGCAGCCAAGCACTTAATGAAATGTTTCCATGGATGAGGAGCAATGGAGAGAATGGGCTTCACATTGAACAACAACACTCACTCTAAAATATGAACCAATCCCACGTTCATGGCTCAATAGATTTCCACGAGGCAAACATGTCATAAAAATAAATAAATAAATAAATAAATAAATAAATAAAACCTGCTGTGGAGTCAAGTCCAACTCACAGCGCCCCTACAGGACAGAGTGGAACTGCCCACAGGGTCTCCAAGGCTGTCAATCTTCACGGAAGCAAAGCCTAAACCACACCCACTGCTGTGGAGTCCATTCCGACCCACAGTGCCCCTAGAGGACAGAGTGGAACTGCCCCCAGGGTCTCCAAGGCTGTCAATCTTCACAGAAGCAAAGCCCAAACCACACCCACTGCCTTGGAATCGATTCTGACTCACAGCGCCCCTAGAGGACAGAGTGGAACTGTACAGAGGGTTTCCAGAGCCATACATCTCTATGGAAGCAGATCACCTCATGTTTCTTACACAGGATTCAAACCACCAATCTTTCATTTAGCAGCCAAGCACTTAACCACTGTGCCACCAGGGCTCCTTACAGCCATATAACCAGCCCCTAAATCAAGAAACAGACATGACCAGCCTCCTAGAAGCTCCCTTGGGGCCCTCAGGGGTGGACTGCCATGAGCAAGGAAGATAGGGGCTTCACAGATGAAGTTAGAGACAGCTGAGGGGACCTGGTGTGGACTGACAGCTTCTGGGTCCAGCAACTTGGGGTAAAGCACGTCACACTCTTGAGTGCCTACTCCCCACTGGGCTCTGTTCTTGAGCATCTGGTTGGTGGTAGCTGCCAAGCACAGCAAAATGAAACACTGCCTGATCCTGCACCGTCCCATGATGAGTTTCAGAAAGGACTGTTGTATCCATAGGGTTTCAATGGCTGGTTTGGGGAAGTAGATCAACAGAGGTGCTTTGGCTGGAAATTGAACTCACGTCTCCAGCACAGAAGGCAAGGATTGAGCCCCTGAGCCACCACTCCTCCCCAAGTGTGCTTCTTGTTCTTCTTCTTGTTTAGTGTGACCCTAACTCACGGAGACCCCACGTGACAGAGTGGAACTGTCCCACAGGGTTTTCCAGGCTGTAATCTTTTGCCAGGTCTTTCTCCCACGGAGCCGCTGGGTGGGTTCAAACCTTTAACCTTTCAGTTTGCAGCCAAGCACTTCACCTATCGCACCACCAGGGTCCCTCTGACTGTGCTTACCCGATTAGTTCATTTAATCCTCACAATGACCCTACTGGTAACTACGACTCTTGTCTCCAGCTTACAAGTGAGGAGTCTAGGGCACAGAGAGGTCATTACCTCACCCAAGGTCACTCAGCTAGCAGATGGCAGACAGTGATGGCCTGGATCCAGTGCCCTTGCTCACAACCAGGGCTAGATGCAGGGGGAGAGGGACATTGCAAGGTCCCATGTGGGGATACCATGCAGTGCAGGCCAGTCTCCCACCCCTGAGAGTGAGGCCTCCTAAGCTTTGCACCCTGGGCACCTCACATGCCTCAGTCTAGCACCAGCCTTGCTCATGACCCTACACGGGCTGACCCCTGGGACAAGGTGTCCCCCACAGTCACTGCCCTAGACCCTCGCACAGTCGTCTGCCGCCTGAGTTTAGAGGGTGTGCGGGCCTGGCTCCAAAGCTCGCCTAGGATGGCATGTCTACACATACAGATGCTTCTGGTTAATTGAGGCAATTATGCAGATAGCTTATGCAAGAAATCATTTGTCTCTTTGATTCACATTTTTCAAGTGACTTTAAGTAAGTGGCAATAAAATTCATTAGAACTTGATGTAAAATATGTTCAGGAAACTTCTTCTGAGCTGTTGAGGTCTGAGCCAAGCGCCCTGTGCAGGGACGGTGAGAATAAGGAGCCTGCCCTGAGTCTCAGGAGCTGTCAGGCTTGGGGTTGTCCCTTGGCCCTCTCTGCACCTGTCAGTCATCTGTGGAAAAGGGGAGAGCAACATGGAACCTGAGTAGCTCAAACTGGAGAAAGAAATGATGCAAGAGCTTGACAGTGGTGCTTGGGCAGTGGGTAGGATAACCAGAGGTCCTGCCAACCCACCCAGAGGGAAGAATTTGAAATTGACTTCCAACCACCCACTTTGAACATGGCCCCAAGCTCAGAGCTGCCCTCACAGGGAGAGGACCTGGTAAGGCAGGCCCACAAGACAGAGAAGGTACAGCAGGAGACCCACATGTCATTGTCCACTCCAAGCTCCGTGGGCAAGTGAAGGTTCTGTACCAGGCAGGCCTGGCGTTGCATCTGTTTACTTCTCATGTAGCTGTGACATCTTGACAGCCTCCTGTAGGGTTCTGACCCTCAATTTTTCCTCTGTGAATAGGGGAGAACAACAACAAAAGGACAACAAAATTGTTTAAATGGGCAAATGACCCAACTAAAAAAAGTGAGCAAAGGACTTGGGTAGACATGTATTTCTCTAAAGAAGAAATAACAAATGGCCAGTCAAACATGATAAGATACTGGGCACCATCAAAGCCACAATGTGATGGCCCTTCACCCACACTCGGACAGAGAGGTATATAGCCATATGAAAAACAAGTGTTGGAGAAAATAGGGTGGAATTGGAAGTCACGCATTGCTGGTGGGAATGTAAAATGGTGCAGCTACTTTGGAAAACAATCTGGCAGTTCCTCAAAAGGTTAAATATAGAATTACCATTGTTGTTGTTGTTGTTGTTATATGCCGTCGAGTCGGACCTGACTCACAGCGACCCCTCCTTGGGTTTCTGAGGCAGTATCACTACGGAAGTAGATTGCCCCATCTTCCTTCCCAGGAGTGGCTGGTGGGTTTGAACCGCCAGCCTTCTGGTTAGCAGTCAGGTGCCTTAGCCACTATGCTACCATATGACCCAGCAATTCCACTCCTAGGTATATACCAAAGAGAATTCAAAGTGTATGTTCACACAAAAACAAATGTTTGTAGAAGCATTATTCATGATAACCAAAAGTAGAAACAACCCAAGTGTCCATTAACAGATGAATGAATAAACAGAATGTGGTATAGTCACACAATGGAATATTACTTGGTGGTGAAAAGGAATGAAGTATTGATCCATGCTAGCATGAATGAACTTTGAGGACTACTCTAGGTGAAAGAAGTCAGTCACAAATGACCACACATTTTGTTATTGCATTTCATATGAGATGACCAGAGTAGGCAAACGCAGAGACAGAAGGTAAATCAGTGGTTGTCTGGGCTTGAGGAGAGAGAGGAGTCGGAGTAACATTCACATGCATGAGCCTTCTTTTTGGGGTGATGAAAGTGTTCAAAATTCAGATAATGGCAGTGGTTGTCCAACTCTGTGAATATACTTAGAAACGCTGAGTTGTACACTTGAAAGGGTGGATCTTAAGGTATGTAAATTATTTCTCAATAAAGCTATTTTTTTAAGAATTTGTCTTAAACAACTTGAGTTTCTGTCAAAGATCTGGTTTCAGATGTCTCTCTACCCCTCACCCATATTGGTGGGCTTCAGCATCTCATTGTCCTAGGAAATTCAACTGCCTTTAGTACAGGTTGTTGGACCAAGGGCAGATGCCTGACCCATACTGGGCCAACTGGTGTCTCTCTTGTGAGCATTTGTAATGAGGACTGAAAGAAGTGAATCCATCCTTGCCAGTTGTATTAACAGAGAGAGAAAACTCTGTGAGCTGTGGGGTAGTTTTGAGCTCGTCCACAAGTACACGTGATAAGTAGGTAGATAGATCAAGTCAATTAAGGAGATATGATGGTCAGATGGGTGGGTAGATGAATGGATGGGTGGATGGATGGAAGACCATCCCATAAAGAGAAGTTAAGATGAGGCCACAGGGCCCCAAGACAAAAAAGAAAAAAAAAAGGAAGCTACTGCTTTATCCCAAACTATTTCCCACTTTTGGTCATAGACTCTGGTGAGGAACAGCTTGGCTTCTGGTCCTAAGGTTCTTGTTACCTTACTTTGAAACCCATCTTTTCTTGCTTCCATATTTTAAATGATGTCCTGTTACTCGCAATTTAAGCTGCTTTGACCAAGCCAGCTACATTTGCAAGTCACCAGATAAACCTACGTGGTGAACAACAAAATGGTTCATACTGTTGAGGTGAGCACCCAACCCTAGAAGTGGTAGCCTGCCCCTCTAGGGAAGCTCACTCTTCCTACTCTAAGGCCTCACACAAGCTCTGAGACTGTCAGTGGCTTCCAGCGAGTTCTCCACCCAGAGTACCACTCCCACCTCCAAGACCCAGAAGCTGGTCATCAACCACACACTCCTGATGCCAAGCAGGTGCTCCCTTGGGTTGCTGTGAAATGCCAGTATCCTGAAGCAAACTACTCAAAGGCCAAGTGTTGAGTTTTGTCACATATTAGATCCCTTAATAGGCTTTGAGCTCCATGAAAGAAGGATCCTTTGCCCTTTTGTTCATAGCTGTATCCTCAGACGATTGAACAAGGCCTAGCGTGCAGCAGATGCTTGATAATTGTGTGCTGAAGGCACTGGGACTGACGCCACCCTCAGGTGATCAGTCTGTGTCCATACAGAATGCTCTGATGAGCAGTAACAATGACAATAACGTTGTTGTTGGGTGCCGTTCAGTCCATTTTCAATTCAACCCCGTGTGCTTGCAGAACTGTCCCAGAGGGGTTCCTGGGCTATAACCTTTACAGATCTCCAGGTCCCGTGGAGTTCATGGGTGAGTCCAATCCACCAATCTTTCAGTTAGCAGCCAAACTCCTAGCCATTAGACCACCAGGGCTAGTCATATCAACAGTAATAATAAGTGGAAGTGACTAACAGTAACAGTGGTAGCAGCACCTACCAGCAGCCAAACACTTGCTAAGATCTTTGCATTCATTGCCTTGTAACCCACTTAAGTGTTGCAACTCCACATAGCTCAGCTTCTACATGAAGTTGCATTCAAAGAATCACATGCCCAGAAATCGTAATTGAATTGAAATTCCCATCTTTACTTGTGTCTCTCCAAGAACCTCACAAGGATCTATTTCCCAACCCTGATAACACCCTCAGAACTCCCTTCTTCTCCTCCTCAGCCCACAGCAGCTTCAGAGCCTGCTTCTCATTAGTCACCCAAGGCCTCTACCCCACTCAGTTTTTATCAGTTTCCTCTCCCCCTCTCATCCGTCATATAAACCATTTCACTTCTCCCACTTTTTGTAGATTTCTTCCACTTTGCTGATTACCTAGATTCTCCATAATAGGCTTAGAAGGTGGAGGAGGTATAAACCTGGAGGAGCAAGGGCAAATTCTCCCTACAGGGTAAGAAAGGAAGGCTCAAAGCATCCCCACTTCAAAAGATTTTACCCTCTATGACAATTGGTCTCCACTCACCTGGACCAGCAGAGTAATAAGGAAACCCAAGAAGTGCAGAAGCAACTGGACTGCAAGACTAATAGGCTCTACGAACCACTGCTTCCTATAACATAAACCAGAGGTAGATTGAGCCTGGCTACCATTACTGAACATTTCCATCGGGACCACAAAACATCGATCCTGATAGAAAGTGAAAAAGTGTCAAACAGAACTTCAAATTCACAAAGAACCAGACTTCCTGAACCCACTCAGGCTGGAGGAACCTTGGAGACTGTTGCCCTGGGATACTCTTCAAACCTTGAAATGAAACTGTTATCTAGGCAAAGAAGCCCTCTCCCTGGTCTCGTGGGAAGCATCTCCTCAAGCAAGTGACCCACGGGCAGGCCTTCCCAGGCAACGCCTGAGCAAGACGTATTGGGCTGCAGCTTAACAAACTTACTCCACAAAGTGCCAGTCACTCACGCACACACGCCTTTAGTAAAAGCAAAGTACATTTCCACAGGGTGGAAACAGGTCTCTCCCCGCGAGTGGGGAGGATGCCAAAGCAAAGACATGTCCTTTAAGGTAGAAATGGGCCACTCCCTGTGGCATGGAAAAGCCCTCAAGCTGCCTGACATATTGGCTTTATACTTCCCACAAGGGACATTTTTAAGGCAGAGGTGAATCCCTTCAGTGACAGGACCCTGATTATATATTCATATTCCTTCATGCTCATGTTCCTGCCCACAATGAGGTCTGTTATAATTAGATTCATGAGCTGACTGCAATGCTAGTTAGGTTATAATGATATGACCATGTCATAAGGTTACGTCATGTCAGCGACATCAGGCTTCTGCACATGAGCCAAATTAGGGAATTTTCCGAAACCTCAAATATCTGGGTCTGTGGTTGTTTTGCTTGATTTTAATCAGCCAGGTCATACAAGTGGTTGCGGACTGTTGCAGGTGTTAGATCATTAACCTCCTAAAATATTCTGCCTCTCACTTTTCTCCTCCCTTTGGGCCTGCCCCAGGGTGGGCCTCCTGTCCTATCTTCCTGCCTAACAAAACTATCCCCTGAAGTCACCTTTAAATGAACAATCAACAACAACAAAGCAAGAATGTCATCCTTAAATATTGAGCTTTAAAAAAAATATTATTATCTTTAAGAGACCAAAGGGACACTAGTAACCCTAGAGCACAGATGAAAAATTTAGGGGGCATGAGTCTAAATTAATGGGATGAAACAATTACAGCAGAAACAACGTGGACACAATACAAAAAATGTTGACCATTCAGTGTCATTGAACAATGTATAGAAATTGTTAAATGGGAGCATGTTTGATGTGAACATTTTCACCAAAATTTAAATTAAATTTTTAAAAAGAAAATGTCTTATCCTTAATGCATAGTGAATAGTATGAGGAAGATACTGCTGACCTTCCCAGTTTACAGGTAAAGAAACCAAAGCTCACAGTGACTTGTCTCAAAGAACATATGCTATAAACTGCAAATCCAGGTTTCTCTGCCTCCAGAGTCCACACTCTTAATCATGACTACATGCTGCTTCTCGGAGAGTTTGATGATCCAGCCAGCAAAAGCATTGGAGCTCTACCAGGGATGAGCATGTCTTCCAGAGGCAGGCAAGGTAGAAGGTCAAAACTCAGCAAACCACCAAGCAGGACAGTTATGGGTTGAACTGAGTCCCCCAAAAAGTACTGTGAATTCTCACCCTAAAACTTTTGGATGTTTTCTTTGCTATTTTAATGAGGCCATATCCATGTAGGGTGTGTCTTAAGCCAAACACTTGTGACATATAAAAAGAACAAATGAAGTTCTGAAACAAGAAAACACAGACCCTGACTGATGCCATGTGGGGGTCACCAAGGAACTAAGGAAGGGAAGTTGAAAGAGAGCCTAACCCTTTCCCCAGACTAGACAGAGAGGGTCTCCCCCTAGATTTGGTGCCCTGAGTTCAGACTTCAAGCCTCCTAAACTGTCAGAAAATAAATTTCTGGTCATTAAAATCCCCACTTGTCATATTTATGTTTTAGCAGCCCTAAGAAACTGAGACAAGGACAAATGCTGTTGTTGTTGTTGTTGTTATGTGCCGTCGAGTCGGCCCCGACTCATAGTGACCTCTCCTTGGGTTTCCGAGGCAGTAGGCCAAATGCAAATAAAAGCAAAACTGGGCACATTATGATCAAGCTTCTTAAAGGCAATGCAAAAGAGGAAATCTTGAAAGTAGGCAGAGAAAAAAGACGCACTATTTTCAGGGGTGCAACAACAAGAATAATGGCTGACTTCACATCAGGAATTATGGAAGCCAAGACAATGGAATAACATCTTTAAAGGGGTGAAGGAAAGAGAAGACCATCGACCTGAAATGCTATAAGTGGTGAAAATATCCCTCCAAAGTGAAGGTGAAATAATGTCACTTTCTGACAAATAAAAGCTAAGACAATTGATTATCAGAAGACCGGCACAATAACAAACACTCAAGGAAGTTCTTCAGGATAAATGGGTGTGATCCAAGATAGCACCCTAGGTCTGCAGGGGCATCAAGAGCACCAAAAAAAGGCAAATGCATGGATATATATGAGACGATTCTCTGAATTTAAAAAAAGACTACTGATTGATGAAAGCAAATAAGGTAGTAATGTACTGCACAATTGACAACACTCCTTAAGTAAAATAGATGACAGCATTAGCACAAAAAGCTGAGCAAGTGTAAGTGAAGGAATGGAGAAACTATCCACACCCTGTGTAAGCCCCTGCCCTGAATGTGGATGGAATGATATGATGAGACATTGGGCCCGTGACTGTTGTTGGTTTTTAGGTGCCCTTGAGTCGGCACCAACCCATAGTGAACCCATGTACAACAGAACAAAACACGCCCGTAGAGACCCCATGTACACAGAACGAAACATGGCCCATAGTGACGCATGTACACAGAACGAAACACGGCCCACAGTGACCCCATGTACACAGAACGAAACACGGCACGTAGTGACCCCATGTACACAGAACGAAACACGGCCCATAGAGACCTTATGTACACAGAACGAAACATGGCCCATAGTGACTTTATGTACAACAGAATGAAACACGGCCCATAGTGACCCCATGTACAACAGAACGAAACACGGCCCACAGTGACCCCATGTACACAGAACAAAACACGGCCCACAGTGACCCCATGTACAAAGGAACGAAAAACAACCCATAGTGACCCCATGTACAACAGAACGAAACACGGCCCATAGTGACCTTATATACACAGAACGAAACACGGCCCGTAGTGACCTTATGTACACAGAACAAAACACGGCCCACAGTGACCCCATGTACACAGAACGAAACACGGCCCACAGTGACCCCATGTACACAGAATGAAACACGGCCCACAGTGACCCCATGTACACAGAACGAAACACGGCCCAGTCCTGCGCCATCCTTTCAAGCCCAGCTGTGCTCGAGCCCATCGTTGCAGCCACTGTGTCGATCCATCTTGTTGAGATCCTCTCCTTTTTCCCTTCTCCTCCACCTTACCAAGCATCACGTCCTTCTCCAGAGAATGGTCCCTTCTGACAACATGACCAAAGCAGTTGAGACCAGGTCTGGCCATTCTCGCTTCCAAAGAGCATTCCAGTTTTGCACTTCTTCCAGAACAGATTTGTTCATTCTTCTGATAGTCCACGGTATTTTCAGTATCCTTCACCAACACCATAACTCAAAGGCATCAACTCTTCTTCAGTCTTTCTTATTCATTGTCCAGCTTTCACGTGCGTATGAGGTAATTGAAAATACCATGGCTTTGTTTAGGCACACCTTAGTCTTCAAAGTAATATCTTTGCTTCTTAACACTCTAACAAGCTATTTTGCAGCAGATTTGCCTAGTGCAACACAATGTCTGATTTTTTGACTGCTGCTTCCATGGATGTTGATTGTGGATCCAAGCATTAGGTTATGTTTTATGGCAAAGGTAAGGATTTTTTGATAATGAAGTTTCCTGATCCTGATCAATTTGACTTTAAGTTAATTAAAAAGGAGGCTATTTTGGGTGGGCCTGATCTAATCAGGTGAATTCTTTAAAGGAGAGATTCTCCTGCTGACCTTCAGGAAGCAAATAGCTATGTTATGAACTGCCTATGGGAAGGAACAGGCCACCTCTAGGAGCTGACAGACTCAGTGACACAGCTTCAAGGAACTGAATACTGCCAACAACCAGTGAGCTTGGAGGAAGATAAGATCAGATCCCAGCCCCAACCAGCATCTTGACTGTAGCCTTGTGAGACCCTACCCAGAGGAACCAGGTAAGCCTTTCCAGCACTGCTAACCTGCAGAAACTGTGAAATAACAAACAGGTGCTGGTTTTAAGCTGCTAAGTTTGTAGTACTTTCTTCTGCAGCAATAAGAAACTCATGCATCCTATTATAAGGTCCAACACTGTTTACGAAATGTCATCTTTATTTAAGGTGGACTGTGATAAATTATGGATGCACACTGTAATCTCCAGAGCTATCATGCACACATAAATCCAAAGACATAAAATTTTCAAAACCAGTAGAAGAGATAAAATGAAACACTAAAAAAAGTCAATCCAATAGAAGACAGGAAAGGAGGGACAAAGAAACAAAGAACAGATGGGACAAATAGGAAAAATAAATTAAAAACATGTTACACTGAAGTCCAACTCTATCATTAATTACAGTAGAAGGAAACGGGCTAAACGTTTCATGTAGCAGGCACAGACGATCAGGCTGGATGAAAATAAAAAAGACCGCACTACACGCTGTTCGCCAGAGTCACGTACTAATAAAAGGACACAGAATACAGAGATGGCGACCGTGGGAACGTGGGGGGACGTGTGTCACGCACACACTAATCATAAACAAGACTGCAGCAGCTGTATCACTAGCAGACAGAACGGACTTCAAGGCAAGAAGAGTTATCACCGACAAAGGGAGCCCCCTCTCACTGACGGCAGGGCCAGTTCCTTGGGAAGACAGAACAGGCCTAAACGTGACTACAATAATAGAGTTTCAAGGAAATGAAGCAGGAGCCAAACACCCTAGTCTGTGAGATACTGCTTGTGCCCCTGGAATAATCTCTCAGCACGGCAAGGGGGACCCTAGAGAAACGTTACCCCACAACACAGGCCAGGGAGTGATGTGAGGGGGCTGGTGGCTGCACAGGTTTTGCTGGAGCGAGGGCAGACGACAGTTCCCTCTGAGATGCCTAGATGCTGATTCTCATCCGGTGGCCTCTCAGCCGCGTCCAGCTATTCCTGGTGGAGGACTGGGCAAGGCGCCCGGGGTTTAATTGAATGACTATTATCCGGCTGAAGTCAGTTCCGTTCTCACACTTTCTGGGCCCGTGCGGTCAGCCCAGGGCTCTGCGCCTCTCCAGGGCAGTGGGATTTCTTTGCAGGAGGATAATGAGCTGTGCTTCCTGAGAACATCGTGTCTCTGGATGTTGAGAACCCGCTGAGCAGGCGTCCCTGTAAGCGGCTGAGAAGGCAGGGGCACCCTAAGTCACACTTCCTGGGTGCTGTCCACGTGCCAGTCACCGATGCCCATGGCTGACACAGGTCATTGGGTTTAAGCCCCACAGCAAAGCTGGGAAGTTGGTATGAGCATCGCCCCCAAATGACAGACCAAGAAGCTGCGGCAGAGAGCAAGAAGGCGCCTAAGACCTAGCAAGAGGGCAGGCCAGATGTGAACCCAGGGATGGGTTTGCAGAGCCGTCTGTCTGGCCCTTGAGCTCAGAGATCCCTGAAGACAGCTCTCAGAGCAGAGCAGTGGGCACAGCTTGTTTGGGGGGGTCTGGGGCTTTCCCCCAGAAAGGAAGGCACCAGCTTCGCTGAGCAGCACTTTGGACCAGTGATAATCCAGGGACTGTGCCCCACTGCCCAAGCTTATCCTCCCCACGACCTAGCAAGCCCTTGGAAACCCATTTTACAGACAACTCAACTGAGCCCTAGAGAGATCACGTGACTTCTTTTTCCCAAGGCTATAGACTGGTCCTCTGTTTATAGGCTGCTGTTGCATCCCAAAAAGCCGCCTTCAACAGCTGAGAATAACTGAAAGGAGACAGACAAGTCCAGGTCACCCAGGGTGAGGAGGGCGGACCGAATGTTCTCATGGAATTCCTTTACCCCAATCCCTAACAACACGTGCAAAAAATAGCAAAAAGCAGCAAAGAAAACAAATAAAGCAGCATCACCAACATGTGCAAAAGGTTCAGCTTAAATGATTGTCAGCGGAACAAGGAATCTGGAGGTTCTGGGGAGGGCAGTGGCCAGCTTCCAGATCCCAGCCCTGCCTCCAAGGAGCCATTGGGTGAGTTGACAAAACATGGAGAAGTCGCCTTTAAAAAAAAAAAAAAAAAGCTCATCGCCATTGAGTCGGATCCAGTGCGGTATCACTACGGAAGTAGATTGCCCAAACTTCCTTCTGAGGAGTGGCTGGTGGGTTGTTTACAAGGCTGTCAGCCTTTACAGAAGCAGACTGCCTCATCTTTCTCCTGTAGAACGGCTGGTGGGTTTGAACTGCCAACCTTTGGTTAGCAGCCGAATGCCTTAACCACAATGCCACTGAAGCTCCCTGAAGTTTCCTTCGGAGCCTGATATCTGGGGAAGAGCTACGTGAATGGGTGCTTTCCCTTGCCTTTTCTGATGGAGACATGGTGGAGACCAACGGACCACCGGTGAACGAAGCACTTAACCGTTGGCTCCACTCAGGGCTCCTGGCTGGGAAGCGTCTGCTCTCGGGCCGGCCTAGCTTTGAAACATGCGAGGTGCCCCAGATGGTGACTTGAGTCAGCTCATCTCCATTCTGAGAGGCTCACAGGCCAGACGGAGCCGGGACACAATTAAAACACAGCCCCTTAGGGAAGGCGACAGGCTGGGTGCCCCTTTAGCGTGGAAACCGATCAAATCTTTCAAACACAACGCAGATGCCTGTTGCTGGTCTCACTGGGAAGAACTGCGTGTTTTGTGATGTCACCTTGGTAAGTGTCCCAAGGACATGGCACTATTACAGTTCTTCCACTGCTCAGCTCTTCCCTAATAGTACAACCTAATTAAACATGATTAGTTTCCCGGAAGCATTAAACCAGAGCCCCACATATGAGGAACCCCGAACCTAATCTAGAGGTCACCACTGCCTCTGAGAAGCTGGCAGTTTTGATGCTACTCTGGAAGACATAACTACCTGCTGAATTTTCTACTTCAATGTTTTTGGTGATGAGAAGGGAAAAAAAAAAAAAAATTACACACACATACATATATGCCCCCCCCCAAAAAAAAAAAATCACATTTTTCCATTGCAGTTTGACAACTTTAACAAATAGCTTTGCATCTGAATGTAACCTTTTTTCTGGCAGACATTCCAGAAAGGACACCGTCATGAAGTGCTTTATCAGACTGGAGCATGGGGATACCCCTACCATCACTCACAGTGACTCCGTGATGTTTAGCAGGTCAGAAGGGAGCAGAGCAAAAACCAGGAAGAGCCCGCCCCAAGCCTCCCAGGGGCTGACACTCACTGATGCCCTTTCATTGTTTCTAAAGCACAGCTGAGGGGGAGTGGGGAGGCGGCCAGGGAGCCCCGCTCCTCAGAGCACCCTGGCTGGGCTGTGGGCAGGAACATGGAGGGCTTCACTGAGAAGACAGAGCCTAATCCCAATAAATGATGTCATTAGGTTTGGGGGCCGTACATGCAAAAACTTTAGTAATTGTTCTGGGGAAAAAAAGGCAGAGTGGGGGTGGGGGGCTGTGAACCGATGCTTCCCCTGCCCCGGTTTAATGCAATGGGCTTTATTCTCTCATTTTCTGTTCCCGGGGTTTTCCTGACACCCTATGTGGGTTTCCTGGGCTGCTGTCACAAAGTACCAAACTGGGTGGTTTATAGAAACAGACATTTATTATCCCACAACTCCAGAGGCCAGAAGTGCAAGTTCAGGGTGTGAGCAGAGCACTGTTCTCTGGAAGACCCTGCCTCATCTCCCCAGCTGCTGGTGGCCCAGGCTTCCAAGAGCAGCCCAACTCCACCCTCCCTCTGCCTGTCTGTGTGTCTTCTTCTCTTTTAGAAGACTTCTCATGTTGCATTCTGGAACCCACAAGCACAGAGGTTAAGGTCCAGGCTGCTAACCAAAGGGTCAACAGTTTGGACCCACCAAGCCACTCCATGGTAGAAAGGACCTGGCAATCTCTTCCTGTAAAGATCGCAGCCTGGGGAACCCCACCAGGCAGTTTTGCCCAGTTCCACAGGATTGCCACAAGTCAGATAGACATGATGGCACCCAACACCACCATGTTGGATTAGGACTCAGCTTACTCCAGTATGACCGCATGTCAATAGTCCTCAAGACCCTATTTCCACAGAAGGCCATGTTCATAGGTACCAGGGGTTAGGACTCTGGGGGACAGAATTCAACTCCTGATCCCCTCTTCTGCCAGGGCTGAAGATGCCCTCCAGCCCAGGGCTGCTGCACCCGGCTCACAGGAAGAGGCATTTGGAGCTGGCTGGGCTGGGGCAGGTGCCTGAGGCTGAGCCATTAGGGGGTGCGCCAGCTGTTGGGTTGTTCCCGGGACGGGGGACCGTTTGGATGTGAGGCTGAGCCTGGGAAGAAAGCACAGGGATTGGGGAATTGGAACAGTCAGACAGAGGACCGGAAGTTGATAGAATCCTTGAGATTCTATCTGGGCCCAGAGCAGCCCTGCTTGTGTTTAAAAAGGTGTCCTCTGGGCTGAACCTTTTCACAGAATCTCAGAACTCACTCATTCCAGGAGACCGGGACGGGGGCGTGGAGGCATTTAGAGGCAATGGCACTGCCTGACGTCCACCCCACGTTGGTATCGGTGAGAGGTACAGTGGGGCCTCAGGCAGGTGAGTGGACGAGCATAGCCCAAGCCTGGGGGATGAGTGGATGGATGCTGTATGTGACTGTCCCTCTGGGCTCTTCACAGTTCATAGACTGTTTAGGACCCGTCCACAATGAGATGCATGTGGAATTAGGAGTGGGCATTTCAAATGCTCTGTAGCGACCGGGCACCGTCTAGACATGAAAGCACATGACAGTGGACTCGCCTTGCTGGACTGAGTGGACAGGTGTGAGCGATGTTGACTTGAGAGCTGACATACTGGTCAGACAGATGGGAAACAAAATGTCTGTCCTCTACCACAGACGGTTGGAGAGGCTGTAACTGGCAGACTGCCCTGTGAGCTACTCAAGGCCCAGTGGAGAGTGCCCGGAAATAGTCGGGCCCCCAGGATGGGGCCACTTCGTGTCAGTCGGACTGGCAGCACTTGGTCGTCTGATGGCCACAGCCCTTCATTTGAAGCCCCAGGCCGGGCTCCAGCCAATGAGAAGGGTAGGACCTTGTGCTCCATACCCTCAACTGGCAGTGAAGCCTGATGGCTACACGTACGGGCTGTGGAGCCAGGAGACTTGGGTTCAAAGCCCGCCTATGCCACTTCCTTGCTCTATGACTTTGGGCCACTTAGCTGCTCTGTACGTCACTTTTCTGATCTGTGGAATGGGACAACTCGAGCAACTGCCTCACAGCGGTGCTGGGAGGGCTCAGTGAGTATGCCTGGGGTCTCTGCCCTTCCCTAGTCTGTCTGGTATTTCTCACCATCCAGGCTTCCCGGCAAGTCCACCCCCTCCGAGGGCTTCCCCGGCCCCCTGCCCGTTGCTCCAGCCCCTCCCAGCATTCTCGCGCCTAGCCATTCACTTCCACTTGTGGCTCTAGACAGTTGGGGGTCTCTAATGAGCACCCCTGGGGCCTGAGAGGCAGTCTGGCACAAAGTAAGCATCAGAAACTCCTTGTTCATGAACAGACAAAGCCTAGTTGGCCCACCCTGGCTTCCACCAGTGTGAGTTCTCCACAGGCAGACCTGGGCCCTTCATCTCTGGTGGGCACCCAGGAGTTTCAGCTACAACCGCAGTCCTGGCCTGGAGGAAACTCCTGCACACATGAGAGGTGAACCTTCACAGAACACAGCTCCCAGGGAGCCGTTCCCGACCCTCGGCGGCGTCACCACCTCACAGACCCTGCCCACGCAGCCAAGCAGTGCCCAGTCAAGCTCCTGGCCGTTCAGCACTGCTTTCCAGACTCTGCAGAAGCCCTGCACCCAGAGAGAGAGTTCCCGGACGCCCCGGCTTGGGAGGGAGGGGAGCCCCTACCCCATGCCGAGTGAAGGAAGGGCAGCAGAAGTGAGTTCCCACCAGCTTTGTACAATCGGCCACGGAAGCTGTCACCTCCAGAGACTGTATGGGCTGACGCCACCAAGAGTTTCCAAACGGTTTGGTGAGAAATAGGAAGTGTGGGGCTATATTGTCAAGAGGCTGGGATGCTGGCCATGCTCCTTCCCTTGGGCAATAAGACTCCAGCCACCCACAGCCCGAGCCCGATCGCAGATGGTCCTTGGGCCCAGAGTGACACACACCTCCTTGAGCCACATGCTTCTCACCCACAAGTGAAACGAAGAAAAGCCTGCTCACTGCTTGTCACCTGCGAGCCCAGACCCGAGCTGAGCGCCTGCCACAGGGTTGACTTCTCCTGAGCCCATGTCCCCTCGCCCTCCCCAGGCCCCTGCAGTCTGATGTTGGGGGTGCACAGCACACCTCCGACAGCTTATTTTCTCCTTCTGTTTACGGAGGGCATCCTTGGGTGGTGCGAACGGTTAATGTGTGTGGTTGGCAGCCCAAGCCCACCAGGACCAGCATCATCGCAGAAGAATGGCCTGGTGACCGGCTGACCTGCTTCTGAAAAAGTACGGAGCCCAGTTCTCCTCCATAGTCTGACACACATGGGGTCGCCATGAATCAAAATTGACTCAATTGAAAAAAAAAAATAAATAAATAAATAAGACCGTCTCTCTCTCTGACCTCATCTCCAACCACCCTCCCCATCATTCTCTGACCTTACGGTTTCTCTGATGAGCCAAGTTCACTGCCACCGTGAGGCCTTTGCCCTTGCTATTCTCTGCCTGGAGCTCCCTTCTCTCCAGTTATTTCCAAGGCTGTCTCCAGATCATGGTTCTGGTCTGATCTCAATGCCACCTCCCTAGAGAAGCCTTCCTGGGCCACTCATCTCAAGACCCCTGATCCCCACCCCCACTCAGCGCCCTGCTCTCTCCCCTCCACTGCATCCGCCAACAGCAGCATCTGTGTGCAGGCTTGTGCCTTGCTTCCCCTGGTGGAATAGGAGCTCACACAGGCAAGGACCTGGGCATCTCCAGCACTGCCTCCCTGGCCCACAGCCAAGGCCTGATGAATCATTGTGAAGCGAATGAATACTCTGCACATGTTCAAAATAAGACCTGAGACAGCAAGCTCTCCCCTTGGGCGAAGGAATATAACCTTGAAAAGCATCTTCTTACATATGCCTAGAGCAAGCCCCAGCAGAGCTGCAGTTCTCCCAGCATCCTCAAAGGTGGAGGGGGGGGTCCAGGGGGGGTTGCTGTAATCTGGGGTCAGGAGGGGCAGAGCGCCCTCTGCTCGCTGCAGGACCAAGCTCGAGACTGGAGCAGGGGCTTCCAATCACCCGAGCTGAGCATCGTGCAGAAGGCATGTGGCCCAAGGTCAAGGTGATTGACCCACTACACAAGTCCAGTGCTTCGTGCATAACAGGCCCGGGGAGGAAAAAAAATAGGAGTCAGGAACCAAGAAGGCTGATCCCTTGGGGCTGCGTGTCCTGAGCAGTTTTGCCCAGTCTGGGCTTCGGTTGCCTCAACAGTAACGTGAACTTAATAAGATCATGCACAGGTTCTAGAGAGGAGACAACGAGACTCTGCAAAAGGGCGGGGTGGGCTCAGGTGGCCTGAGACAGCGTCCAATCAAAGAGAGGCCTGGAGGGGAGGAGGCTGCGTTCAAATCCCACCCTGCCTCCTCCCAGCAGTGTGGACCTCACGCACCCCTTGTCTCTGAGAGCACTTGCTGGTGTCTAAGATGGACAATAACTCTACCTGCTAGAGCAGTAACTGGTACCGAGCTAACAGTGCCTGCAACTGCCTGGTGCACAGTGAACATCAGAAGCCAAAGCAGCTGACCCCAACCCACTGCGACTCCATGTGTGGGGCAGAGAACTGGGCCTTTCAGAAGTAGGTGCCTTCAAGTGGACTCGAACACCCACCTTTCAATCAGTAGCTGAGTGGGTAACTGTTTGGCACATGATGAGGGCTCAACAAACATCCAGGTCATGATTAGAGAGTGAGAGTCTGCTTTGGACGACCAGCCTTTGGAGAGAGGGATGGTCCTCACGAACGGACGGGGTGGGAGGAGGGAGGGCAGAAAGCTTTTGAAAAAATGATGGTGAGGCTGACCAAAAAAAAAAAAAAGAGAGAGAGAGAGAGAGCCAAGAGAAGGGGGAGTAAAAAGGAGACTTCAGTCTAAGCTGGGCAGTGGAATTGGCCCGTGGCATCATGGGCCCTGGGCCTGGACCTCTGGGCTCCACCACACGGTAAATAATGCCATCTGTCTCAGCGAAGTGTAGAACATAGCTGGTGGAGACACTGGGGCTGAGAGGCCTGCCTCTGGCACATTCCTGGGTTGACCACGCTTTGAGGGGGCCAGAGAGTCTGGAGGACCAGGAAGAAAGGTTCATCTGGGAAATATTAGCC
The DNA here is from genome assembly GCF_000298275.1 of Orycteropus afer afer. Classification (NCBI taxonomy): domain Eukaryota; kingdom Metazoa; phylum Chordata; class Mammalia; order Tubulidentata; family Orycteropodidae; genus Orycteropus; species Orycteropus afer. Next base: position 3,407,799 of record NW_006921882.1, read on the forward strand.
CCAAAACCACAGCCACCAGATGGCAGAACCCACAAATGACTTCCAGGCCAGGCCGGGACAAGGAGTGATGTGGCCAGACGCCGATGGCTGAAGACTTGGCCACAGGAAAATACAGGCAGTGTTACAAGCATGGCAAAACCAAGGCCAGGCAAGCTTGGTTTTTCCTGAGGCCTGTCAGCAGAAGATTGTTCAGAGATTATAGCCTCGCAGCTCGTTATTACTTAACCCTTTCTGCCTCAATTATTTTTCCCTTTGAGTCTTTTGTTGATACCATGCATTTTCATTAATGGAAGGCATGCTGAATCAAGGAACATTTCTCAGATTTTGTTATGACATATGAATGTTGATACATATTATGTGGGATACACATGTCCCTCTAGACTCTGCAGTAAGATTATGTGGGACACACTTGTTACTTTGAACTTAGGGTAAGATTAGTGGGACACACATGTCCCTCTGGATTTTTGGGGGGTAAGATTATGTGAGCCACAGTAATCTCTATACTCTGGAATAGGATTATGTGGGACATATATGTTCCTCTAGAATCTGGAATGGGATTGTGTGGGACACCCTTGTTACTCAGTGGTAGGATTACTGGGACCCATATGTCCCTCTGGATTCTGCACCACCTTCTAGATCCCTTGACAGTGCATACAATTTAGGGCACCTGAAACTGTGGTATTCATGCAAACATGGGGTCATTGTGAGAAAGGCAGCTTCCAAACACACAGGAACCTGGAAAAATACTTACTAGTCTTACCTCCTGATACAAGAGACGAGTTTTGCAAAATCACACCTCCAAGTTGCATCACCTCATACAATACCCTGCAAAAACAGTAATTTGTGGCACAAGCCCATTCCTCCCATTTCTAACAGTTATATGCATCCCCTCCTGATGGCTGCATACATTGTCAGTGGGAAAGCAGCTGCCTGGTAAATCCCAGGAGAGGAAGACGTAGGTGGGTGCTATTTTGTCCCATGGGTCATGAAAGGGTTAACTGTGGAGGGCAGGAGCAGTGGCACAGAGGCCAGATCTTAGTTTTTTATGAGATCACCTCCCCTCTCTGTGCCTTGGTGTAAAAAATGTGAAGTGAAGAGCAAAAGGGCTTCTCGAGGTTGTGCTGTTACAAAATCCTGTGATTCTAAGCCTCTTTGACATGTGTGGTTTTCTTTCCATTCTGAAACTCTGCAAGGGAAGTTTGTAGAGGGGAGAGCAAGATCAAATTCAAACCCCGAGACAGCCAGGAACTCTTCAGCTGTGACAGAAAGCCCAGCTCAGCTGAGGAAAACAGGTCACTCATGTTCTGGTTCTTAGAGCTGCAAAGACTGTAAGGGACCCAGGCACAGTGGTATCCAGACACTCCGACCCTGTCCCCACCTTGCTCCGTTTTTTGCCCCAGTGTTCTCTGTCATTCAGACAGACTCTTTCCTAGTGGTAGCAAATCCTCTTCCAGAATCTCCACTCTGGCACCTATCGCACCCCCTTGGCAGTGCTGGTGAAAAGAGCTGTCCTTTCCTTTTTACTCCAGCAAAAGTCCCAAGACAGCCTTGGATTGGTGAGACTTGCTCACATGTCCATCCCTGAACCAATCACTGAAGGCTAGGTTTAAATCCAGCCCCTCCATTCACTAGATATTTGACCTCATGACTGATTTGTATGAGTTTTCTCTGGCTGCTGTAACAAATTACCACAAGTGTAGTCACTTAGAAGAACACAAGTTTTATCCTCTTACAGCTCTGGAGGTCAGATGTTTGGAATGGATCTTGCCCCTTCTGAAAGCTCCAGGGGAAAAGTAATTCCCTCACCTTTTCTGGCTTCTGGAGGCTTCCTTTCACCATCTTCAAGGTCAGCAATGGCCAGTCAAGTCTTCTCATATCTCTCTGACCTTGGTTTTCTTCAGAACAATTCTTTGTGGTGGGTAATACTATTATCCTGTATTATCCTGCCACTTTGAAGACTAAGGTGTGCCTGACCCTCTTATAAGGACCCTGTGATTACATTGGGGGAGCTCTGGTGGCAGAGTGATTAAAGTGCTCAGCTGATAAACAAAAGGTTGGCAGCTTAAACCCATCAGCCCCTCTGCAGTGAAAAGATGTGGCAATCTGCTTCTGTAAAGATTATGACCTTGAAAACACTATAAGGCTGTTCTACTCTGTTCTATAGGGTTGACGTGAGTTGGAATTCTTAACAGCAACAGGTTTGGTTTGGTTTTGATTACACATGGCCAGGATGTTGTTGGTGTTAGGTGCCATCAAGTTGGCTCTGACTCATAGCGGTCCTAAGTCAATAGAACCAAACCCTGCCCGGTCCTGTGCCAGCCTCACAATCCTTGCCATGGTTGAGCCCATCGTTGCAGCCACTGTGTCAGTCCATCTCCGTTTTTGCTGACCCTCCACTTTACCAAGCGTGATATCCTTCTCCTGGGGCTGATCCCTCTGACAACATGACCAAAGTAGGTGAGACGAAGTCTGGCCATTCTTGTTTCCAAGGAGCATTCAGGCTGCACTTCTTCCAGGACAGATTCATTAGTTCTTCTGGCAGCCCCTGGTACTTTCAGTATCTTCACCACCACCACAACCAAAAGCATTAACTCTTCTTTGGTCTTCCTCATTCTTTGTCCAGCTCTCACATGCATATGAGGCAATTGAAAACACCATGCTTGGGTCAGGCGCACCTTAGTCTTCAAAGTGGCATCTTTGCTCTTCAGCATTCTTCTGCCCCCATACTGACCTTGCCTGTCCTTCATGTTCACCATCTGTAACACAGGATAATAGTATTACCCACCACAAAGAATTGTTCTGAAGCTGAAATGAGTTAATGTCCAGAAAGCTCTCAGCAGAGAGAGTCCAGTATACAGCAAGTGCTTAACAAGTGGATTGGACACTAACTAGAGCTCTGGTGACATGGTCATTAAGCACTCAGCTACTGACTGAAACGTTTGTGGTTCAAACCCGCCAGCTGCTCCACAGAAGAAAGATTAGGCAATCCACTTTCATAAGGATTACAGCCTTGGAAACCCTATGGGAGCAGTTCTACTCTGTCCTATATGGTCACTGTGAGTCAGAATCCACTTGACAGGAATGGGTTTTTGGTTGGAGCACTAACTAGCTCAGAATTTACCCACTGGCTTGTTCAGCAAGCATTTCTGAGGTGCTACACAGCCAGGTTTGAAAGAAAAACAATACATCATTAGAGTAATAAATAATGTAAATAAAATAACAACTCAAGAAGTTTGGGCCTAGAGATGTGTGTGACAGTTAAGGTTATGTGTCAACATGGCTGGGCCATGGTTCTCAGCGGTATGGCGGTTATGATGTAGTCATTCCTCATGATGAGATCAGATATGATGTAATTACTTCCATGATGATTGTTGTGAGCAGCCAATCAGTTGGAAGGAAGTTTACTCAGAGGTGTGGCTTGCTTCCATTCTATAGCCATGTTCTAGCAAAGCTCTGTGGCTTTTTGCTGGATCTGGATCCTACACCTGGCCCACCATCATCTGAACTCTGGTCCTTTGGACTTGAGCCAACAGCCTGCCATATTGCCTGCCCATCTTGGGATTCATTAGCTTACACAGCCCATGAGCCAGCAGCTTGCCATCTCAGCATCTTGAGTTTGTCAGCCCCTGCAGCTACATGAGTCAGGAGAAGCCTCCAGTCTGACATTTGACCCACAGGCATGGGACTTGCCAGTCTGTGCAACCATGCAAGGCCATTTCTGGCCAGAACAAGTAAGGGGAGAGCCTCAGTCAGGAAGCGAGAGACAGGCAGACAGCTGGAACAGGTGGGGGAAGTCCAGAAGTGAGTGGAACAGTTTGGAACAACTAAGGGAGATGAACATATCTGTCAATTTGTCATACTGTGGTGGCTTGCATGTTGCTGTTAGGCTGGAGGCTGTGCCACTGGTGTTTCAAATGCCAGCAGGGTTGCCTGTGGTGGACAAGTTTCAGCAGAGCTTACAGACTGAGACAAACTCAAAAGAAGGAAGAGGCCATTCACTTCTCAAAACATTGGCCAGTGAAAACCTTATGAATAGCAGTAAAACACTATCCAGTGTATTACTAGACAACTTTATGAATAGTCCTAACACTGTCTGATACAGTGCCAGCAGATGAGCCCCTCAGGTTGGAAGGCACTCAAAATATGACTGGGAAAGAGCTGCCTCATCAGAGTAGAGCCAACCTTAATGATGTGGATAAAGTAGAGCTTTTGGGACCTCCATTTGCTGATGTGGCATGACTCAAAATAAGAAGAAACAGCTGCAAACATCCGTTAATAATTGGAACATGGAATGTAT
>NW_006921882.1:3412965-3448899 GCF_000298275.1 Orycteropus afer afer
ATGAAGAAAGTAAAAGGTCATTAAAAAGACAGGAAAGGAAGCAAAGACCAAAATGGATGTCAGAAGAGACTCTGAAACTTGTTCTTGAACAGAGAGTAGTTAAAGCAAATGGAAGAAATGACAAGATAAAAGAGCTGAACAGATTTCAAAGAGCAGCTTGAGCAGACAAAGCCAATTATTATGATGAAATGTGCAAAGACCTGGAGTTGGAAAGCCAAAACAGAAGAACATGTTTGGCATTTCTCAAACTCAAAGAACCGAAGAAAAAATTTAAGCCTGGAGTTGCAATATTGAAAGATTCTGTGGGCAATATAGTGAATGATGCAAGAAGCATCAAAAGAGGAGGGAAACAATACAGAGTCACTGTACCAAAAAGAATTGATGGATGTTCATCCATGTCAAGAGGTGGCATATGATAAGGAACCAACGGTACTGAGGGAAGAAGTCAAAGCTGTGCTAAAGGAAGTGGCGAAAAACAAGGCTCCAGGAACTGACGGACTACCCATTGAGATGTTTCAGTAAACGGATGCTGCGCTGGAGGCACTCACTCAGCTGTGCCAAGAGGTTTGGAAGACAGCTACCTGGCCAACTGATGGAAGAGATCCTTATTTGTACCCATTCCAAAGAAAATGGGAGTATTACCCATCAGACCCACCAGCAGCCCCATGGGAGGAAAGACGTGACCATCTGCTCCTATAGAGATTCCGCCTGGAAAACCCTCTGGGGCCCTTCGACTCTGCCTCAGTCATCACGAGTTGGAGCTGACTCTGTGGCTCCTAACAGCAACAGTGTCCGAGGAAGGACACAACAAGACCTGTCTCTCCTGAGGAGCCACAGGATGGGTTCAAACTGCCAACCTCTCAGCTAGCAGCCGAGCACTTAACTGTTGCACCAGAGGGCTCCTTGCTTATATACTTATCACCATAAAGACACTTTGCAATAGAGTAAGTTTTAGAAAATGAAAAGGAAAGGAAAGGAAGTGCCCTATTGGGGGTTCCTGACACCTCATACCCCAGGAATGCACACCTCTTCACCAGGCCTTGAAGCCCTCCCGGAAAACAAAGAAACCAAGAAACGGCACCTGCAGGAGTTGAACCATTCACAACACCAGCTCCAAGCAGCTGCCCGGGGAATGCTCCCCACTCCGGTGGGAATGGAATGACTCCATGTCTTTACTGAGCTCGGCCCACACAGTTCAGTGACTCGGCCGTGCCAGCCAGAACAGCTGGTTCTAAATCAACGTGTGGCCAAAGACCAAGCCAGCGAGAGCCTGGAGGGCAGGAAGACTGGCCTTCTGGCCTTGGTCCTGAGCCTCAGTTTCCCCATATTGCCTGATCGACCTCATTGTGTTAAATGGTTGCTGGGGGGTGTGAGGATTGTCTTTGGGTCGGTGGCCCCCAGCCAAGCCCTCGAGTACCGACAATGTGGGTGCTCTGGGAATAGTTGGAGCTTGAGGGACCAGCTCCACCACCTCGGTAAGACTCCGGCTGCAGCAGCTCCGGCCCATCCTAGAATTGAGGAATCTGAGGCCCAGAGTGGGGAAGGGCTCACTGAAGGCCGCACAACCTAGAAGAGGCCAGGACTCGAACTCCAGTCCCGTCACCACCACCCAACACCGTGAGCAGCAGGAGCAGCCCACGCGCCTTCCCAGAATCGAATGAGCCAATTCGAAATGAAATGCGGTCAGACCCCCTCCGGATACCTCCATCGCCCACTAGACCTGCTCCCATCTCAAGGTTTCCGCAAGCTAACCAGAGGGTTAATGACCCCATCTCCACCATCATCCTCTCAATATCAGGGGCCCAAGCCTCAAGTATGCTAAAGCCCATCCCCAAGCCACCTTGTTTTTATTGATTTGTAAGCAGCTCGATCGTCTGTGAGAAGAGAGTGTGCCAGCCAGCATCTCCTGGGCCCCCTGGAACGTGCTGGAACTCATGCGATGTGGCAGCCGCCAGGGCACAGCGCTGGGCCTGTGATGTCTGCTCACAGACTCAGGGAAAATGACAGCCGCGAAGCCGGGGCGCCAGGGAGCGCGGCCGTGTTGGCTGGAGCATTGAAAGTGGGTCTGCCCCTAAATCTTTCCACGGCGTCTAGACAAGAGCCACCTGCCCGCCTAAAGCATTAACGTCTTCCAGGCTCCTCCCAGGAGAGAACCTTTAGTTGTAAACATAACTGAGTCGATTGGAGTTGTTTTATTCTTTTTTTCTGTTCAGGCTGCCTTTTGTCCACCAGTGGCGGTGGAGGAGGCATCGCAAAGTGAATTTCAGGACCTGTGCTCTCTCTCCCTGAAAGGTGCCCTGGGGGCACAGTGGCTAAGCGCTTGGCCATTAACTCAAAGGTCAGCAGTTCTAATCCACCAGCTGCTCCATAGCCAAAGGATGTGGCAATCTGCTTCCATAAAGAAACCGCATAGGGCAGCTCCGGTCTGTCCCCCAGGGTTGCTGTGAGTCAGGATCGACTTGACACCAAGGGCTCTGGGTGGGGTTTGCTCTCTCTGGGTCTGTGCGTGGGTTACTGCCGAGTCCTGGGTTCTCAGCCCCGAGTCTGTGACTTGGCAGCGCTTTGGCCCCCAGGCAGGCCCCTGAGCCTCGGTTTGCTCATTGGATGAGATCATGCTGACCTCACTGGGCTGTGGTAGGGATGGAGGGAGCGACAGACAAAATAACCACATAAAAATAATCACCCTTTCGGGGCACTTAGCAAACACCGATCCTCCCAACCACGCCCGAGCAAGAGCCTCAACTCAGCCCATTTTATAGACAGAGAAATGAGCCTCGGCCAACCTCACACTGAGGAAGCACCTCCAGCCCCCTAGCCTGGCCTTCGCCCACTGCCTGCTTCCGGTGGGAGAAAGGTCCAAGCAGAACACAGCACACACAAGATGCTCCCTGCCCACACGCTGCCCCGACCGCGCCCCAGCAGGGTTCCTGCGTCTGCAGTCCCAGGCAGAGCTCATTTTGTTCCTAGAATACCATTCCATCCTCCAGGGAAATAATGTCCAGCAGAAGCCTGACCCCCAAGTCCAAGGCACAGCCTGTCCGCTTCTTCAACAGTCACCATGGAGCACTGACTAGGGGCAGGCCCTGCTCTGGACTCTGCAAGCCAGGGGTGGGCACAGCAACCCAGGGCCCTGCCCCTCCACACCTGGGACTCTGGCCCAGCTGGAAGGAGGAGCATCCAAGCCCGGACCTGGGGCTCAGGAGGGCTTCCTACAGGTAGTGACCACGCAACTGAGACCTAAGAGACCAAGGCCGGGAGTGGTTGTGATGGAGGATATGCTAGGCCCAGGAAGCAATGGCACGTGCAAGGGCCCTGAGGCAGTGGTGCTGGGACCTACCAAAGGCCTGCGAGGGTCCCACACAGTCGGCCTCCAGAGCAACCCCACTGGGCCCAGAGGGACACCGGGGACTGTGCCTGTCGACAAGCAAGTGCATATTCACCCAAACACCTGCTGGAACAGGATGCCCCGCCCCTTCCCACCGGCACGAGCTCACACTTGGGACATCAGGGACCATGGCACCAGAGACCCTGAGCAGGACACTAAAGATGCCAGACTCTGTAGAGCCCCACATCCCAGCCCCCCGTCTTTTCACCCTCTTGGAATTTTGTCATATTCTGCTGCACTGTCATTTACTTAATATTTTTACTTAAATCACCCTCTTCAATGTCTTTATCTAAAATACAGCCATCCAGGGGGCTCCAGGGACGAGTGCTGTAATTTTTCCTCATCCACAGTGAAACAAATGCTGACCATTAAAATTAAAATGGAAATAGTGGTCTGGGAGCCACAGGTAGAGAGAGCCCCCCACCACCTGTTGCATGAGTGTGGACACTGAGGTTGTGGGCTTGCCCCAGGTCACAAAGCAAGTCCATGCAGGACCGAGGGTAACCTGGTCTCTTCCCAGCCTCCTTTCTGCCCTTTCCTTTGTTTGCACAGCAGACAGTGACAGCTTGTGGGCAGGGCTGAGCCTTGTCCTCCCGTGGCGTCCCCACTGCAAGTAGCACGTGCTTTATCAGAGTCTATTCATTGAAAGAGTTCAATGGACTGTGAGCTCCACAGGGACAAGGACTGGGTCCACCTAGTTCCCAGCTATCTCTCCTGTGCCCAGGGCACTGCCCAGCACATAGCAGGTGATTACTCAAACCACTGCATGGTCTCTAGGTTGTGTGAGAACCAGAAATGTGTCTGCCTCATTCCCAGCTATCTCTCTAGTGGCTAGAACACTGCTGGGCACATAGTAGGGACCTTATCGGCAGACAATTATTCAAACAATTGAGTAGGCTGTAGGTTGTGTGCAGACTAAAAATGGGTCTGCCTGGTTCCTGGCTGTCTCTCCGGTGACTAGAACACTGCCTGGCCCCTCATAGCCACTTTATCAATTTGCAGTGTTTCTAAGAGACAGGCAGACAGTAAAGTGTGTGAGGACCTGGAGTGAGACCGTCCCACGTCTGGTCTCCAAGGTGCCAAGAACACTGCCTGGCATAATGTTGTTACTCAAGAAATATTCGTTGAACAACTGAATGAATGACTGAAGACTGAAAATAGCCTAAACAGTTGTTTGACAGAGTGTGGACTAAATGATCTGCTTGTCTGAATCCATGTGGTCATTAAGCAAAGTCAGTCCAACCCACATGGGCAGAGCCAACAAGCATGTGGGGGGGGCGTTGCTAGAAATAGCTCTTGGTGCTGACACCTCATTTGCAGGCCGATGGTCAAGCTAAAATTAACTAACATCATTGGAGAGCCTTTTCACATCTCCCATTGTCAACTGCTCTTAAAATCTGAGTGTCTTCTTTTTTCTTATAAAGTGCTTCCAGGCAACTCTGGGGCCCACAGGCCATTGGCTTATTATCTCACAGGTGCTGAGAAGGGGTGGGTGTGAGTGTGTGTCTATGAGTATGTGGGTACTTGTGTGGGACACTCTGCCCGCCTCCGAGGAGTGCTGGCCACATCTTCCGAAATGAGCTGGGGATCCCGGGTCGGAGGGGTACCCAGCTCATCCTCCCGCGAAGGCTGTTACACCGATGGTCAACGTCTACACTCCTGATGTCCCTGCTTCTCCAGCTCCCTCCTGAAGCCTGATCACCGGGAATGTGGATCCAGAGGCTGGTTGCTCCTCAGGGAGACCAGGGTAATGTGGGCCCGGCCATCTCCCGTCACCAGGAAGCTGGCCCCCTCATGGCAGCTGCCACACCTAGCTCATGCCACTCCAGGCCAGGGTCTCCTCTGGGGTTCCTGTACCTCTGTTGCAGGCATGGGACCTGAGGCACAGACGGTTTAAGAATTTAGTGCACAAAAATTTGCACTCAAACCCACCCAGCAGCTCCACGGCAAACAGACCTGGCAGTTTGCTTCCACGAAGATTGCAGCCTGTGGGGCAGGTCCACTCCGTCACGTGGGGTCACTGTGAGTTGGAACCCACTGGACGGCACCCATCTACTAACCTAAGGATTGGCTGTTAGACTCCACCAGAGGCATCGCAGAAGAAAAGTCTGGACATGGATTCCACCCTAGCCAAGAACGCACGGAGCAGTTCCACTCTGTAACACAAGGGGCAGTCGTGAGTCAGAACCACCTCCAAGGCAGACAGGTGGTTTGGTGGGTTTGCAGGTTGGTTGGCTGGTTTTTAACATAGAAGGAGCCCCTGGTTGCTGCAAACGGTTCATACGCTTGGCTGCTAACTGAAAGGTCGCAGGTTCGAGCCCACCAGAGGCACCTTGGGAGAAAGGCTTTGCTCTACTTTAGAAAAATCGGCCACTGAGAACCCTATGAAGCACAGTTCTACTCTGAACCACTTGGGGTCACCATGAGTCAGAGTGACTCCATGACAGTGAGTGAAGGGGGTCCCAGTTTAAGATCAATCAGTCCCCACACACCCAAAGGATTTTTCCAAAACTGAAGCATTTAGTCCAGGGCCTCTGGGATTTGATCCTTCTTGTCCAGGTGCGGCTGACCTTGGCCGTCTGTACTGCACAGCACTCACAGCCCCAGTCAACCCAGGAGCTCTGCCAATGCTTGCTCACTTCGACCTCTCAGTGACGTGTCTTCCCGAGGCATTCCTCACCTGAGCGTGGTCCAGGGTGCAGGCCCCATCATCAGAAACACGTTGCTGCAGCTGCGGACGCCTCACGGGTGAAGACAGGAGATCTGCCTGCTGGGCTTAGAGTCAGAGGCCAGAGGCTGCCGCCAGGCACTCCAACCTCTGGGATTCTTCGGGAGTTGAACAATGGAACAGAAATAGAGTAACTCAGAGGGCCCGAGTGAAAAGCAGATCAGAGAGGGCCCCTCACCTGAAATGAAACTGCCCATAAATCCTGCCGCAGCTGCAGCTGGACCGAGTTCACCGGGTATTTCTTCCTTTTTCCAAGTCCACGTCTTGGTGGAATCCCAGAGCAGACAAGCTGAGGGGGATCTAGCCTCAGTGCAAGAAGAACTGGTATGAAAAAGATACTCATTCCTGGGAGAGGAAGGAGCCACGGCCACCACCGAGGCGCTGATCTCCTCAGGCTGAGGGCCAGGAAGGGCCGAAGCCTTTGATCCACAGCCTACGAGGCACTCTGCTTCTGACACCAGGGCCCACAATGTGGGCTGGCACCGAACAGCCACACTTTTATATATTCTTCTATTCTGTTTTTGTTATGTGTATATTACACACTCATCTAAACAAGTCAAACAATAGTCAGAATGCAGTAAGCAAAAGTGCTCCCTGCTAATCCTTGGAGCCCTGGTGGCACAATGCTTAAGTGCTCAGCTACTAACCGAGAGGTCAGTGGTTCAAGGCCAGCAGTCACTCCACTGGAGAAAGACGTGGTGATCTGTGTCCATAAAGATTGAGGTGTTGTGTGTCGTGGAACTGATTCTAACTCATAACAACCCCATGTAACCGTCCTACAGGGTTCCCTAGGCTGGAATCTTTATGGGTGCAGAACACCAGGTCTTTCCTCTGTCAGGCCACTGGTGGATTCCGACAACTGACTTTTCAGTTAGTGTTTAACCACTGCACCACCAGGGTGCTTCTTGAAAAAATGACAGTCTAGGAAACCCTATGGGGCAGTTCTGTTCTGCTCCGTGAGTCACCATGAATGGAGTCAACTCAGTGACACCCAGCAGCATCCCACCCCTCCTTCCACCCCACTGCCCCTCATAACTAACTTCCATCACTGGTTTCATTACCCCATCCACACCCATCTCTGCTCTTACAAACACTGTTACGGAGCCTCCAGAAGCACAGTCATATAGTAAACACAACTCAAGTTGTTCTCTCCTCTTAACAGCCTCCCAACAGGAACTCTCTTGATGTCTCTACGGATCTCCCACGTGGCTCTTTCATAGCTGCAAACAGTCCTTGTGCCAATGGGCCAGTACACTCACTCTACCAGTAACGCCAAGGTTGGTTCTGGTCTAGTTTTATGACCACAGACAGCCCTGCCATCAGCGTCCGGGGATTCAGATGCGTGCCTCAAAATACTCACAAGTTAGCTTGGCCCGGGCACCGCCCACCAGCAGAAGGCTGGCCCTCAGCCATGCTGTGGCTGAGCCGGGAGCCGCTCTGCCATAGGAACCGGCCTCATAAATTGTGGATGGTCTTATTTCTTTAAGATAGATTTGTGCATGTGGGGTCACTGCACTAGAAACGTGCACTTCTTACTTCCTTTCATAGAAATTAATGCACTGAGCCTGAAGGAACACACGAAACTACTGTTCAAACCTTTCCCCCAAACTATCCCCTGACGTCATCTTTAGACTAAACAACAGTTTGGCTCAATTAGTAAGGAATGTAGGCCTTGAGTATTGCACTCTCTTGAAAGATTATAGATAGCAGAGCAAGTCGACAGCAGTAAATCCACAGTGTAGAGGACAAGTTCAGGGGGCAGGGGTCTAAGTGGAAGGTGTGACACCATTTGAGCAGAAACAGTGAGAGTGTTGACCCCAAGTGAAGACTGTAACCAACATCACGGAACTGCACGTGCAGGCATCTTGGAACGGGGGCATGCTTGGCTCTGTATATCATCACCAAAAATGAAATAAATATTTTAAAAATTGAATAAATGAATTTCCAGGGCACTTGTGTCTGCAAATGAGAATATAAGGCCCGGCCCTGACCCCAGACAACAAGGCCAAGTTGGTCCCAGGTCGCTAGGCACAGTCCTTACTGCTGGCTGTATCTCCAGAGCAGGAGGCAGCTTTCGCTCCAAAGGGAGACGGTGTGTTACCTGCACAGGACATGGCAGGCCTGGTGTGCTGGCCAGTCCCAGCTAGCAGTGATATGCCACCAGGTGGGGGTGTTGGTGGGACTGCAGGAGGCCTCAGCACCCCACGTGACGACTGCAGCCACCCAGAAAGGGCACTCATGGCAACCCCGGCTCAGCCATTGACTCGGCCACAGCCAACGCTGTTTGGAGGCTACTGGGTCTTTCAAACGCCCTCCTGAAAACCCCAGGATTTGAAAGAGCACAGTGAACCCACACAATTGGGAACTTGCTCTTCCAGATCAGCCCTGTCCAATAGAAATAGAATGCCAGGCACATTTAAATTTGTAGTAACACCAATTTAAAAAAAGTAAAAAGATTGAAAACAGTAACTTGAGAGGTTAGACAGGAACCTCAGGTGTCAGTAACTTCATGTTAATGGCGGAGGAGCAACTCGGAAAAGGAAGGAGTGGAAGGTGGCACAAGTCAAGGAATGCCATCAATGTCACCAAGCTGTCCATGCAGAAACAGGTAGGTGGTGTGTGCTCTTCTGTGCATATTCTCCACAACAACAAAACAGAAAATGAATCATTTTAAAGCAAGAAGCCACCCAGTATGTGGTACTTGTTACAGCAGCCTCAGGAGACTAATACAGGCCCAAGACCTCCTATGACCCAGCTTCTCCTTCCTGCCCTGCTCCCTGTTTCTCCCATTCCTAAATAACAAGGTGTCCAGACCCTGGGAGTCCTGGTCTGTTTTTCCAGTTGTTTCAGTCCTAGACCCCTAGCTCCAGGCCTTTCTGGCAGCATTCCAGTTTCTGCGTGAGAGGGAAAAATGTACAGAGTCACACAGGAGAGGGGCCACCACCCTCTGTCACCTGCAGCAGCCTCCCCAGTGGTCTCCACTGCCATGTTGGCTGTCCACACAGCCACTGGACCTCTTAATAAGCAGCTCAGCCAGGCGTTTCCCATCTCCCTGGTACAAATCCTGGGCCCTGTGTGGCCTGTCTCCGCTCACCTCCACCCATTTCCTCCCATCACTCTTCTGCCACCTGGCCTTCCTTCCCTCAAACCCTCCAAGATTCTCCTGCCACAGGGCCTTTGCATGGGCACACCGGGAACACTCTTCCCACCCCACCTCCTGGCTCCTTCTCAGCTGAACTGGCATCTACCCATGGAGGTTTTCCAGCTTACCCTAACCCAAGGTGTCATCTCTTTTTGCTATGAGAGCACAAATCATAACTTGTAATTGGTTTCTCTCTCTCTGTTACTGTCGATGGCCTGATGCCAGAGGCTGGCATATGGGTTCCTGGCCATCGGCAGGGAGAGCTAACCTGCTGGGGGTGGTGGGGATCCCAGCAGAGAGGCTAACAGTTACAGCCTTGTGCAGCAAAAGGGCAGGTGAAGTCATGCAGAACCCATGTGGCACTTCACCAGGTTTCCCCTGAGACCCGTTCCGTCACCTCCATGATGGGAGTCGAGCATCCCACAATAAGACAGTCATGAAATTAAATAAACCTCATTCCAACTGTGGCTCTGGCAAAGAATATTGAGTATACCAGAGACCACCAGAATAGTGATCAAGTCAATCAGAAGCAATGCAACTGAATGCTCCTTAGACATGAGGGTGGCAAGACTTGGGCTGACTCACTTGGGACATGTCATCAGGAAAGACCAATCACTAGAAAAGGACATGCTTCTTGTTGTTGTTGTTAGGTGTCGTCAAGTCATCTCTGACTCATACCAACCCTACGTATGACAGAGTGAAACGCTGCCTGGTCGCATGCCAGCCTCATGATATCTTCTATACCTGAGCCCATCGTTGCAACCACTGTGTCAATCCATCTTGTTGAGGACCCCTTTTTCGTCAACCCTCCACTTTACCAAGCATTATATCTTTCTCCAGGGAAGGGTCTCTTCTGACAACATAACCAAAGTAGGTGAGATGAAGTCTGGCCATTCTCACTTCCAAGGAGCATTCCGGCTGCACTTCCTCCAGGACAGATTTGTTAGTTCTTTTAGCAGTCCATGGTGCTTTCAGCATTCTTCACCAACACCACAACTCAAAAACATCAACTCTTCTTCAGTCTTCCTTATTCATTGGCCAGCTCTCACATGCATATGAGGCAATTGAAAATACCATGGCTTGGGTTAGGCACATCTTGGTCTTCAAGGAGATATCTTTGCTCTTCAGCACTTGAAAGAGGTCTTTGCAGCAGATTTGCCCAATGCAATACATCTTTTGATGTCTTGACTGCTGCTTCCATTGAAGTTGATTGTAGAACCAACTAATATGACGTCTTTGACAACTTCAATCTTTTCTCCATTTATTGTGATGTTGCTTATTGGTCCATTTGTGAGGATTTTTGTTTTCTTTATGTTGAGGTGTAATCCATACTGCAGATGGTAGTCTACAATCTTCATCGTAAGTGCTTCAAGTCATCCTCACTTTCAGCAAGCAAAGTTGTGTCATCTGCATGTCACAGGTTGTTCATGAGCCTTCCTCCAATCCTGATGCCACATTCTTCTTCATATAGTCCTGCTTCTCAGATTATTTGCTCAGCATACAGACTGAATAAGTATGGTAAAAGTATGGCACTCCCTTCTTGATTTTCAACCATGCAGTGTCCCCTTGTTCTGTTTGAACAATAATAGCCTCCTGGTCTACGTACAGGTTCTTCATGAGTATACAATTAAGTGTTCTGGAATTCTCATTCTTCTCCGTGTCACCCATAATTTGTTATGATCCACCCAATCGCTTTTGCATAGTCAATGAAACACAAGTAAACATCATTCTGGTATTCTTTGCTTTGAGCCAAGATCCATCTGACATCAGCAATGATATCCCTCATTCCACGTCATCTTCTGACTCCAACTTGCATTTCTGAAAGTTCTCTGTCAACATACTGATACAATCATTTTTGAATCATCTTCAGTAAGATTTTTCTTGGGTGTGATATTAATAAAATTGTTTGATAATTTCCACATTCTGTGGGATCACTTTTCTTTGGAATGGGTACAAATATGAAGCTCTGGTGGTATAGTGCCCAAGGCATTTTACTGCTCACCAGAAGGTTGCTGGTTCAAACCTACCAACCACTCCACAGAAGGAAGACTGAGTAATCTACTTCCATAAAGATTTACTGCACTGGAAACTGAAAGAGGGCCACTATGAGTAACAATCGACTCAATGGCAGGGAGTTTGGAGTTTTTAGAAATCTTTGCAGGAGCAGATCTCAGGTCTTTGTTCCATGGACCCTCTGGGTGGGTTTGAACCGCCCTCCTTTGTTTAGCAGCCGAGTGAGCACTAACTGGTACCACAGGCCTTCCTTCTGTAGAGGCCACAGCCCTGAAGCCCTGCGGAGCAGTTCTGCTCTGTAACACTAGTGCTCAGGAGTCAGAATTGACTTGATGGCCATGGGTCTTTGGTCTTATCTTTTCCAGACTGGGGCTCAGGCTCTCAGCATGGTCATCCCACCCTGTGGGCAGTGTGAGACTCTCCTCTGGACACCCCATTGTCCTGCCTCACCCAGACCTGCCCACACTGTCAGAGTTCCCAGATTCCCATCCTCACAGGGTGTGTCTAAGAAGAGCCCTCGTCCCCTACGGGCCCTGCCTTTCTCCAGGGACTGGAAGGAGCCCTGTGCAGACAACCCCACAGACATCACCATGGCTCAGACCTGTGTCGGGTCCCCTGGGCTGCTCCCCCACATGCTTGGTGGAGTAGGAAAACAACAGAAAACTAAACGAAACCCAAATTGCTGACCAGTCAGTTCTGGCTCCTGGTAATGCCCTGTTATCGAGTAGGACTGTGCCGTAGGGTTTTCTTGGCTGTAATCTCTATGGAAGTGAGTCACCAGGTCTTTCTTCCACAACGCTGTTGGTGGGGTTTGAACCACCAACCTTTAGGCTAGCAGCCAAGCACAAACTGTTTGTACTACCCAGGTATCTGCAGTACTATAGAGGGTCAGCAGAAATGAGGGCTACTCTCCCGAGATGGACTGACACAGCGGTCAGCTGAAGGGGCTTAACCATACCCACAGTTGTGAAGGTGGGGCAGGACTGGGCAGTGTTTCATTCTGTTATACACAAGGTCACCAACTACCAACAGCAGCAAGGCACCTGGAACAGCGCCTGTTTTTTGTTTTAACTTTAAGAGTTCATTTTACATTTAACATTACGTGTGCATTTAGTTCACTCCCCATTTACCATGTCCAACTCTAACCCAGTCTCCTTCCCCTTCCTAGCCTGTAACCCTCCCCCTGTGCCCCTCATATTTATGCTCCTTTGTGTCCTGCATTTCCTCAATTTGAATGTTGGTCCTCTGGTGCCCCGTGGTCTATTGCTCTAAGGGATGTATTACCATAGAGTATGTGGGTGCGTCATGCTGGGTTGAGTGGTCTGCGTGTACTGTTAACTATTGGGCTGAGACCCCGCCCCTGGGGGTGCGTTTTATTTCAGGCGTAGAATGTATTCCAGGGCCATAGTATTGGGGGTCTCATCAGATTTCATCTGACCAGTAATTCCAGTCATTATTGAGTTTTTGGATTTTGTTCACATACATTTTTATAAGTAAGTAAGTACAGTCTTTACATGAAATGGTGTGGCTAACTTAGAGCTGATACACCATTTTGTGTACACATTATATAGACATTTGTGTATTTAATTTTTGCTTGGTCAGAATGATACAGATTTCCTCCCATAAGCTTTGGCTGGGGAGGAGGGCAGGAGGGAGTGTGGCTGAGAGAGCAGGTCCACCCACCCATGTGGTCCCTTGACCTGCTTGGGGTCCCTCTCACCCTCCATCCCCAGTAGCTGGCTCTGTCTGTCAGTGTGGTTCCTGCATCTCTGCTATTTTATTCCAGACTTGTTCCTAGTGCTGAAAATGTCATTAAAAACTAAAATGGACAGGGAACACATACATGCTGAGACGGCACTGTTTTCTCAAGGTGCCTGCAGGACACAACAATAAAAATTTATTCTTAATAGCATTTAGCCGTGTTCTGCCACTGGAGCTAGAAGGAACCTCGTCTGTGTTATATCCCTGCCCTCAGTCACGCCAGCCGCCTGTCTCCCCACCTCATTGGAGATTCTGCAATCAGCCACCCCCAAGAGACGATGGCCACTGGCCACCCTCCCATGGATGCAGCTCAGGGAAGGGGCAGAGGACCACGGCCGGCCCCCACTCGATAATCAACTCCCGCCACCTGCATCCCCACTCCCATCTGTAGATGAGAAGGTGGTATGAGAAGAGACAGAAACAAGAGAAAAGGAAACATAAGCCATCGGTAAAGTCAATCTCATAAAACCGAGGGTAGGAGGGCGTTAGAGAGACAGGGAGGGAGAACAGAGCAAGCGCCAGCACTCACACTCAGTCACCGACACACACTCAACTCAGTCACTGACACACACTCACACATATTACACCTCACACCTAACACACACTCACAGCCACACACACTCACACATATATACACCCCACACCTAATACACACTCACAGTCACACACTCTCACACATATATACACCTCACACTTAACATACACTCACAGTCACCAACACACAACTCACACATATATACCCATCACGCCTAACACACTCACAGTCACTGACACACTCAAACATATATACACATCACACCTCACACACTCAGTCACTGACACACTCACACATATATACACATCACACCTCACACACTCACAGTTACTCACACACACTCACCCATATACACATCACACCTAATACACTCACAGTCACACACACTCACACATTTATATACATCACACCTAACACACAGTCACACTCAGTCACTGACACACACACATATATACACATTACAGCTAACATGCACTCACAGTCACTCACACACCCTCACACATATATACGCATCACACCTAACATACACTCACACTTACTCACAGACATCCTCACATATATAAACATCACACACTAGCATGCACTCAGTCACTCACACATATACATATATACACTCAGTCACACAACTCACACACATACAGCCATCACACACTGTCCCACTCACACGTGTGCACACACCCAGGAATGAAGGGGTGTGGAAGGACACCCCATCCCCAGTGGCTGCATCCCCTCTGCCTCCCACTTGCCTGGCTCCCCTGTCCCAAGCAGGGCCGGACTGACTACTGAGACGCCCTGGTCGTGTTCAGCTGAGCTCTGTGATCTCGGCTCAGGCCTCTCTCTCTTTGGGCCCCCATTAGGACGGGGACTGACCATGTGACCATCTCAGTTGCTCCAACACATGCAGCCCAGCAGACCACGTTGGAGCTGGGCCAGCCCCACAGCCACTGGGCTCTGAGTGGATCACAGGACCTCTCTGAGCCTATCACAAGTGAGGTCATAACGTTCTCATCGGTGTGTGCGGGCTTTCATAAAATGGTGGGATACCCCTAGAACAGCACCTGGCTCCCAACAGCCATTGGGTTTGCTGTTTTCTTAGTTTGTTGTTGTTGTTGTTGTTAGCTGCTGTCAAGTCAATTCCCACCCCTGCAGAGCCCATGTGTACAGCGTAGACCTGCCCAAGGGCTGCAAAGCCTGGGACGGGATGTCGGTTTTGGAGAAGATGATGCCAGGAAGGAAGAGAGTGGGGAAGGGGGACACCTACTACTGTCTAGACTTTTGGTATGAGAGAGTAAAAAGTAGTCACAGAGCCTTGTCCTCATGCACAAGGAGGCAGACCGTGGACAAAAACACAGTGGTAAGGAAGGTAAGCCTCGCAGGAGAGGAGAGGTAGGCCATGTGGGCAGCTGGGGAAGGAGTCCTGGGCAGAGGGACAACCTGTGCAAATGGCCTGAGGTCACAGTGTGCCTGACAGGTTCACAGCCTGTAAGAAGGCCAATGGGGTTGGATGTCCTGAGCAAGGGGAAGTGTGGAGGAGATGAGGTTGGACAGGTGACAGGGGCTGAGAAGACAGATCAGAGAGGGCCCTGAGCCCATTTGAAGAGCTTGGGGTTTGCTATGCATGAGATAGGAGCCTGGCAGGCTTCAGAAGGGAGGGGAGGCAGGCTCTGACTTATTATTTGGACCCTGGGTGGAGGAGGACAGGCAGGAAGACCAGGAAAGGGAGGTGGGAGCTGTGCTGTGACCTGCGCGGGTTTTGACAGAAGACTTGGCTGGATTTCCTGACCGTGGGAGAGACCTCCCAGGTGACCCTCTCTCGGAGAACCTGAATTTCCCAGGAAGACTTCCAGCAGAGCTGGCCGAGGCTTCCTCGCTCTTGATCCCCACAGACCATCCAGCTGCAGGCCTGGGTCAGTGGTGACCCTGGAAAGAAGAAAGGTCTTCCCTGGGAGGGGATGAGGCTCCCCCTGGGGCCTCTGACCAGTAAAGAGCTTCCGGGAAGGTGGGGAACTGGTCTGCCTTTGCCCCCCGAGGCCATTCCCTGGTCCTGCGTCTCCATCTCCACGGGGGACGTCCTCAGTGTCTCCGCAGTGATTGTCTGGGTCTGAACGGGTGTGGGGTCCCAGCGTGCAGGCCAAAGCCGTCTCAGGTTGGGCACTGGGCTTTTCTGCAGAGAACAGAAGAGCCAAGACACAGACGCTGCCCACGTGGAGACTATTAAACAGGCCATGGACTCTGCTTAACTCGCTGCTCTTTTATCAGTTGACACTTCCAACAGATAAAGCTTATTTTATTTCAGCTTTCACATACCTGGAGAGATAAATACCCCTGGATTCCAGTCTTCACGGGGAAAATTAAAAGTGGATGGAGCCAGAATCCTGAGTGGTTCTCTCACCATGCAACCAAGGGATTGGCTATGAGCTAAATCAATCCACAGCCCAGGGGGAATCCGGAGTGGGTCATCAGATGGGCTTTGGGGCCAGAGCTGAGAAAAGGACAGATGTTGGCGGGGGGCGGGGGGGGATGCTACGGAAGTGGGGGCTCTTCGAGGCAGCAGAGCCACTGACACCCAGGGAACCAGGCAAGGAGCTGACCGACAGAACACATGGGGCACAAGACAGCCCCTGGAAGGGGTGGAACAAAGCGCCATCAAACCCCAGGCCCTGTGAGTAAGGCTAAGCCTGTCCATGCAGTAGGACCCCCTAGCGCACCAGCACTAGGCCTGGGACCCTCACTCCCACCTGCGACACCAGGACAGGGCCTGGGACTCTCACTCACACGTGGGCCATCAGGGCAGGACACAGAACCCCGATCACACCTGGGCCATCAGGACAGAGCTCGGCACCCTGATCACACCTGAGTCATTAGGACAGGACCCAGGACCCTTGCTCACACCTGGGCCATCAGGACAGGGCCTGGGACCCTCGTTTACACCTGAACCATCACGGTGGGGATTGGGGTCCTGTGTCACACCTGGGCCATTAGGGAGGCCCCAGGAATCCTGGCTCAAACTTCACTACCAGGGTGGTGCCTGAAAACCCCTATGTCACATGTGGGTCATCAGAGCCTCCTTGAGAAGGTGGCATGAGATCTAGTCACAGGAAGACCCCAACCAGTGAAGACCTGGCGCCAGAGAGTTCTGGAAAGAGGAGACTGCAGGTCAAAGGCAGGGAGGGGAAAGGAATTCAGCCAGTATGAGGGTCAGGAAGATCCCAGTGTGAGCAAAGGCCGCACTCAGAAGGGCCGGAAACAGTGAGGAGCTGGGGTTCTCCTGAGTGACACGGTGAGTCTCAAATGGATTGTCAGCAGGACTGAGCCAAATGTAAAAGTTCCCTCCGCTCCTTGTCCCTTCCAGCTCTGAGGCGTTCCTAAAGTGCCTACTGTGCGTCCAGCCCAGACCTAGGTACCTTCAGACCCAGGAGAGACTGGGACCGCATCTGGGCCCTGGCTGGTGAGTTCAGGTTCCAGTAATGGTCAGGGTCGATGGGGACATGTAGAGTGGGAGCCACACGTCACAGGCAAGGGAAGGTGCTCTCGGCGGCTGGAAGCCACATAGCACCTGTGTGGGCTGTGTCTGTACACAAGCCAGAGGGGCAATTGTGACATCTTGATCCTCCTTCCCTGTGGGAGCAAGTCACCCCCAGGCTGGGAGGTGACAGTGCGGACAGACAAGGCTGGGAGGTGACAGTGCGGACAGGCAGAGGAAGGCGGTCCCCACCCTTCACCTAACGGGTGCCAGGGGGGCTGTCTGAGAGCCCAGGTGTTGCTGGCCTGGTGGAGAATTCCCAGAGTCCGGGCTTGGCAGCCACATGAAACGCAACACAGATTTGAGACGCCCCTCGCATCCGGCTTATTTCTAATTAATTCCTCTCTGGCGCCTGCAGAATCAGCACGTTCCCTCCCGGTTCCCCAACCCCATACATATTTAAGAGCTCAACAGCTTTCCTCGTGCTAAATATAAATCACGTTGGGAGCTACGGAGTTCACTGCAGGGTGGTGGTCTTCGCCCCGAGCACCATTGGGGGATTTTGCTCCTCTGTGTCCTACTGGCCAGCTGCGTGGATGCACCACCTTCCAACTCTCCCCCTGTCGATTCCCAGACCCAGAGTGCAGTGGGTGCACGCCATGCCTCTCATCTGGGACAAACCAAACCCAAACCAAACCTATTGCCATCGAGTTGATTACAACTCATGGGACCCTATAGAACAGAGTAGAAGGGCCCCATGGGATTTCCAAAGCTGTCATTTTCACAGAAGCAGACTGCCTCATCCTTCTCCTATGCAGTAGTTGGTAGGTTCAAGCCCCCAAACTTTCAGTTGACAGCCAGGCACTTAACCACAGCACCCCTAGGTCTCCTTCATTTCAGCACCCTGATTATTTTGGGGGGAATGGAGCTGACCTCCCGTCTGACTCTAAATGAGATTTGGCCAATCAGAACACTAGATCCCTCTTGTCATAACGATTGGTCCAGGGATATGCCCATCACTCAAAATAGACCAGTGGGAGGTTTCTCTGAGACTTCCACTGGAGGCAGAGGACTAGAGGCACTCTTCCCACTTAGAACTGCTTAACCACTATGTGGACGAGGGGAATTCCTGGAACTTCTGGCAGCCATCTTGTTACCAGGAGAGGAGAGCTGAACTGAGGCTGAGACCAACATAGAAAAAAAATAGAGACCATAGATGGAGAGAGTGAGAAAGGCCAAGTTGTAGTCACATTACTTGAGGCCCTTGATCAAGCCATACCTGAAGCTTAACTCAAGTATAGCTCTTGCTGGTGCTAATTTGAAGTGGGTTTTCTGTTGCTAGTAACGAAGGGTCCTGAAGGAACAAACGAACAAACAAAAACAAAAAGATAGTAAACCGGAAAGTACCTGGCACACAACATTGGCTCGATAACATTCTTATCTCTTCCTTCTTTCCTTCCTCCACCTCTCCTTCCCTCCTTCCCTTCATAGCAAGACCTCAGTGACATAGGACAAGAGGTAGAGCCATCTGGAGCTCACCTGAGCTACACCCAGCATGTCTGGGACATTCCTGGAGCCAGGTGGAGGAAGGCTTCCTCTCCGAGACCCTACCCAACTTAGCTCCTGTCTTCCTTACTGTTATCGTTAATAACAGCCACAAACCACTTAGTTACCCCACTGACTGCTTGGATGCAGGCCTCTGTAGTCACCTACTCACCTCATAATCACGAAACCCCAAAGAAGGGGCTGCTATTACTGATTCATTGGCTAATGTGCAGATGAGAACCAGAGATGCAAGGAGCCCCGGGATTAAGCACAACGCTTAGGCACTTGGCTGCTCATCAAAAGGTCAGTAGTTCAAACGCACACAGTGGCTCCATGGAGGAAGCCCTGGAGATCTGCCCCCTAAAGAAGACTGCTTAGAAAACCCGATGGGGCAGCTCCACTCTGTCAGAGCCAACTTGACGTCATGCAGCAACCACAAACGACACCCCCAGGTCTCCTCCCAACAGCAACGTTAGAGAGGAGAAACTACAGCTCAGGGCCTTAGGCGATATGGTGAAGATCACACAGGTCATGAGTGATCACGGCAGGATTTGAAAGGAGGTCCATCTGCCTCCAAGCCCAGACTCTGAACACTGAGCTCCAACCGCCAGGCTGGATCGAGGCAAGTCTTCAGGAATGTTCGTGTTTGTCACTGGTGGTCCAGCCACACGGGCCAGTTTCTTTTTTAATTCATTTTTCAGGGACTGAATTTACTCCTCACGATACAGGGACATGTCATGCAACCATCAGCAGAATAACCGAAAATGAGATGGCAATCAAAGACAAAAGGAGCCCTGGTGGTGCGGCGGTGAAGCACTCGGGTGCTATCAGTAATAGCAGCCCCTTCTTTGGGGTTTCGTGATTATGAGGTAAGTAGGTGACTACAGAGGCCTGCATCCAAGCAGTCAGTGGGGTAACTAAGTGGTTTGTGGCTGTTATTAACGATAACATTAAGGAAGACAAGAGCTAAGTTGGGTAGAGTCCCGGAGAGGAAGCCTTCCTCCACCTGGCTCCAGGAGTGTCCCAGACATGCTGGGTGTAGCTGTTTGCGGTTCGAACCATTCCGCGGCTCCGTGGGGGAAAGCCCTGGTTATCGCGCCCGGGAAGGCGACAGCCCAGGAAACCCTCTGGGGCATCTGCTCTGTCACATGGGGTCACAGTCAGAATCGCCCTGATGGTGCCTAACAACAACAGCCCCCATCGGGTGCAGTCCTTTGCACACACACATCACATGGAATCCTCACCCAGAACTCTGCACAGGGCCTGGCACGAGGAAGGTGCCGGATCAGTGTTTGCTCAATGCGGTGACTAAAGAGACGAGCTAAAGGGGAACATGAGTCTCCATTAAGCAGGGAGTGTGTGAAACAGCCAAGAAACTGGGCCCACAGTTTCCGTTCACTGTGGGTCTTCCCACAGCCCAGCTGCCAGGCCTGTACCTCCAAGGCCATTCTGAGCTGGGCAGTGTGGGGGCTGGAGGGGGACAAACTCTCTCAGGGTGCTCGAAAGCCAGTCAGTAAAAACTTCTCGTGGGGGCCCTTCCCGGTTGACGACTGGCTCTCAATCACTTTGGCTTTGAGTTTTCAAAGAAGTTGATTCCGATCAACTGACCTGAATGTTAACAGCATGGGAGTTTAATTTGTATTCAGACGGGAAGGAAAGCACCCACTCACAGAGATGGCGCTGTTTAATTAGGTCTAGTAGTTAACTTGGAACAAAGGCAGCTCGCTGCCAGGAACCAGGAAGGGAAGTGAAATCTCCCAGGAGCTCACAGACTTCAGAAGAACTGCAGACACGAAGCCTGCAGCTCACTTCCTGACAGCTGAGACCAGAGACTCCGGGTGCTTGCTCTCAGTGGAAAGTGAGGAGAGAAGGGAGGGCATGCTGATAAGAACCTGGGCGTGCACACGTGTGTGCACGGCTAGGGGCATGCTGGTGGGCCAGCCCATTGTTAATACAAGAGAGAAAACCCTCCCCTGATGCCACAGCAGCACAATTTATTATAGACCCCGAAAGGCCCAACCTGGCAGAAGGGAGGAGTCACACGATGGAAAACTACACAGCCCTGAAAAGGAACAAACACTCACCACACCCGAGAACTCAGATTAACCACGTAGCCTTGATAATGACTAAAGGGAACAACACAAGATATGAGTCCGTTTATGCAGCACTCAAGAATAAGAAGTACTGATCTATGGAGCAGTGATGGATCAGTGGTAGACTTCTCCCATTCCATGCAGGACACCTGGGTTTGATTCTTGGCTGACACACCTGGTGCACAGCCATCACCAGCTGTCATGATGTGGAACGGATTCCAGGGGATCTTCCAGACTGAGATGGGCTAGCAAGACAGGCCTGGCGATCTACTTATGGATCGTAATGGTCACGGAATGATGCAGGGGCAAGCAGCGTCTCGTCCCATTGGGTGTGGGGTCACCAGGAGTCAAAGCCAGCTTGAGGGCAGCCACAGCGACAACAGCAACACGTGATCAACGTCAAAAGAGAAGTCACCTTGGTAGAGGGTGCTGACGCGGCTGAGGGCTGACCAGGGAACTCTGGGTGCCGAAGATACTCGCTATCTCCGTCAGGTAGAGGTTGGACAGCTGTGTGTCTGTGCAAAAATACAGAGTGGCGTGTTTTTTCAGACTTGTGCACTTGACTGTGTATGTTACCTCTTCATTGAAATGCACGCATTTAAGGGAAACCCCATTCTAGGAAAGATGGCAGCTCAGACGTGCTTCTTGCCACCACGCTCCTCGGTGCCACAGTCTGACACGTGCAAGCTCCCCGCGCACAGATAGCTATGCGCCGAGTGATGGGGCTATTATCCTCACAATTATAGGCTGAATTCTTTGCAGTTGTCTCCCCAGTTCACAAAATAAATTATACATCTTCCCTGCACTCTTTGCCCACATGGCTGAATAAAGCAGGGAGACTTGGCATTTCTTGCTTTTCTTTAAGGGCTGCAAGGGGTGGGGAGACACGCAGACGCTGCACATTCCTAACTGATTGGCTCCTCCTGCAATGACACAGCAGGCGTGACACCGTCCCCCTCACCACGCGCACACGAGAGGAAGAAATGAATTATCCTTCAAAGTTATAAGATGTGAAAATGGATTCAGGAACGCTAGCTGTTTGCAATTTTATATTGCCATTTATTTTAAGAACATTCCTGCTTTCCCAAACAGGAGTTTATAGGCAGATATGAACATATAATTAACACTTGAATATTTCAGGGCCTGGGGGGTGGCTTGTAATCCTAGATCTGCAGCGCGGAGGCTTCAAGGACAAAACATCAACCCGACCAACAATAAACACATAGGAGGAATTCACCGCCACTCTTCAGCATCTCCTCCCCACCCTGTGGCTCGCTAAACTTTCAACTCTGAGATTCCGCAGCTGAGAGGGAAGAGAATTTATAAAGCAGAGAGCCCAGCTGAGACCATTTTATTTGGGCGTCTGCAAAATGGGAGAACGGAGCAGGCGCACACACAGAAAGCTCTGGATCCCGCCGTTCACTTGGTCGCATCCAAGCTTACCGTCATTCCATCTCCTTCAGCCTCAGTTTCCTCATCTGAAACTTGGGCAGCTGGTGGGTGGTCCAGACGGGAGCACCATGGAGGTACCGGGGCCAGAGGCCAGGCCAGCTTCTCTTCTTTGTTTCCCTGGGTGGGTGGGAAGCACCCCTTCAAAGCAGGCCCCTTTCACCCCAACCTGGGGCATCAGAGAGAGGGCTGTCGGCAAATTCAGGCCCCAGCCGTCTTGCAGGGCCCGTGCGTTCCACTGCATTTGGGGCTGTGTCAGCTCCTCCGGGCCCAGGGCTGGGCTGCTGCTTTTCTCCTGCACTCCCTGTCTTTTCCCAAATCGTGAGTGGTAGGGAGGCCGGGAGCTCTCCAGGGAATGGGCACATTTAAAGCCTGAGTCCTCTCCGGCCGTGCAGACCCCTCCCCAGGCAGATCACCTTTCCCCAGCTGCCCAAGATCACAAAGCCAACAAGTGGCAGGTAGGATTCGAGCTCGGGTCTGGCTCCGAGTTTTGCTGTATTCCATCAGCCACCAACGTTCCTGACATGACACTGAAAGTTACAGAATAAACTTTGGGGAGTGACCCCTAGACACCAGTGGAGGAACTGGAAGAAGAGCCTGAGGACAGTGGGAGGGAGCCCCTGGAGGCTTGATCAAGCCATTCCTGAATGCCCACCTGCTTGTGCCTATGCCCTGGGAGATTCTGTTACAGACTGAATTGTGGCCCCAAAAAAACAGGAGTTATAAATCCCAACCCTTATACCTGTGTTATACAAAGTCACCACCATCACCATAGTCATCATCGTCACCATCACCACTGTCCCCACCACCATCACTTTCTGCATCATCATCCTCATAATGGCTAGCACTAAGCACGTCCTGTATGCCACACACTACCCTAAATGTTCCCATGTGGGTCTCCTTTTCTCATCCCAGATCTCTTATGATTCCCCTTTTTACAGATGAGGTCACACATCCAGAAAAGGCAAAATTACACAAAGACCCAGCAAGTCTGAGTTCTGAGTCCACGCCATGATCACTACAGAGATCCCTGCTTCTGAAACAGTTTTGGAAAGAGAAAAATGCCAAAGGGTGTCTTCTGGGCCCCCAAAATGGCAGTTCTTGTATCTTTTCTGGTGCTTGTGGTTTTGAGCATGGCATTAAAACTCTTGACCAAATCCCATACCATAAACCCCCAATTGCCTGCCATCAGATCCTTGGAGAAGCCCACATCATGAAGCTCTTCTTTTGGGACTGGCCTTATAAGCTCAGAAAATGGCCCAGTTCCTAAAGACATGATTCTAGGTATATCTGAGAATTTATTGTGGTTTTTGATCCTTGGGTATCATGGGGTCAAAATAGCTGCTCTGAGACATTAAGAGAAAGAGAAGATGACTAGAAGGATGAATGTGAGGAAAGAAGTAAGAAAGAGAAAAGTGGATGGGTGGATGGGTAAATTAATGAGTGGTCAATTAATAGGTGGATGGAAATGGAGAATATGGTAGATGAGTGAATAAATGGATGGATGGATAGATAAGTGGATGGATAGATGGAAGGAAGGAAGGGCAAGTGCATGGATGGATGAATGGAAGGAAGGAAGAATGGATGAGTGGGTGAATGGGTGGGGGGATGGAAGGGTGAATGGATAAATAGATGGGTGAAAGGACAGAGGATAGATGAGCAGATGGATGGATGGACAGGTAGGTGGGTGGGTGGGTAGATGGATGGGTGGGTGGATGGATGGAGGGATAAGTGGGTGGATAAGTAGATGAATGGAAGGAGGGATGAGTGGATGGATGGGCGGGTGGATGGGTGAATACATAGATGGGCAGATAGGTGGAAAGCAGCTGATTTGACTTCCATTTTTGGAAATGGGCATTCCCATACCTCAGGGACAGTCACTACCCTATCCCTGGCTCTCTCAGTTGGCTGCACTCCTGAGGCCACACCTGCAGAGCACAGTTGCCTTCCAGCTGCACTGTGGCCCTTCTCTTGCCACGATGTACTTACCCCCTCGTTGTTTCCCTGGTGTAATTTCATATCAGCACTTCTTCCAGGACCCTTTTCTGCTACGTGAATGGCTGCTTCCCCATAAGGCTGTCTCCGGCCTGGGCCAAAGCCCCAGACGGCATGGCTGTGAAGGCCCCCATCTGGGCCACCCCACTGGAGAGGAGGAGAGAGGGGCATTATGGACACTTCAAGGCAAACTGGGACAGTGGCTGTGTTCCCTGCCCTTACTTTAAGTACTTAGACTAAGTCCTTTCCATCCTACAGGCAACCACATTTTCTGGAGAGGTGGCCTTGGGAGGTCTCTTCATACAAGGGCATGACTGAAGTGTCATTGTCAATTGGGTTATGCCACAGTGTTGTTTTTCCTAAAAGATTTATTCATGATTTTTGGGGGGTTGTTTTTCTTCTTAACCCCTCATTATAGATTCAATAAAACCTTCACCACTGTGTTGCATTTTACATGGGTGATTGGTTGCTTTCTTCTTGTTTATATCAGGCACAAAAGAACTGGGGTGTTGGGGCCTATGTTCTCCTGCTTTGTGATGGTACATTCAGGAGGAACAAGTGTGCAGGTGAGCGCTCCAGGTCCCTCCCGGTGAGCAGTGCAGGTGCTACCAGGTGTTGGGCCCTAACTTTTCTAAGAAAGGACCCGAGGCCCAGAGCCACACCATGAACATGCACAGCACATTCCACTCCCCAAAGCCTCTGCTTTGTATAGGAACCTATACATAGACAGGCGGCTGTCATTCAAACAGAACAAGGGGATACTGCATGATTTAAAATTGGGAATGGAGTGTGTCAGGGTTGTATCCTTTCACCACACTTATTCAATCTGTATGCTGAGCAGATAATCTGAGAAGGTGGACTACATGAAGAACAGCATGGCATCAGGATTGGAGGAAGACTCATTAACAACCTGAGAGATGCAGATGACACAACTTTGCTTGCTGAAAGTGAGAATGGCTTGAAGCACTTATTGGTGAAGATTAAAGACTATAGTCTACAGTATGGATTACACCTCAACACAGAGAAAACAAAAATCCTCACAGTGGAGCCTATAAGCAGTATTACAATAAACTGAGAAAACACTGAAGTTGTCAAGGAATTCATATTACTTGGTTCCACAATCAACACCAATGGAAGCAGCAGTCAGGACATCAGACGACATATTGCACTGGGAAAATCTGCTGCAAAAGACCTCTTTCAAGTGCTGAAGAGCAAAGATGTCTCTTTGAAGACTAAGGTGCACCTGACCCAAGCCATGGTATTTTCAATCACCTCATATGCATGTGAGAGCTGGACAATGAATAAGGAAGATTGAAGAAGAGTTGATGCTTTTGAGTTGTGGTGCTGGTGAAGAATACTGAAAATACCATGGATTGCCAAAAGAACTAACAGATCTCTCCTGGAAGAAGTGCAGCCGGAATGCTCCTTGGAAGCGAGAATGGCCAGACTTCCTTTGACCTACTTTGGTCATGTTGTCAGAAGGGGCCATTCCTTGAAGAAGGATGTCATGCTTGGTAAAGTGGAGGGTCAACGAAAAAGGGGGATTGACACAGTGGCTGCAACAATGGGCTCAGGTATAGCAAGGATTGTGAGGCTGGCGCAGGACTGGGCAGTGTTTCGTTCTGTAGTACATAGGGTCGCTGTGAGTCAGAGACAACTCAATGGCACCTAACAACACAACAAAGCCCCTGCACCCCCTCATCTCAACTGCCCTCACTCACCTGGGGAAGAAGAGGTGGATTGCTCCTTCCAACTTCCAGGTGAGGAGCCAGAGGCTCTAAGGACTTACAGTGAGCACAAACGAGTGAGAAGTGGCTGTCTGCGGGCCAGGCCTGTGGCTTGCCACACCTCACTTCACTCTTTCCCTCTGAGTGTGTGGAACATTCACAGAAGTCCACTGACCAGTGTGAAACACCCTCAAGAAGAGATACCAAGTAAAGATGTGGAGACAGGGAATCAAAACCTCCAAGCCCACTGGGATAAGACCACTGTGAGTGCTGTGAAGCTGTCTGGCATTTATCTTGTGCACAACATTTAACTTTAGGCAATCTCAGACAGAGGGGAGCCCCAGCAACAACCTAGTGACCTGTCATCAGCCCATGTCAGAAACAGGGGCACGATCTTCATTGACCATGTTGACACAAACCAATGGTTCACTTTTACTCTGTTCCCTCTTCTCCTTCAAGCCTCAGTGTAGCCGGCATCCAGCACTGAGCACACAGCTATGAGGCTCTTATATCACAATGCCCATTGTACAGATAAGGAAACTGGCTCAGAGATGTGGGGCTGTCCTCAGGTCCAGCTACAAGGAGAGGGTGCTGGACCCCCAGCCAGCTGTCTCCTGGGCTCTCACTCTCATCACCACCCCCAATGGCCAGTAGTCCCCATGACATCGGAATGGCTGGGCACTGGGATCAAGCTCCTCTCTCTCCTGGCTCAGGCCACCAAGGGACAGAGGTTTTGGGGGGCAGTGTAGAACTTTCCAGAAAAGCCACCTCCTCAGAGAAATGCCCTGAAGCAGCACCTCTGTTCTTTTCTGAATTCTTCTCCACCACCAGCTCCAACCTCCCTGGGTTCATTCAGAAGGCCCAAGGCTTCACAAACACTCTCCCACCCCAGCCCCCTGGCTGGGAATTCTTCAAGGGCAATGCCAGTCTTCCTTCTCTTTGCCTCTCCAGGGAGAGCTCCAAGCAGAGGATGGCATCCAGGCCTGGAGTCAGACACCTCCAATGAGATCTCTTCCCCACCCCTCACTGGCTGTAGGACCCGCAGCAAGGCCTGTCACCTCCCTGAGCCTCAGAGGTCATGGGGCCATAACCTCCACAAGTGCCTGGTCCCAGGATGGGTCTCCTTTCTGGATCGTGTTGGCAAATGTGGATCCACCCTGGCCACCTCCTGTCAGTTTGCTGTGGTGGCTTGTGTGTTCCTGTGATGCTACAAGCTGTGCCACCAGTAGTTCAAATACCAGCAGGGTGACCCATGGTGGACATGTTTCAGTGGAGCTTCCAGACTAAGACTGACTAGGAAGAAAGGTCTGGTGATCTATGTCTGAAAATCTGCCAATGGAAACTCAATGGGTCACAACAGAATATTGTCCATATGGTGCTGGGAGATGAGGCCTCCAGGTCAGAAGGCCCTCAGCACACACAGTGGCCACAGTGGACTCAAGCGGATCAGGGACTGTGAAGGTGGTGCGATGGGGAGTAGGTTGTTTTGTTATACATGGGTCGCCATGAGAGAGTGACCTGACAGCAACTAACAACTTCCACCCTGGACCAATGGCTCCTTAGGGAAAGGGAGAGGAAGACAGAGGTGCTGCTCTCTCTGAGAAGGCTGAGGAACCTTCTAGATTAAAGAAGGCTCAAAAGACATGCAGAGCCCTGGTGGTGCCATGGTTAAGGGCTCAGCTGCTGACCAAAAGATCAGCAGTTAGAACCCACCAGCCACTCCATGAGAGACAAGACTGGGAGCTGTGTCCCTAACAGCTCAGGAAACCCTATGGGGCAGTTCTGCTCTGACACATGGGGTTGCTATGAGTTGCAGTTGACCCAATGACATACAATAACAGCAATAGACATGAAAACTGAGTGCCCAGTGTGACCCTGATTGGATCCTGGACCAAAAAAAAAAAAAAAAAAATGACTACAGAGAACACAGTTAGGCTAGTAAACTGAAGCGTGGGCTGTCCATGGGATATTCCTACTGTCTGAGGCTTGACCTCAACTTCTGATGGTGGTTCTATGGTGCTGCCTGGGGAGTCCTTATTCTTAGGAAACACACCTGAGCATTTAGTGCCAACAGGAGGAAGGTTTGCAAGGCAGTGGTGCCCCAGTGAGTCAGGGAAGGGTTATGGTGGTCCTTCCTACTGTTCTTGTAATATTTCTGCAAGTTTGGAATCTTTTCAAAATTCCTAGTTAAAAACCAGTGGCCACTCTGGCTGATAGAGGGGCAAAGTGGAAGCCAGAAGACAGGTCCCATATCTGCCAAGTGTGGTCCATGGACAACAGAGTCATATCACCTAGGACCTTGTTAGAATACAGAGTCC
The DNA here is from genome assembly GCF_000298275.1 of Orycteropus afer afer. Taxonomy (NCBI): domain Eukaryota; kingdom Metazoa; phylum Chordata; class Mammalia; order Tubulidentata; family Orycteropodidae; genus Orycteropus; species Orycteropus afer. The sequence continues at coordinate 3,441,120 of NW_006921882.1, forward strand.
TGGCCCTGTGCCTTGTACCTCCAGGTGGACTGAGTATACAGTGCAGGTTGAGAAGGGATGGCCTGACCTACAGGTAGTGGAGATTTGGACTAGGATGGTGAGAAATTACAGGATCCCAAACTTGTTTAAAAGATGAGCTGGCATGTCCATGAACAACTGCCTCTTTTGCCATGAGATCCAAAGAACTGGATGGTGCCTGGCTACCACCACTGATCATTTCCATCAGAGATTGGGGAGGAGAATCTCTAATCAAAAGGGAGGAAATGCAGAACAGAATCTCACATTCTCATGAACTCCAGGCTTTCTGAAGCCATGGAGGCTGAGTGAACCCTCTGAAACTATTACCCTGAGATAATTTTAAATTTTAAACCTTCAACCAAAAAAATCCCCTGACATCTTAAAACCAAATGATAATTTAGCTTAACTGGTCAAGAATGTCTGCCTGGGGCACGGTGCTCCTTGAAGATCTTTCCATGTGGAATGAAATTGAAAACAGCAATTCAAAAGGTCAGACAGGAAGCTTGTGGGCTGTGAGTTTGTTAGTGGGGGAGGAACGACTCAGAAAAGGTGGGTGAGAATGGCTGTGCAACCCGCAGAATGTAATCAATGTCACCGCAGTGTACATGTAAAACTTTTGAGTTGGTGTAGGCTCTGCTGTACGTATGTTCCCAACAACAAGAAAAATAAAATAAATTATATATAAAACGTAAAAGTCAACTGCCCAGCTGGGTTGGGAGGTGAAAATTATGTGAAATTCAATGATCAGGGCCCACAAATAAAGTTTTATTGGAACACAGCCATGACCATCTGTGTCCACATAGTGTATGGCTGCTTTTGTGCTACACAGCTGCATAGTTATGACAGAGATCATGCGGCCCTTGAAGCCAAAGGCTTTGCTGTCTGGCTCTTTACAAAAAAATTTGTCAACATCTGCTCTAGACTCACCTTGCAGCTTCTCTGGTGACCTGCAAGGATGGAGGAGGCATGGCATTGACTGGACACCGACTGTATACCAAGACTTTTCATAACCTGTTGGCATAAAATGGTTAAAACATTTAGCTGCTAACCAAAGGGTTGGCAGCTCAAATCCACCAGCTGCTCTGTGGGAGAAAGCTACGGCAGTCTGCTTCCATAAATATCGACAGCCTTGAAAACACTATGGGGCAGTTCTACTGTCCTATAGGATTGTTGTTGTTGTTGTTAGGTGTCATTGAGTCATCTCCGACTCACCTCGACTCTATGATGTACAGCAGAATTAAACACTGCCTGGTCCTGTGCCAGCCCCACAATCCTGCTGTATCTGAGCCCATCGGTGCAGCCATTGTGTCAGTCCATCTTGTTGAGGGCCTTTCCCTTTTTCATTGACCCTTCACTTTACTGAGCATGATATCCTTCTCCAGGGAATGGTCCCTTCTGACAACATGACCAAAGCAGGTGAGACGAAGTCTAGCCATTCTCACTTCCAAGGAGCATTCCAGCTGCACTTCATCCAGGACAGATGTTAATCCTTTTAACAGTCCATGGTACTTTCAGCATTCTTCTCCAACACCACAACTCAAAAGCATCCACTCTTCTTTGGTCTTCCTTATTCACTGTCCAGCTCTCACATGCATATGAGAAGATAGAAAATACCATGACTTGTGTCAGGGACACCTTAGTCCTCAGGGAGACATTTTTGCTCTTCAACACTTGAAAGAGGTCCTTTCCAGCCAATTTGCCCAGTGCTATACATCATCTGATATCCTGACTGCTGCTTCCATTGGTGTGATTGTAGAACCAAGTAATATGAAGTCTTTGACAACTTCAATCTTTTCTCCATTTATTGTGATGCTGCTTATTGGTCCAGTTTTGAGGATTTTTGTTTTCTTTATACTGAGGTATAATCCATACTGCAGACTGTATTCTTCAATCTTCATCAGCAAATGCTTCAAGTCATCCTCACTCTCAGCAAGCAAAATTGTGTCATCTACGTATCTCAGGTTGTTAACGAGCCTTCCTCCAATCCTGATGCCACATTCTTCCTCATGTAGTCCAGCTTCTCAGATTTGCTCAGCATACAGATTGAATAAGCATGATGAGAAGACACAACCTGACGCACTCCCTTCCTGATTTTAAACCTTGCAGTGTCCCTTGTTCTGTCCTGGTCTTTGTACAGGTTCCTCTTGAGTACAGTTAAGTATTCTGGAATTCCCATTCTTCCAGTGTTACCCACAACATGGATAACAAACCTACAGAATTGGTATGAGTCAAAATCGACTTGATAGCAGTGGGTGAAATCCTCAAACAAGCCCATAAGGGAGGTACTGTTAGTGTTCTCATATTGTTGTTGTTGTTAGGTGCAGTTGAGTCAATTCTGACTCACAGTAACCCCATGGGACAAAGTGGAACAGCCCCATAGGGTTTTCTGGGCTGTAATCTTTATAGGAGCAGGGTACCAGTTTTTTCTCCCACTGAATAGCTGGCTGGGTTCAAACTGCTGACCTTTCGATTAGTAGCCAAGCACCTAACCATTGTACCCCTTAGGGCAAGTCTCAAAAATCTGAAATAATTAGCTGCCAAGAGCCAGAATTCAAAGGCAGGACTGTCCAGCTCCAAAACCTTCACATTTCGTTCACTTGAAAGGACTGAAAATGGGGACCAGAAGCTGATCTTGAATCCCGTAGCCTTGGAGACAGTCCCCAAGCCCATGATTTCCTGACAGAGAAGAGACCTTCAGCTGCCTCTTGGCTGGGATGGGTGACTCATTTCTGAATCACAAAAACAAACAGAGCATCAGACCTCCGTCTGGGTCTGGGGACAGGTTGGTTCTGAGGGCCTGAGAAAAGGTCCTGCAAGGACACTATGTCATGGCATCCCCTAACATCTAACAAACAATTCCCTCGTAGCCAGAGAGCCACCCTCCTTCCCACACACCTGGGGGAGAAAGTCATGCAGACAGGTTTCTTCTGAGTGTTCCTGGAAACAACAGCACTGTTCCTCCCTGAGCGTGGGCTACCAGGGTTTCAGTCACCTGCCATCTTGCCTGTGTGCCACAGTGACTCCCTCCCTGGTCTCTCAGCAGCCCCTGGGCCTATCCCATCAAAGGCAGCTCAGGTCGACCCCCACAGCCTCTCTTTGCTCCTGGTTTGAGAATAGGTGCCATGGCCTGGCCTGTGAAGCCCCACCCTAGAGTTACCAGACAAATACAGGACTCCCAGTTAAAATTCAATTTCAATTAAACACCAAATAATTTTTCAGTATAACTATGTCCATGTCCACTCGTCATCTGTCAGTTTGTCGTGCTGTGGTGGCTTGTGTGTTGTGATGCTGGAAGCAATGCCACCCGTATTTCAAATGCCAGCTGGGCCACCATGGTGGACAGGTTTCAAATGCCAGCTGGGTCACCATGGTGGACAGGTTTCAGCAGAGCTTCCAGGCTAACACATTCCAGGAAGGGGCACCTGGTGATCTACTTCCAAAAAACTGGTCAGTGAAAACCTTCTGAGTGGTAGTGGAACGTTATGATACAGCGACAGAAGGTGAACTCCTTGGGTTGGAAGACACTCAAAATATGATGGGGAAGAGCTGTCTCTTCAAAGTAGAGTCGGCCTTCATGACAGGAATGGAGGAAAGCTTTCAGAACCTTCATTTGCTGATACTGCATGACTCAAAATAAGAAGAAACAGCTGCATATATCCATTAATACCTGGAACATGGAATGCACAAAGTACCAATCCAGGAAAATTAGAAGTCATCAAAAATGAAATGAAATATGTACAGATTGAACAATGGAACAATCATATGGTGTACTAGGCTGTGAATGAAAAATTAAATAAGAATGGCATCACATTCATCATCAAAAAGAACATTTCAAGATCTGTCCTGAAATAAAAGGCTGTCAGTAACATGAAAATATCCAAACACCTACAAGGAAGACCAGATAATATGACAACTATTCAAATTTTCCACCAACCACTAATACCAAAACCTAAGAGACTGAAGATTTTTAGCAACTTCTGCAATGTGAAATGGATCAAGCATGCAATCAAAATGCATTGACAAGTACTGGTGACTGGAATGCAAAAGTCGGAAGCAAAGAAGAAGGATCAATGGTTGAAAACTATAGCCTTGCTGATGAGAATGACGAGAAATCACATGATAGAATTTTGCAAGACCAATGATCTATTCACTGCAAATACCTTTTTTCAACAACATAAATAGTGACTATACATGGGACCTCACTGGAATCAAATCTACTACATCAGTGGAGATGATGACGAAGCTCAATAGCATCATCAGTCAATACAAGGCCTAGGGCCATCTGTGGAACTAATCTTCATTTGCTCAAATGCAGGTTCAAGTTGAAGCTGAGGAAAATTTTAAAAAGTTCACAAAAGCCAAAGTACAACCCTGAATTTAGAAACCATTTCAAGAACAGATTTGATACATTGAACACTAATGACCCAACACCAGATAAATTATAGGAGGACATCATACATGAAGAAAGCAAAAGATCATTAAAAAGAAGAAAGAAAGAAATGACCAAAATGGGTTTCAGAACTCTGACATCTCAAGGAAAGATAAAGTGAAAGAGCTAAATAGGCCTCACCACTCCCAGAGATGGGGTTCCTAGTAGGTGTCCTCCTGCCGGGCAGCAGGGCTGGTGGCTCTGGCTCTGCAGGCCATTGAGGATGGAAATCTGGAAGAAATGGAAGAGGAAGTATGGCCCAGGAAGCAAAAAAGACGAAGAAATGTGGATAAAGATCCTGCAAAAGAAGATGTGGAAAAAGCTAAGAAGAGGAGAGGCCACCCTCTGGCTGAGAAATTCTCCCCTAACTCCCCAATAACAAAGCAGATGAATGCAATCATAGACACTGTGATCAGCTACAAAGGCAGTTTGGGGTGGCAGCTCAGTGAAGTCTTCCTTCAGTTACCTTCCAGGAAAGAGCTTCCAGAATCCTATGAATTAATGAGGAAGCCTGTGGATTTCAAAAAAATAATGGAAAGAATTCGTAACCATAAGTACCTGAGCCCGGGGGACCTGGGGAAGGACACCATGCTCCTCTGCCACATGCTCAGACCTTCACCTCAGAGGGCTCCCGGATCTATAAGGATACATGGTCTTGCAGTCAGTGTTTAAGAGTGTCCAGCAGCAAATCGCCAAAGAGGAAGAGAGCGAAGATGACAGCAGCCCAGAGGAGGAGCAGGAGGATGAAGGGGAGCCTGAGTCTGAGGCAAACTGTTCAGGTGAAAATCCAGCTCAACAGGCAAGATGGGAACCCACTGCTGTGGAGTCAGACCCAACTCATAGAGACCCCTCCTGGGTTGCCAAGGCAGTATCACTATGGAAGGAGATTGCCCAAACTTTCCCAAGAGTGGCTGGTGGGTTTGCACTGCCAGCCTTCTGGTTAGCAGTCACATGCTTTAGGCACTGTGCCACCAGAGCAGCCAAAGGAAAAAGCAAGAAGAGGCCAAATCAAGGAAAAGTCAAGCCTGTCAAGAGCCATTTGGATAGTGATGAAGAGCAGGATGAGAACCAACAGTCTGAAGCCAGCGTGACTGACGATGAGTGATCGCCAGGGACCTTTGTCCCTTGGCAGAACTGTTTTCCTCCCTCCCCTCCCTCATCTCGGCCCAGTGAGTTCTTTCTGTCATACAGTCACTGGGCCATTTCTCTATTATCCTCATCTATAGACTAGCTTTAGGATAGTGCCAGACAAACATATGATATCATGGTGTGAAAAAAAACACAGATACACACACACACACACACAAAATATTTGTAACCAAATATTTGTGACCAAATGGGCCTCAGAGATTCAAAGACTAAAACGAACAAAAAAGCTTTTGATGGAAAGTACATTGTGGAGAGTATATTTCTATGGGTTGGGTCTGATTTGGTGACGGTTTGACTGTGCCTGGTTTTATCACCTATTCATGGAAGATTTTGTCTTTTTGTAACCCTGATAACCAGGAGAATCCATTCAAAGCCACTGGTTATTTTATTTTTCATCAGGCAATTTTCAAGGTTTTTATTTGTTTATATGTTTGTTTTTTTAACACTGTAGTATATATTAGCAACTTTAATAGGTGGCCAATGTACAGTAGGTAAATTTCACCTGCATATACATTTTTTTTCCATTTGCTTTATGATCTGAAAAATAAATGCTTTTTGAATTGTATAAGATTTATGTCTACTGTAAACATTGCTTAATTTCTTGCTCTTGATTTGAAAATAGAAAAGTTCTGTTGAAAACACTACTGAATTTTGCAATCTATGTAGTGTGTTGGAAGGCTTTCTTTGTCCACCTGATCTCCAGTGTTACCAATGTGTATCATCTTCTTCTCCCTACAGTGTTCTTAATCTTGGCTTTCTTTGCACAATGTCTTTGGTTGCAAGTCATAAGCCTGAGACAGATAAAATTCTAGTAATTTCCAAGACTGTGGTGTTGGTGCTTTCCTCACAAAGAAATAATTTAGCAAAATTAATTAATGAAAAGGAAGGACATGGTCAGCATTTCTCAAGGTGAAAGACCGAAAGAAGAAAATTTAAGCCTCAAGTTGCAATATTGAAGGATTCTAAGGAGCTCTGGTAGCATAGTGCCTAAGGCACTTGACTGCTAACCAGAAGGCTGGCGGTTCAAACCCACCAGCCACTCCTTGGAAGGAAGGTTGGGCAATCCTACTTCCATAGTGATACTGCCTCGGAAACCCAAGGAGGGGTCGCTATGAGTCGGGGCCGACTTGACGGCAAACAACAACAACAACATGGGCAAAATATTGAATAACACAGGAAGTATCAGAAGAGCATAGAAGGAATACAGGGTCACTGCATGGAAAAGAATTAGCTGACATTCATCCATTTCAGATGGTAGCATACACTCAAGGATCAATGGTATTGAAGGAAGAAGTCCAAGCTGCACTGAAGGCCTTGGCCAAAAACAAGGTTCTAGGAATTGATGGAATACCAATCGAAAGATTTCAACAAACAAATGCAACACTGGAACCCCTCACTCAGTTATGCCAAGAAGTTTGGAAGAAAGCTACCTGGCTAACTGACTGTACCCATTGCAAAGAAAGGTGATCCAACAGAATGTGAAAATTATCAAACAATATCATTGTCACACACTAGTAAAATTTTGCTAACAATATTTCAAAAATGGTTGCTGCAGCACATCGAGAGGGAACCTCCAGAGATTCAAGTTGGATTCAGAAAAAGTTATGGAATGAGGGATCTCATTGCTGATGTCAGATGGATCTTGGCTGAAAGCAGAGAATACCAGGAGTATGTTTACTTGTGGTTTATTAACTATGGGAAAGCATTAAACTGTGTGGATTGTACAAATTACAGACACCATCATGAAGAAGGGGAATTCCAGAACACTTAATTGTGCTCATGCAGAAACTATACGTAGACCAAGAGGCAGTCATTTGAACAGAACAAGGGAATACTGAAAGGTTTAAAATCAGGAGAGGTGTGTGTCAAGATTGTATCATTTTATCACAATTATTCAATCTATATGTTGAGCAAATAATCCAGAAAGCTGGACTTTATGAAGAAGAACATGGTATCATGATTGGAAGAAGACTGATTAACAACCTGTGATAATGACACAATCTTTTTTTTTATTTTTATTTATTTATTTATTTTTTATTATTAGGATTTGGGTGAAGATTATAAATTCACTTTTCATACAGCAGTTCACATAAACTTTGTCTCAGGTCATTGACCAAAATTTACAATGCAGCAGCTCCCCTCCCACTTCCTCCCCATAGTTACCTCCTCCCAGTGTCCATCCCT
>NW_006921882.1:3449351-3470297 GCF_000298275.1 Orycteropus afer afer
TTTTAAGGTCCCAGTCGCTACTCGCCAAAGTAGTAGGTGGAACAATGTTTTGCATAGTATGTTATGCCAGTTGAGCTTGATGTCCCCTGCGACTATGGTGATGACACAATCTTGCTTGCTGAAAGTGAAAAGGACTTGAAGCACTTACTGATGAAGGTCAAAGACTACACAGCTATCAATATAGATTACACCTCAACATATAGAAAAGAAAGTCCTCACAACTAGACCAATAAGCAATATTATGACAGATGGAAAAAAAATATTAAAGTTGGATCTACAATCAACACCCATGGAAGCAGCAGTCAAGAAATGAAACAACATATTGCATTGGGCAAATCTACTTCACAAGACCTCTTTAAAGTGCTAAAAAGAAAAGATGTCAGTTTGGGGACTAAGGAGCACCTGACCCAAGCCATAATCTTTTCAATCCCCTCATATGCATGTGAAAGCTCCACAATGAAGGAAGACCCAAGAAAAATTGATGCATTTGTATTATACTGTTCATGAAGAATACTGAATATGCCATGGACTGTCAGAGGAATGAACAAGCCTGTCTTGGATGGATACAGGAAGAATGCTCCTTAGAAGCAAAGATGGTAAGACTTCACCTCATGTATTTTGGACATGTTTCCAGGAGGCATCAATCCCTGGAGAAGACATCATGCTTGATAAAGTAAAGGGTCAGTGAGAAGGAGGAAGACTTTCAATGAGATGGATCAGCACAATGGTTGCAACAATAGGCTCACACATAGACCAGGACCAGGCAGTGTTTCATTCTGTTACACATAGGGTCACCATGAGTCAAAACAACCTCAGCAGCACATAAAAACAACATGTCTCATATAGGAGCCCTGGTTGCACAGTGGTTAAGCACTTGGATGCTAATGTAAAGAGCAGCAATTTGAACTATAAGTGCAAAATTAAATTTCTCACTATTTAAGACTTGCTGGAACCGCTGAGAACAATAGTCCACAAATTGTTCCCCTGACTTGCCTAAACCATTGGAGTCAAAACTGAAAAATATTTCCATAATCAAATCACAAAGAACCTTGTCCTAGGTGGCTAATTAGTAAAATATTTCAAATAGAATAAGCAATTCTTTCTCACAAAGATCATCATTTAATGATGTAAAAAGAGTTCAACTTGATGAAACAAGAATTTCTTTCCCAACAGAGGTGTGCAACTTTTTGTTCTGTGCTTAGTTCACTTGATCAAAATGAATCATTCCCCCAAGAAAGATAAGTAACTTCTTATTCTGTACCTCATTATTTATAACCCACATCTGTACTGACTTTAAGAAACTCTGCTGGTGCAATGTCTAAGGCACTTGACTGCTAACCAGAAGGTTGACAGCTCAAATGTACCAGCAGCTCCACGGAAGGAAGATAAGGCAATCTACTTTTGTAAAGATGCACTACCTTGAAAACCCTATGGAGATTGCTATGAGTTGGAATCAATTTGATAGCAGTGGGTTTGGTTTTTGGTTTCTTGGAACTGACTTCAATTATAAAAACCTATGCAAAACTCTCTCTTTGGGTGTATTCACAATTTTGAGTGGTGAGTGCTTCCTCAGTTTGCTAATAATAACAAGAATAAACTTCAATGATTTTCTTAAAATTTAACTCAATATTCTATTAATTTTTACAGGAATTTGGTGTCAGAAGTGGGATTCAAAGGCCTCTTTCCTCCAGCCCTGGATTTTCTCGCAGAAATAGATGAATAGTATACCCACAGAGCATTTTTCTGCTCAAATGATCTTTCCAGACTCCTTGAGGTCACTGGTAAGTCCTCTGAACTTCTGAGCTTCTCTTCTTTGTGTTGTTCTTTGAAACTGATTGAACTTATAAGGGAAACTAGATATCTAAGACGCTGACAAGGATTAGGAAGACTAACTTTCTAGGAAGGTGGCAGTGTACAAAGTGAAACTTGGTTGATTGGAGCACTCTCCAAGATTTTCTGCTTGTAGGCATTTTAACACTCAGAGTCAGAACATTCAACCAAAACAGAAATGGGATCCTTAAAATCTAAAAATGCTGGGCTTACAGGCCCACACACACACACTTCTGGGGTGTCAGCTGGGTATATGAACAAGAACTATGGGCCACAGAGTTGCTTGTTTTTAGAAAAATGGACTTGCTATATTAAACATAATTTAGATTTTCAGTGGCCAAAAAGGAGTTTTCTCTTGGTAAATTATCATTTATTTAAGAGGAAAGTGTAAAACTTTACCTAAAATTAACCAAAATCAATGGAATGCATACTTTGGTATGCTGAAATTCAAAAAAGGCAAAATGAGGGTAAACTTGCATCTGTCAAAGACTTACTGCTTTTTGATGAGAAACCTAAAATGCTGGAAAAGGTGAAATCTCTTTCTGAAGCTTTCTCTGGTTATTCTCCTTCACTGCCTGTAGCTCCTTCTCATTACCCATCACTATCCAGTTGCTCTGATATTCATAAAGACTAAATTTTAAACCAAACTCTCTTTCTGCAAGGAAGAAATTATACCACAAATAATTTCTAAGGTGAGACCTAATAAAATGGCAGGAATGTCTGCTCAAATAACTTACATCCCCTGGACCAAAGCTGAATTAAGAGCTATTATTTAAAAAAAAAAAAATCCTTAGCCCCATGATGACTCACAAAAATTTTTTTAAGATTTCAGAATTTTAATTGGAACTTATGATCCGGGGCTCCCCTATTTACACCAATTTATATACATGCTTTTGGGTCCAGAGGAAGCAAGAAAATGAGTAGTAGAAGCAAAATGGGAAACAGTTGAAGATGATGTTAGAGTTCTTACCACCTCATCCAGTCAGGACACATCTAAAAGGGCTCACCAAGTTGCTAAAATTTGTTAGGTGCTATTTCCCAAGTCTTTCCACAGAAAAGAAAAAAATAATAATAATTTGACTGGTCTCTCCTTCAAGCTTATAAACAAAAGAAGAATGAGATAGTATGGAATTTTAAAAAACACCTAAGTGTGTTAATCAAAAAACATTCTGGTTTAGATGTGACTATCCCTGGAATGACAAAGGAGTTGGCTGATCATTTAGAGGAAAACACTTGAAGCTGATAAAGGGAAGAAGACAAATAAGTTAATTACACTGCAATTGCAACAACTGCAAGGGACTAAAAGATATTCTCAAAATAGACCTTCTTCTTATATACTTTTGCCCTGCCCTTGTATATCTCAATCACAAAAATAACCGGTAAATAAAAATCAATGTCTGCAGTGCAATCAGTATAGATGCTGGAAAAGGAATTGTCCTAAAAATTCCAGAAAGAAATAAATCAAACTAAACAAAATCCAACTGAACCTCCCATGAAAGGTATTTTTTGTGGATCCTGTGACTGAGGTTGCTCCAAGGAATTAAGTAGCACTATGTTCCCCTCAGAAGCTCTGGTAGCATAGTGCCTAAGGCATTTTGACTGCTAACCAGAAGGCTGGCAGTTCAAACCCACCAGCCACTCCTCAGAAGGAAGGTTAGGCAATCTACTTCCATAGATATACTGCCTCAGAAACCCAAGGAGGGGTTGCTGAGTCGGATCTGATTTGTCGGCACATTACAATGACAACAACAGCCTCCTAAAGGGAGCTCTGGCAGCATAGTGCCTAAGGCATCTGACTGCTAACCAAAAGGTTACCAGTTCAAACCCACCAGCCACTCCTTGGAAGGAAGGTTGGATGATCTACTTCTGTAGAGATACTGCCTCGGAAACCCACAGAGGGATTGCTATGAGTCAGATCCAACTTGATGACAGTGAGTTTTAGTTTTATTTTCCCCTTAAGGAGCTCTGGTGGCAGAACACCTCAGGCATTTGACTGCTAGCCAGAGGTTGGTGGTTTAAACTTACCGGCTGCCCTGCAGAAGGAAGATGGAGCAATCTACTTCTGTAAAGATTTACCACGTCAGAAACCTGATGGGGGTTGCTGTGAGTCGGAATCGACTCAATGGCAGTGAGTTTGGTTTTGGTTACTTTTATTTTCCCCTTAAGGAGCTCCGGTGGTACAGTGCCTAAAGCATTTGACTGCTAACCAGAAGGCTGGTGGTTCAAACCCACCAGCTGCTACATAAGAGAAAGACAGGGCAATCTACTTCTGTAAAGATTTACCATCCTGGAAACCCAATGAGGGTCTCCATGAGTTGGAATCAACTCAATGGCAGTGGGTTTGGGTTCCCCATCCCCTTGATTCTTTTAAACTCCAAAGCAAAAACAAGTAACTATTAACAGCAAAACCTGCGACATTTTGATAGACAGTAGTGCAATTATTTCAACATTAAACCTCACCTTTTTACATCAATCTATCCCTCAGAGTAAGAAAATAGTTCCAGTGATGGGAATTTCAAATAAAGTTCAGAAATTACCTTACTGTGAACCAGTAACAATGAAACTGAGACCTTTTACTGAACAACATTCCTTCTTGCTTTGTGAAACTACCTCAATAAATTTAATTGGGAAAGACATTTTGCCAAAATTAAGGCATCAAATCACTTCCACTCCTGGAGGAGAGATGACATTAGAAATTCCTGATTCTTTAGAACCTGAATTACTTTGCTTAATGCAAAATGGAATAGAAACTCACTCTCTGAACAACAATTATAAAATTAAATCATATTTATCAAAATTTCCAAAGAAATTATGGGTCAAGAATTCTACACATTTAAAATAGAGAACCAATTAAAGTGGAAATTGATCACACTGATCCTTGTCTAGAATTTCTCAATATCCACTCACACTAGAGGCTATTGAAGGTCTGAGACTAATAGAGGAAAGTTTTTATTAGTAAAAAAAAAATAGTTATATCTTGTATTAGTCCTTACAGCACTCCTGTGCTGCCAGTAAGAAAAGCAAATGGTGGAGGATGGAGATTTGTACAAGATCTTAGAGCCATCCAAAAAAAATATTATTCCTAGATTTCCAGGTGTTTCAAATCTCTATACTTTACTTTCCAAAGTTCCCCCAGATTTTAATTGGTTTACAGTAATAGGTTTATGTTCTGCTTTGAAGCTAGCCAATATCTTTTTGCATTTTGGAGAAATTTACAATACATTTGGACTGTTATACCTCAAAGTTTTATTGAAGCATCCTCTTACTTCTCCCTTACTTTACATCAAGATCTTAATGATCTGGATTTTTCTAAAGGCTCAACTTCAGTGATTTTCTTTTATGTTCAAACACTGAATTGCATGCCTTAAAGGATCAGATTTATTTGAAACCATTGACAATAAAAAGGGCATAAGCTTTCAAAGGAGAAATTGGAATTTGTAGAGGCATCTGTTGCCTGCTTATGACATGATTTATCTAAAAATGGAATAAGACTTCTTCAGAATGATTGATTATTGTCAGAAATTTTCCTAGACCACTACTAAGAACAATACATGGATTTTTTAGGATTAGCAGGGTATTGTTGGGGGAAAAAATGGATACCAAATTTTTCTTTGATGCCTTTTCTACTTTATGATTTAACTAAAAATTCTATTCCTTAACCGTTATCTCAGGATGAAGCATCTCAAAAAATCCTGTATGGACCTAAAGTATAACTTAAGTAACACACCTACTTTGGGTTATTTCGAATTATGATAAATCTTTCTATCTTTTCATATATGAGAAAGAAAAGCTCTCAGATTTTAGTTCAGGAACATGGAAGAAACTGGAGGCCTTTTGGTTTTTATAGATGGGAATTTGATTAGGTAGCTCAAGCCTGTTCAAATTGTCTAAAAGCTATAGCTGCAGCTGCTTTGGTTGCCAAAGCCTCCTCCAGTTTAGTCATAGGTAAATCATTGATTTTACAAGTCCCTCATGCAGTGAGGAACTTTTAAAACATTCCCAGACTCAGCATTGGTCAGCAGCAAGACTCACTTCATATGAATTATCTTTATTAACCCCTCCCAATATCTAGATTAAATTATGGAATTCATTAAATCCAGATTCTCTGTTGCCCATATCTGAAGATGATGATCCACACAATTGTGTACATTTAATTGATCCATCAACTACTCTTAGAATAGATCTAAAGGAGATCTCATTAGAAAATCCTGAGTGTACTTTTTGCTGATGGTCATATGCAAAAAAAATATGAATGATAAATATCAAGTTGGTTATGCCATTATCAATAAATTTCAGTTAATAGAGAATTGTGCTTTACCTAAATTTACTTTTTCACAGCAAGTTGAATTATATGCATTAATCAGAGCATGCGAAATAGCAAAAGACAAAGCTATAAACATTTATTATGATAGTAGATATACTTTTATAATAGTCAATGGTTTGGGCATGCTATGGAAACAAAAAGAGTTGTTTGTTTGTTTGTTTAACTTCAGCTGAAACTCCAATAAAAATATAGTCCATTAGTTAAGGAATTAAAGGATGTTATCCAATTACCTAATAAATAAATAAACAATCATCAAAATTGAAGCACCAAAAAAAAAAAAATTGATCCAGGATATCAAGGAAATGCTTTAGCTGATTATTATGCTAATTTAGCTGCAATCTCATAGATCACTAGAAATTACTCTATTAAACATAAAGAAAATTCTAAATCTGAAGACCTTTTAGGAATTGTAAAACAAAAGTAATAGGAAAAACAAACTTGGATAAATGCTGGTTATAAGTTTAATGAAAATAGTGGATTGAAAAAGGATCAAATAAAAAATTAGTTCTACTTGATTCTTTAAATGATCTTTTAACTTGAACTTGGCATTCTCTAATTAATCATAGAGTTAAGAAAATTATACAAATTATGAGAAATTTCCAGTGGGGAGATTTTTCCCAGGAGCCTAAAATAATCTATAATCAATGTGGTGTTTGTTTAACCCATAACCCAAGAAAAACTATCATGATAGATCCTGGGCAGAAACCTCCAACAAAAAGACTTTTTAAACATTGGAAAGTGGATTTCATACAATTACCTCTCTGTGAGACATCATTATGTCCCGGTTATGATTTGTGTGTTCTCCAATTGGACAGAAGCATTTCCTTGTTAAACAGCTGATGCAAAAAAAAATTCTTAGGAAATAGTATCCCTCTTTGAGGAATTCCTAAAGAAATATCAAGTGATAGAGGAACTCATTTTACTGGGAAGATTATTCAATAGTTAATGAAAATATCAAAAACAATTAGCAGTTTATCATTATCTATAATTCTCAATCTTCAGAGAAAGTTGTAAGGGCAATGGAATATAAAAGTAAAAATTGCTAAATAGACCACAGCCAGAAGACTTAACCTTGCCTCAAGCCCTATAGCTATGAGATCAACCCTATAGGACAACATAAATTAACTACCTATGAAATCATACCTGAACATCCTATGTCTTTAGCTATTTCTTCATTAAACCCCTCTTCTTCTGGAAATTTTGATATATTACAATGCTATAAATCTCTAATGGACTATGCAAGAAAATATTCTCAAAAGGGTAAGGATAACTTTATTGAAATCACCACTACTGGAACAATGGATTTACACCTAGAACCAAAAGATTTGATCTATTACAAGTGCTTTCAATGAAAAACTGCACTGGTGCCTTAATGAAAAGGACCTTACAAAATAGTGTTACCAACACAAACTGGTGCAAAATTACAAGAGGATAACCCTTGGATTCACATAGCATAACCTAAGAGGACTCCAGTGAACTTTGGAACTCTGAAATAGCAGGAGACTTCAAGGTTAATTTACAAAACAATAATGATTTTTAACCTTTTTATCTTTCTTTAACTTTTTCCATTGGTAAATTCTTTAGTGACCATAATTCCTTTATAATATTAGCAAGAAAAATGGCTGAATCTGTAAATGAAACTAATTTCTGGGCAAGTGCTCATACTCCTGTAAGTCTGAAAGTGGGAATACCTTTAATGCTTGTTTCTTTAACTATACAGGCAGACCTTGGAGATATTGTGGGGTCAGTTCCAGACCACCACAATAAAGCAAATATCACAATAAAGCAAGTCACACTAAATTTTTGGTTTCCCACCGTGCATAAAAGTTGTTTACATTACATTATTATACTCTATTAAGTGTGCAATAGCACTATGAAAAAAGTTGAAATATGTGAGAATTGCCAAAATGTGACACAGAAACGCTAAGTGAGCATATGTTGTTAGAAAGATGGCACTGATAGACATGCTCAACATGAGATCACCACAAACCCTCAATTTGTAGAAAACAGTATCTGTGAAGCACAATAAATCAAAACAAGAAAATGAGGTATGCTTGTATGAGAATATCCTTCAGTTTTCATTTAAGGCATGAACACCAAGTCCCCTTTAGGAATGATTCCTCTACAACAACCGAAATTTCTGATTGGAAATAGGAAATAGCTGTGGAGACCTAAAGAAACTGGTGTTTTCCCAAAAATCAAACAGATGGATACTTTGTGGAGAAAAGCATGTGTTCTACTTCTATATGGGAAAATTCTTATTACTGTCATGATAGTGGTATGGAATGTGAAGGGAAAACACCATTCCAAGATCCTATATCTGATTTTAATGTAACCCATGTACACGCAAGGGGAGGATGTTTCTTAAATAGAACCAGAGAATCATTATGGTGGAGTCGTCTCTCCTTTTAGAGTTTATACACTGGCTATGTTATCTGATGTAATTCCTCCTGGTGTTTATTCATGGTTAGTGCTCAAAGGATATTGTTTTGTCTGTGGCTGAAGGTTTATAAAGCCCTACCACCCAGTTGGAAGGGTATCTGTTATGTTGCATAAGCAGTACCTCATGTTTCCTTTCATGCTTAATTGCTACCAGGGAACATAGTCAGATGAGAGCCACAGCAGAATTTGAAACCAGAAATAAAATATTAGAGGAATTAAATAGTTAAGTAAAGAGGGTCCCCTTACCTAAGTAATTTTAATTGGATTTTCTATAGCTGCTGCATTTCCTAAAATAGCAAAGGTTGGACTAGCTTGTACTAGAAGAAAAATTATTAGATTACAAGCAATATTGGACAAGATAGTCCTATAGTTAGAAAAATTTATTGAAGATCTAGGATTAGCCATAAGATCAGTATCTGAAGAGCTGTCTGAAACTGGAATCATGATTTTACAAAATCGGCTTGCCTTAGATGACCTGTTAGCTTCTATGCTTTAATTAAATAACATTTCTGTGCTTATACTGGTGATACTCAAAATGAAATTTCCCAAGATGTTGTGGCAGCTGAAGCTCACGCAAGAACCACTGCTGATGTTGCTTATGTGAAACCTGAAACTTCATGGGATTTATTTTCTTGATGTGGAAAGACAGAATCTTGGTTTCATAGAGCTTTTCAGACACTTGGTTTGATACTTATTAGTATTTTTGCTCTACCTCCTAGTTTGTTGTATAGTCCCTGAGGTCTTAAAAGCTTGTGGGCAGCCATCTAAGATGGAATAATTGCTCTCTATTCATCTGGAATAACAAAAGAATAGAGAAGACCCTGATTCAAAAGAAGAATATGTTTAAACAGTAATGTTAAACATCGTGAGATCAGAAGAACTAGACCATGCCCAATTACACATATTGAACTTTTTGACCAAAGGTTCTATAGCAGAATCTTAATCAAAGGGAGGGATTGTAAGAGCAAAATTAAATGTCTTACAGATTTCAGACTTGCTGGAACCTCCAGTGGCAATAGTTCTCCATGAATCATTACTCTGACTCGCCTTAAACTTAGGATTCAAAACCACAAAATGTTTCATAACCAAATCACATGGAACCTTGTGGTTGAGAAGTAAAATATTTCAAATAGAAGTAACAGTTCCTTCCCTCAAAGATCACTATTTAATAGTGTAAAAGTGTTCACCTTGATCAAATGTGAATTGCTCTCCCAAGAGAGATAAGCAACTTTTTCTTCTGTACCTAGTTGACTTCCTCGAATATGAATCACTCTCCCAAGAGAGATAAATACTTGTTCTGTACCTAATTATTTATAACCCACATCTGTACTGACTTTGATTATAAAACCTTTGCAAAACCTTCTCTTTAAGGGCATTCACAACTTTAAGTGAAGAGTGCTTCCCCAGTTTGCAGATTGTGCTAAGAATAAACTTAAATCATTTTCTTAAAATTTAACTCAATCTTCTATTAATTTTGACAGAACCCAGCAGCTTCTCTGAGGGAGAAAGAAATGGCAGTCTGCTTCAGTAAAGACTGACTGCCTTGGAAACCCTATGAGGTGGTATTACTCTGTCCCATAGGGTCTTAGGGTCTGTATGACTCTGAATCAACTCAATAGCAACCATATGTCCCATTCTGTAGTGATACCACCTCGGAAACCCAAGGAGGGGTCGCTATGAGTCAGATCCAACTTGATGGTAGTGGGTTTGGGTTTTAAGAGACACTTAAAAAAAAAAAATCCTTTGAGGTGAGAATCATTGCACAACTCAAAGAATGTCATCAAGGTCACTGAATTGTACTTGGAGAAATTGTTAAATTAGTATATATTCTACTGTGTATATTGTGAACAACAAAAATTAAAATAACTTTTATTTTAAAATATCATTTGGTGTTTGGAAGTCTAATAAACTGCATGTCCTGTATCTTTATTTGCTAAATCTAGCACTTCTGCTGCACATCTCTCCAGCTGCATCTCCCTCCCCACTCCACCCCTGTCCGTGGACCAGCCTCCCGGGCCTTCTTTCAGTTCTTGGAATTCACTTTGTCCTTCCCATCACAGAGCCTTTGCACAGCCTCTTTCTGCCTCTTCTCACCCTTTTTCCTTTCCATGTGGTCTTGCTGAATTCCACTCATCCTTTAGGCATCAACTGAAAAGTCACTGCCCCTGGGAAGCCCACCAACCTCCACTAGCAAATCAAGTTCCCATCCTTCTTATCCACACTTGCAGTACTACCCCCCACCTCAAGCACCCTGACCACGTTTGGTGATTGGGTTCATTACGTGCAGCTCTCTCCTCAAACTCTACTCTGGGAGGGCAGGGACCATGTCTATCTGGCCCTCTGCGATGGCCTCACACCCAGCCCAGTGACTGACACTCACTAAACAAGTGTCCAGTAAATAAGTGAGCCAGTCCCTAATCCAGGACAGCAGGGCCCTAGTGGAACCTGGCCCAGTGGCTCGAGTCTGCACCATCTCTCATGGGCACCATAGCTATGCCACCATTCCAAGGGACCTTTTAAAGGCTCATCTTGTTGGTGACAGATAAGGGCTTGTGAGTGGAGTCTATTTAGCAAAGCAGTTTGATGAAAACCAAGTGTGAAGATTCTGAATAATAACTGATGGCATTGCAGCACATATTTTTGTTAAGTTTTGTTTCCCAGGTAGTGAAAAAGATGCCTTTCTCAGAGTGACCCATTTCAAGAACTGACGCAGTTGGACAGCATGTGGCCAACACAAGCTTTGGGCCGTGTCTCCATTACCCACCCAATGCTGCTGTAACAGAGATACCACAAGTGGATGGCTTCAACAAACGGAAATGTATTCTCTCACAGTTTAGGCAACTAGAAGTCCAAATTCAGAGCAGCGGCTCTAGGGCACTCTTTGTTTCTTTGTCAGCTCTGGGGGAAAGGCCTTGTCTTCTTCAACATCTTTAGGCCCAATGGACCTTGGAGACCTCCATGTGTCTTGGCATCAATCTTCCCCTGGTCTGAGAGTTTCTCAGTTCAGAGACCCCAGGTCCGAAGGACATGTCTGCTCCCAGTTCTTCTCTCTTGCTGGTAACCTGGTGCATCTCTCCCTGCTTGCTTCTCTCTCCTTTTAACTCTTGTAAGAGAAAAGGTAATGCAGGCTACACCCCCAATTAAACTCCCCTTGCATCAGACCAGGACTGTGACCTGGTGTTGCATCACATCCTAATCTCCTTATCACTGATTGGCTGATCACATCAGATCGCATCACGGAAGATGATTACATCATTACATAATTGCCAAATTATGTCATTATGTAACTGGTAAATGTCTGAGAATCATGGCCCAGCCAAGTTGATACATATTTTAGGGGGGCACAATTCAATCCATGACAGACTGTTTCTTCCACAAACATCAGAACGGTCTTGTCAGAAGCAGTGATGAGCCTGGCCCTGCATCCAGCACTGGGCAAAGGTGTATATTCACTTCCTCTCCACCGCAGTCCTGTGACATAGGATTCTGTAGATGAGAAAGCAGAGGCTGACCTGAGGTCACTCTCCCAGGGTTGTGGACCTAGCAGGTAAATGAGCCTGGAGCCCAGCACTGGATAAGTCGTCTTCTTCTCCCCACCCCACTCCAGGACCAGTTAGCAACTCAAGGGCATTCAAAAATCCCACTGCTGCTGAGTTGATTCTGACTCCTGAGGACCTCGTGTATCTCAGAGTAGAACTGTGACCCACCAGGTTTTCAATAACTGGTTGCACTTGAGCTGCTAACCTGGGTTATCAGTCAAGCACATTAACTGTTTGGACTCCAGATATAACCAGAAAAGTCAGCTTTTGATAATTAATTACTAATTAAGACTCTACTGACTGATTCTGTGCAGAACACAGTGATGAAACCAAGGTGAACAGAGGAGGACAGACTTTGGAGAGGAGGAGGGAGTTGTCTAAAGTGAGTGCTTGTCTTTGTGGCTCATGGCCTGAGGCTAAGTACAGCCGGCACAAAAGGCCTAGGTGACCAGAAAATGGGAGCTGGAGAGCCAGTTGGTGAACAGCTGGTGGCTGCTGGAGTGAGCAGGGGAATCCTGGAAGTGGCAAATATAGAGAAGGAGTGCCCCAATTGTGTCCACATCTCTGTACAGACCCCTGGCCACATCTACAATGGTCTCAAAGCTGCCCAGATCAGACAAAAGACAGCAACTGAGATGAGAGCTGTAACCCTAGAAACAGAGTTTGAAGTTCAAACTGAGTAAGATCACTGCCTGATAAAACCAAAGGAGCAGCATTCATCAGAGGAAAGCAACAAAATTCAAGAATCTTTACATTTCTAATGTTGTTGGACCTGACTCACAGCGACCCCTCCTTGGGTTTCCAAGGCAGTATCACTACAGAAGTAGATTGCCTCATCTTCCTTCCGAGAGTGGCTGGGGGGTTTGAACTGCCAAACTTCCGGTTATCAGTCAAGTGCCTTAGGCACTATGCTAGCAGAGCTCCCAGACTTTTAATAGCCAAATTTAAAAAGAAAATGGAAGGAAACTGAGGGGACAGTACATGAGCTTGAAGGTAGATTAACAGAAATTATCAAATGTGAAAAAATCATTTTTAAAAAATGAACAGAGCCTCAGGGCCTTACTTAAATGATATTGGAAAGTCCCTCAAACATATAAATAGAATTCTAGAAATATTCAGAGAAATAACGACCAAAACTTTTCCAAATTTGGTGAAAGACAGAAATATTCTGAAATAAGATACTCAATGAACAGCAAGCCAAATAAACACAAAGAAACTCAGGCCAAGCACTTCACAGTCAGATTGTGGAAAGCCAAAGCAAACAACACAATTTGAAAGCCACAAGAGGAAAGAGACACGTTGCCTACAGGAGAAGAATGATTCAATTAAGAGCCCACTTTATATCAGAAATCATGGAAGCTAGACGGTGTGCAATAACATATTTAAAGTGATGAACAAAAAAAATAGTAAAACACCTGCCAACTGAGAACTGTAAATGCAGAGAAAATATCCTTCCAGAAGGAAGGCCACAGTTACTGGAACTAGTCAAGAGTGTCTGCTCTGAGCATTGCCCTTTGAAAGATCAGTCGCTACAGAATCAAGTTGGCAACAGGCACTCCAAAGATCAGGTAGGAGCTCGGGGCAGCACGTGTGTCAACGGAGGAGGGACAACTCAGAGAGGAGGGTGAGAATGGCTGCCCGACTCGGAGAACGGCACTGGTGCCGCTGAATTGTATGTGTGGAAATTGTCTCACTGGTGCATGTTCTGCTGTGTAGATTCTCAACAACAAAAATAAAATAAAATAAATTTTAACAAGAGCCATGAAAGCAAAATAAGGATAGACTCAGATGTAAGAAACTAAGGGCGTTAGTTGTCAGCAGACCCGCACTCCAAAAATGCTAAAGGAAGGCCTTCAATCTGAAGAGGAGAACTGATACCAGATGGAAACTCGGATCCTCGGAGAAAAGGAAATAACAAATATATGGGTATCTGCAAAGGACAATTATCTTTTTTTATTTTAATTTCTTTAAAAAACACATAACCATTTAAAGAAACAATTATAACATTGCCTGGTGGAGTTTATAATGAGGTTCATATAAATAAAATATAACAACTAAAGATAGGAGCTCTTACAACTTCAAGATATCTATGTTTTACATGAACGGGTATAATATTAACAGTAAGCAGACTGTGGAAAGGTAAGGATGTATATTATAATCCCTTCAGCAATCATTAAAAAAAATAATGCAGAGAAAGGGAGCTAAAAATGCAACATGAAAATTAAACTAAAATTCTAAAAAAAACTTCCAGATAATCCAGAAAGAGGAGAGGGACAGGAAGAAAAAGCAGAAAGAGCAAACAAGTAGAACAGAAAAATGGCAACATGGTAAACCCAGGCCTATCACAGGAGAAACGAACACCTGAGTGGCAAGGCAGCACGCTGAGTTAAACAACAAACAAACAAGACAAAACAAAAGACCAAACGTTATGCTGTCCCCAAGGGACATAGTAACTACCAACAGGCTGAAAGTATATGGATAGAAAAAAGCATAACATGCAAACACACATGTCAAGCTATCTTAATATCAGATAAAATATATTTCAACTCACAAAAAAAATATTATGATAGTTAAAGATGAACATTTTGTAATGACAAAAGGAAAGAGACTATACATCGGAAACAAATAAACCAAATAACCAAACTAGGAGCTCTGGTGGCATAGTGCCTAAGGCATTTGACTGCTAACCAGAAGCCTGGTGGTTCAAACCTACCAGCCACTCCTCGGAAGGAAGGTTGGGTAATCTACCTCTGTAGTGATACCACCTTGGAAACCCAAGGAGAGGTCACTATGAGTCGGAACCGAAGGAAAGAGACAACACATCAGAAACAAATAGTAATCATTATTGTGTGTCCATCTAAAGACAGTGTTTCGAATTACGTTGTCTTAGTTCTCTAGTGCTGTTATAACAGAAATACCACAAGTGGATGGCTTTCATAAACAGAAGTTTTGTCTCGCACAGTTTAGGAGGCGAGAAGTCCAATGTCACGGAGCCAGCTCCAGGGGAAGGCTTTCTTTCTCTGTCAGCTCCAGGGAAAGGTCTCTGTCATCAAGCTTCCCTTGGGTCTAGGAGTTTCTCAACACAAGGACCCCACATGCAAAGGACACACTATGCCTGGCTCTTCTTTCTGGGTGGTACCGAGGTCCCTGTGATGTCCACTTGTTTCTCCATCGTTTTCTCTTGTAAGATAAAAGATGGTGCAAGTCTCACCCCCGGGAAACTCCCCTTACATCGGATCAGGGTTGTGACCTGAATAAAGGTGTTGCATCCCACCTTAATCCCCTTACAAGTGATCAGCTGCTCACATCAGATCATATCACAGGGATAATTGCATCATGATGTAACTGTCAAATTATATCATTACGAAGTTGCCAAACAACTGGGGATCACGGCCCAGCCAAGGTGGCACATGTTATGGGATGACACAGTTCAATCCATACCACACATAAAGCAGAAAGTAGCAAAATCAATAGAGAAACAAATAACTCCTCAAACATGTTAGAGATTTTAACATCTCTCTCCCAATCATTGAAAAAACTACTAAAAAAAAAAAAAAACACTGCCATTGAGTTGGTTCAAACTCACAGACACCCTTCTGTGGGTTTCTGAGGTGGTATCTCTACAGAAATAGATTGCCTAGTCTTCCTTCAGTCTTCCTTCCAAGGAGTGGCTGGTGGGTTTGAACCGCCAGCCTTCTGGTTAGTAGTCAAATGCCTTGGGCACTACACCACCCGATGAAACTACTACATAATAATATGTAGCTCTGAACAGCACCAACAACTACCTGACTTAATAGGTATTTGCAGAGCACTATATGCAATGCAACAGCACGTTCTTTCAAGTGCATGTGGTACATTTACAATGACGGATCATATACTGGGCCATAACACAAGGCTCAATTAATTTAAAAAGATTGAAATCACACAGAGTATGTCCTCTAACAACAACAGAACTAACTTAGAAACCAACAAAAAATGTATTTAGAAAAAGGTCAAATATTTAGAAAATAAACAATATTCTTCTAAGTAATCCATAAACAAAGAAGAAATTGCAGAGAAAATAAAATATTTTAAAATAAATGAACATGAAAATACTACCTATCAAAATGGGTGCATTCAGCTAAAGCAGTGCTTGGAGGACAAACTATAGCTTCAAAACATTATGTCAGAAAACAAAAAAATATCCCAATCTTTGATATGAGTTCCCATCATAAGGAAATAGGGGCAGGGGGAGGTGCTGGGGAGAGCAAGTAATCCAAAAGAAAGAATAAGAAAATAATAAAGATAAAAACAGACATGGATGGAACAGGAAAGAAAGAAAAATAATGGAGAAAATCAATGAAATGCAAAGGTAATCTCTGGAAAGAGCAATAACATTGATAAACTTGAACTATTAAAACTGTCTGGAATGAAAGAGGGGACATCACCACATACCCTACAGACATTAAAGGAATTCACAACAACAACAACATTATAAACAACTTTATATCCACATATTGGCAAAACTCAGGCATAATTTCAGTGTCGGGTTACCCAATAAGCAAGGTAAGCACATCCTTACTGGTTCTTACTTAATAATCTGTAGTGAGCAATTTCACATTTTTTTCACCACATCAAAGATTCTGCTTCTAGGTATGGCTGGCCTCTGTCTCTCTCCCAGCCCCACAGCACCTTCCTGCAGAATCAAAGCCTCATTGTAATTCACAATCCCTGTGACAGGAACAGAGGACCCAGTAAGCAAGGTAAGCACCGGCTTCCTTCTGCTTACCTACTAACCTGGAGTGAACAGTTCCACCTGTGCTTGCCTGCCTTGTTGAGTAATCACCCCTGCATAATTACATTCCGAGTGTCCCTTCAGGTTTCATCTTCACACCCTGCAAAGTTCTCCTCCTCCCCACTGCTGCCCCTAGTCTCTCTCCCTGGTTTCTCCTGGGAACATGTTCTTACCAAACCACTTGCACACATATCCTTGTCTCTGGAGAACCCACCATACAGCAAGATGTTGTTGCATGACGTGGAATCAATTCCAGCTACCAACAACCTTATGTGACAGATTGTAACTGCCCCACAGGACTTTCTTGGCTATCATCTCTATGGAAGCAGATTGCCACAGTGTAACTGCCCCACATGGTGTCCTTGCTGTAATCTTTCCTGGAGCAGATCGCCTGGTGTCCCTCCCAAGGAGCTATTGGCTCAGTGTGAACCGTCAACCACTGGATTACCAGGCGAGTGCTTAACCACTGCACAACCAGGGCTCATTAAGACTGCTGGAAATAAACATCTGATTCCTCACTGTCAAACATGGCATCCATTAGCCACAAGTGGCTACTTCAAACTGTTGTTCTTAGGCGACGCCCGGTTGATTCCAACTCGTAGAGACCCTATGTCCAGAAAAACTAGGCACCGTCTGGTCCTGCACCATCCACACAGTCGTTGCTATATCTGGGCCCATTGTTGCAGCCACTGTGTCGGTCCATCTCATCTAAGGTCTTCCTTCTCACTGACCCTCAGCTTTACCAAGCACAATGTCCTTCTCCATGGACTGCTCCCTCCTGATAACACGTCCCAAGTCCATGAGATGAAGTCTGGCCATTCTCACTTCTAAGCAGAATTCTGGCTGAACTTCCAAGACAGATTTGTTCATTCTTCTGGTAGTCCCTGGTATATCCAATGGTCTTGGCCAACGCTATAATTCAAATACATCAATTCTTTGATCTTCCTTATTCATTGTCCAGCTTTCACATAGATATGAGACGACTGAAAATAACATGGCTTAAGTCAGGCGCACCTAGGCCTGAAACTGACGTCTTTGCTTTTTATACTTAAACAGGTGTTCAGTAGCAAATTTTCCCAATGCAATACTTCATTTTTTTTTTCTCTGGTGGTGCAGTGCCTAAGGCATTTGACTGCTAACCAGGAGGCTAGAGGTGCAAACCCACCAGCCACTCCTTGGAAAAAGGGTGGGCAATTTGCTTCCATAGAGATATCACCTCAGAAACTCAAGAAGGGGTCACATGAGTCAGATTCAACTTGACAGCAGTGGGTTTTGAGACTACTTCAATATTTTCTCTATTTATCCTGA
The DNA here is from genome assembly GCF_000298275.1 of Orycteropus afer afer. Lineage (NCBI taxonomy): Eukaryota > Metazoa > Chordata > Mammalia > Tubulidentata > Orycteropodidae > Orycteropus > Orycteropus afer. The sequence goes on from NW_006921882.1 coordinate 3,467,569, forward strand.
GGTTGCTTATTGATCTAATTATAAGGATTTTTGTCTTCTTTGGGAGCTTTGGTGGCGTAGTGCCTAAGGCATTTGACTGCTAACCACAAAGCTGGCTGTTCAAACCCACCAGCCACTCCTTGGAAGGAAGATTGGGCAATCTACTTCTGTAGAGATATCCCCTCGGAAACCCAAGGAGGGGTTGCTTTTAGTCGAATTCACTCAATGGCTGTGATTTGGGGTTATTTCTGGTTTTTGGTTTTTTGTCTTTTTTATGTTGAGGTGTAATCCACACTGAAGACTGTAGTCTTTGATCTTCATCAGTAAGTGCTTCAAGTCATCTTCAGTTTTGGCAAGCAAGGTTGTGTCATCTGCATATCTCAGATTGTTAATTAGTCTTCTTCCAATCCTGATGCCACGTTCTTTTCATATAATCCAGCTTCGCAGATTATTTGCTCAGCAAACAGAATGAATAAGTGTGGTGAAAGGATACAACCATTATGCACACCTTTCTTGATTATAAACCATGCAGTATCCCCTTGTTTTTTTTTCAAATGATGCCTCTTGGTCCAGGTACAAGTTCCTCATGAGCACAATTAAGTATTCTGGAATTCCCATTTGTTGCAATACTATCCATAATTTTTTATGATCCACACATAATGGATGCCTTTGCATAGTCAATACGACACAGATCAATGTCTTTCTGTTACGCTTTCCTCTGAGCCAAGATCCATCTGAAATCAGCAATGATATATCCCTCGTTCCATGTCCTCCTCTGAATCCAGCTTGAATTCCTGCAGTTCCCTGTTGATATACTGCTGCAATCATTTTTTAATTATACTTACCATAATTTTATTTGTGTGTGATGTTAATGATATTGCTTGATGCTTGCTGTACTCTGCTGGATCACCTCTCTTTAGAATGAGCACAAATACAAATAATTTCCAGTTGGCCAGGTAGCTGTCTTCCAAATTTCTCGGCATAGATAGGTGAGCCCTTCCAGAGTCGCATTTCTGTGATGAAACATCTCAGTTGGTATTCCATCAATCCCTCCAGGCTTGTTTTTTGCCAGTGCTTTCAGTGTAGCTTTGATTTTTCCCTTCAGTAGCACCAGATCTTGATCATATGCTACCTCCCAAAATGCATGAATGTCAACCAGTTCTTTTTGGTACTGTGATTCTGTGTATTCCTTCCATCTTCTTTTGATGCTTCTTGCATCATTCAAGTTTTTGCTCATGTTTGTTGTTGTTAGGTGCCATCGAGTTGGCTCCCACTCTTGGTGACCCTACATACAAGAGAATGAAACACTGACCAGTTCTGCAACATCCTCACAATCTTTGTTATGCTTGAGCTCATTATTGCAGCCATTGTGTCTATCCATCTCATTGGGGGTCTTCCCCTTCTTCACTGACCTTATACTTTACTAAGCATGACATCCTTCTTCAGGGACTGGTCCCTTCTGACAACATGACCAAAGTAGGTAAGATGAAGTCTGGCCATTCTCACTTCCAAGGAGCATTCAGGGTGTACTTCTTCCAGGACAGATTTGTTCTTTCTCCTGGCATGGTATTACCAAATTCAAATAATTGAATTATTATTATAATAATTTGAGGGTATGGTATTTTCAGTATTCTTTGGCAACACCACAATTCAAGGGCATCAACTCTTCTTTCATCTTTCTTATTTATTACTCAGCTTTCACAAGCATAGGAGGTGACTGAAAATATCATGACTTGTGTCATGGTGTTGCACACCTTAGTCTTCAAAGGGAAATCTTTGTTTCTTAACACTTTAAAGAGGTATTTTGCAGCAGATTTTCAATACAGTGCAATATGACATCTAATTTCCTGACTGCTGCTTCCAGAGGTGTTGACTGTGGATCCAATTAAAATGAAATCCCTGGAATCTTCTAGCTCTTTTCCATTTATCATGATGTTGCTTATTGGTCCAGTTGTGAGGATTTTCATTTTTTTTTTATGTTGAGATGTAATACATACTGAAGACTGTAGTCCCTGATTTTCTTCAGTAAGTGCTTCAAGTCATCTTCACTTTCAGCAAGCAAGGTTGTGTCATCTGCATATTGTAGGTTGTTAACGGTTATTCCTCCAATCCCAATGCCACATTCTTCTTCCTATAGTCCAGCTTCTCAGATTACTTGCTCAGCATACAATTTGAGTAAGTATGGTGAAAGGATACAACCCTGACACACACCCTTCCTGATTTTAAACCTTGCAACATCCCCTCATTCCATTCAAACAACAGCCTCCTGGTCTATGTACAGGTCCCTCATGAGTACAAATAAGTGCTCTGGAATTCTCGTTCTTCTCTATGTTATACATAATTTGTTATGATCCACACAATTGAATGCCTTTGCATAGTCAACAAAACACAAGTAAATATCTTTCTAGTATTCTTTGCTTTCAGCCAAGATCCATCTGACATCAGCAATGATACCCCTTGTTCCATGTCCTTTTCTGACTCCAGCTTGCATTTCTGGAAGTTCTCTGTCAGTATATTGCTGCAATCATTTTTGAATTCTCTTCAGCAAGATTTTACTGGCATGTCATATTGACAATATTGCTTGATAATTTCCACATTCTGTTGGATCACTTTCCCTGGAATAGGCACAAACATGATTCCCTTTTAGTTAGTTGTCATAAACAAGTTAGCACCTCTAGCGCTGGGTCCATTTGTTGAAACATCTCAATGGGTATCCTGTCAATTCCTGGAGTCTTATTTTTTATTTATTT
>NW_006921882.1:3470438-3479408 GCF_000298275.1 Orycteropus afer afer
TCAACCAATTCTTTTTGGTACAGTGACTGCATTCCTTCCATCTTCTTTTGATATTTCTTACATCTTTCAACATTCTGACCATTGAATTTTTCAATATTGTAACTCGAGGCTTGATTTTTTATTCAGTTCTTTCAGCTTGAGAAATGCCAAGTATGTTCTTCCCTTTTAGTTTTCTAACTCCAGGTCTTTGCACATTTCATTATAATACTTTACTTTGTCTTCTTAAGCTGCTCTTTGAAATCTTCTATTCAGTTTTGTATTTCAGCATTTCTTCCATTCACTTTAGCTACTCTCCATTCAAAAGCAAGTTTCAGAGTCTCTTCTGACATTCATTTTGATCTTTTCTTCCTTTCCTGTCTTTTTAATGACCTTTTGTTTCCTTCATGTATAATGTTCTTGATGTTATCCCACAACTTTGTCTGATCCCACAACTTTGTCTGGTGTTTGGCCATTGGTGTTCAATGCACCAAATCTAGTCTTCAGATGGTCTCTAAATTCAGATGGTTTATAATCAAGGTCATATTTTGGCTCTTGTGAATTTGTTTTAATTTTCTTTAGCTTCAACTTGAACTTGCATATGAGCCGTCAGTTCCTGGCCTTGTTTTGACTGATGATATTGAGCTTCTCCATTGCCTCTTTCCACAGATGTAGTCATTTTGATTCCTGTGTATTCCATCTGGTGAAATCCACATGTATAGTGCCATTTATGTTGTTTAAAAAAGGTATTTTCAATGAATAAATTGTTAGTCTTGCAAAATTCTATCATGCAATCTCCAGCATCATTTCTATCAAAAAGATCATATTTTCCCACTACCAACGATTTTTCTTTGTTTCCAACTTGTGCATTCCAATTACTAATAATTAATACATTTTGATTGTATGTTTGGTCAATTTCAGACTGTAGAAGTTGGTAAAAATCTTCAATTTCTTCATCTTTGGCTTCAGTAGTTGGTGCATAAATTTGAATAATAGTAGTATTAATTGCTCTTCCTTGTAGGTGTATGGCTATTATGCTATCACTAACAGCATTATACTTCAGCAAAGAACTTGAGATGTTCTTTTTGACAATAAATGCAACACCATTCCTCTTCAATTTGTCATTCCTGGCATAATAGATCTTATGATTGTCTGATTCAAAATGGCCAATACCAGTCCATTTCAGTTCATTAATGCCTAGGATATCAATCTTTGTCCATTCCATTTCATTTTTCACAAGTTCCAATTTTCCTAGATTCATACTTACTACATTTCATGTTCTGATTGTTAATGGATGTTTGCATTTTGAGTCATGCCTCATCAGCAAATGAAGGTCCTGAAATCTTTACTCCATCCACATCATTAAGGTCCACTCTACATTGGGGAAGCAGTTCTTCCCCAGTTGTATTTTGAGTGCCTTCCAACTTGAGGGGCTCATCTTCTGGCACTACTTCAGACATATTTTATGGATATTCATAAAGTTTTCCAGTAACTTATCAGACAGTGTTTCACTGCTATTCATAAGGTTTTCAGTGGCCAGTTTTTTCAGAAGTGGATGGCCCTGTCCTTCTTCCCAACCTGTCTTACTTTGGAAGCTCTGCCAAAGCCTGTCTACCATGGGTGACCCTGCAGGTGTTTGAAATACTGGTGGCATAGACTCCAGCTTTTTCCCCCCATAAAATCTTTCAATATTGCAACCGGAGGCTTAAATTTTTTCTTCAGTTCTTTCAGCTTAAGAAATGCTGAGTATGTTCTTCCCTTTTAGTTTTCTCATTCTAGGTCTTTGCACATTTCATTATATAATTTTACTTTGTCTTCTCAAATGACACTCTGAAATCTTCTATTCAGCTCTTTTACTTCATCTTTTCCTCTATTCACTTTAGCCACTCTACATTTAAGAAAAAATTTCAGAGTCTCTTTTGACATTCATTTTGGTCTTTTCTTCTGTTCTGTCTTTTTAATGACCCTTTGCTTTCTTCATGTATGATGTCCTTGATGTTATCCCACAACTCATCTGGTGTTCAGTCATTAGTGTTCAGTGCATCAAATCTATTCTTGAGATGGTCTCTAAATTCGGGTGGGATGTACTCGAGATTGTATTTGGGACTGGTTTAAATTTTCTTCAGCTTCGGTTTGAACTTGCCTGAGTAATGGATGGTCTCTTCCACAGTCAGTCCTTGGCCTCGTTCTGACCAATCATCTTCAGCTTCTCCATAGTCTCTTACCACAGATGTAGTCAGTTTGATTCTTGTGTATTCCATCTGAAGATGTTCATATGCATAGTCACCATTTCTGTTGTTGCAAAAAGGTATTTTCAATGAATAAGTCTTTGTTCTTGTAAAATTCAATCATGTGGCCTCCAGTCTCGTTTCTGTCACCAAGGCCATATTTTCCAACTACTTAATCCTTCTTCTCTGTTTCCAGCTTTCACATTCCAATCACCAGTAATTTTCAATGCATCTTGATTGCATGTTTGGGCAATTTCAGACTGCAGAAGTTGGTTAAAATCTTCAATTTCTTCATCTTTAGTGGCTGGTGAGTAAATTTGAATAACAGTCATATTGACTGATTTTCCTTGTAGGCATATAAATATTATCCTCTCCCTGACACTGTTGTACTTCAGGATAGATCTTGAAATGTTCTTGACCATGATGTGACACCATTCTTGTACAGTTTGTCATTCACACAATAGTAGACCATATGATTGTCCAATTCAAAATGGCCAGTAGCAGCCCATTTCAGCTCACTAATGCTAACAACGATATTGATCTTCAAGTGTTTCATTTTATTTTTTTCTTTAAAAATAACAGATTTTAATTTGAAAATATTGGTATTTGTATAACAATCATATAAATTCATTTTTAACATCAGAAAAAAAATACATAACCAAAAATAAAAATCATAAGCCATTCAATCAGTCAGAGATTCCTTTTCATTTTTGATGACTTCCAATTTTCCTAAATTCATACTTCATATATTTCCTGCTCTGATTACTAATGGATGTTTGCAGCTATTTCCTCTCATTTTGAGTTGTGCCACATCAGTAAATGAAGGTCCTGAAAGCCTTACTCCACCCATGGCATTCAGGCTGACTCTACTTTGAGGAGGGAGCTCTTTCCTGTTCGTATTTTGAGTGCCTGCCAGGCTGAAGGGCTCATCTTCCAGTACCATACCAGACAATGTTCCACCATTATTCATAAGGCTTTCATAGCCAGTTCTTTGGGAAGTCGATCACCAGGCACCAGACCCTCCTTCCTAGTCTGCATCAGTCTGGAAGCTCCACTGAAACCCACTCATCATGGGTGACCCAGCCAGTATTTGAAATATTGGTGGTATAGCTTCCAGCATCACAGTAACATTAAGGCATCACAGAGTGACAAACTGGCAGATGAATGGTAGACTTAGATTTAAATAAATTAAAACTATAGTGTGCTGAAAATTCAGTTCCTTGGTTGCATAGCCACATTTCAAATGCTCAAGAGACACTTGTGGCTTGTGTCATAGCGTTAGATAGAGATAGAACAGAATGAACATTTTCATTATCACAGAAGGTGGACAGTGTTGGTCTAGAGCCCAGAAAAGAGGTCAGGGTCTGAGGAGGAGAAGGTCAGAGAGCGTCATCAGTGTCCATAGCTAGAGAATGAAGCCATAAAGTCACCTGAAAGCAGCTCTGGTCCCTGCACCTGAAGGCACAAAATGCATAAATGACAAAGGACTAGTCATTCCTTGCCATGCTTCCGTCGGCCACTCACATAGAGTCCAGCTGTGGTGTGGTGGCTTTCTGTGCGAGCTTGGAACCCTTGCTTGTCATCAAGAAGAAATGAACCAGGAGAAAAGGTGTATCATTTCTCCCGTTAGCCTGTTCAATCACACAATTCATATGGATGTGCTTTAGCATGGCAATGTTTTCCTCTCTGCCTGGGAGCTGATCGAGGCTACATCCACAAGCTGACAAGCAAATGCTTTCTTCATTGTTTTTCCTCAGCCCGCATCTTGCTAATGCTGGCAACGGCATGAAGTAGCAGCTCTCCTCAAGGATGATGAGCCTGCCTTGGATAACAGGCTGTGCTGGAGTCTCGGTATTTGTGTCTGTTTGTTAGGCAGTACTTAGGGACGCACAAGGAGCCCTGATGGCACAGTGGTTAAGCACTTGGCTGCTGACTGAAAGTCTGGTGGTTCAAACCCAACGGGCACTCCACAAATAAAGATGTATCAGTTCCATAAAAATTACAGCCTTGAAAACCATGTGGGGTTCTCTAAGTCCAAATCAAAGCCACAGCAAAGGGCTTGGGGCTTTTTGGTTTGAGTTAGAGGCATGCAGGGAATTCTGGTGTGATGATGGTTAAGCAACAAGTCCTAACCAAGAGGTCAGTGATCCAGACCCATCACCTACCTTGTGGGAAAAAGACATAGCTATCTGCTTCTGTAAAGATTACAGCCTAGGAAACCCATTAGAGCAGTTCTACTAAGTCCTATATGGTCATATAAGTCAAAAACAGCTTGATGGCACAAAAGAAAAAAAAAAAAAGTTAGGAGCACAGGGACTGGTTTTCCCAACCCAGAGAGGAATTTCAGTTTAGCTCTCTAGAGTGGTTCACAATCTATCCTGCAGTACAATGCTGTCAGTGACTGGATAGTATCCATATGTCTACAAGGAAGACCAGATAATTCTATTGTTATTCAAAATTATCCACCAAACATTAAAGCCAAAGATGAAGAAATCGAAGATTTTTACCAACTTCTGCATCTGAAATTGACCAAACATGAGATCAAGATGTATTAATTACTAGTGGTTGGAATGTGAAAGTTGGAAACAAAGAAAAATCACAGATAGGTGGAAAACATGGCCGTGGCGATATAAATGACTCTGGAGATCGCGTGACAGAATTTTGCAAATACCTTTTTTCAACAACACAAATGACAGCAGTACATGTGCACTCACCAGGTAGAACACAGAGGAATCAGATCAACTACATCTGTGGAAAGAGACAATGAAGGAACTCAGTGTCTTCAGTCAAAACAAGGCCAGAATTAGAGAGATGCAAATCAAAACAACAGTGAGCTACCATCAGGCCCCAGCAAAGTTCAACAAGACAGAAAATAACAAATGCTGGCAAGGATGCGAAGAGATTGGGACTCTCATACACTGCTGGTGGGACTGTCAAATGATACAACCTCTGTGGAAAGTAGTATGGTGATTCCTTGAAAAGTTGAAAGTAGAATTACCATTTGACCCAGTCATTCCATTACTAGGTATATATCCTAAAGAAGTGAGAACCAGGATAAGAACAAACATACACATACCCATGTTCATCGCAGCACTATTTACAATAGCAAAAAGATGCAAAGAACCTAGGTGCTCATCAACAGAAGAATGGATAACCAAGCTATGGTACCTACACACAATGCAATACTATGCAACCCTAAAGAATAACGTAGAATCTGCAAAACACCACATAACATGGATGAACTTGGAGGACATTACCCTGAGTGAAATAAGTCAATCACAGAAGGACAAATAATGTATTAGTCTGTTGTGGTAAAAAGTCAAGAAAAGGTTAATATATGGAAGGAAATTTTCTTTGTTGGCTTCCAGGGGTGAAAGGGGAGTGGAGGGAACACTGTTAGATAGGTAGAGACAAGCATTATTTGGGTGAGGAGAAGGGCAATGTACCAACTGTAAGTAATCAACAAGTTGGCACTGAGGAAGAGGAAGACATAGAGAGATGCATGGGAGGTGCAGACAGCAAAGATGAACTCCTTGGCATGTACAATACTGTATTGTCAATGAAGTCAAACACAGATGATATACGGGTGGATAGATAGGTGGACAGGCTGAACTATTAGGTATGTCTATGCAGTGAGGAGTGTGTACATGACCGTGTATAAGGTTGGCAGACAATGTTTCTACAAGTGTACTTGTATGTTCTGTAAGAATTCCCAGGGGTATAGTAGAGCTGACAAGGGACAAGGTTGTAGTCACTTCTTGGCCACAGACACCAACCCAGAGGGAACAAATAATTGGACCTGTGGGCTCAGGACCATGGTCACAGGGGACATCAAGCTCAATTGGCATAACATACTACCAAAACATTGTTCCACATCCTACTTTGGTGAGTAGCGACAGGGATCTTAAAAGCTTGCAAGCAGTCATCTCGAGGCAATAATGGATCTCTTCTTGTCCAGGCAAAGAAGAATGAAGAAAACCAAAGATTCATGGAAACAACTAGTCTGAGGGACTGGTACACCATGCAGACCTCAGCCTATATGACTGTAAAACCAGAAGAACTAGATGGTGCCCAGCTACCACTGTCAACCACTCAGAGGGGAATTTATGTAGGAGATCCTGGATAGAGGTGGAGAACAATGTGGAACAAAACTTAAATCATACAATAAAAAAAAAAAAAGGACAGGTTTGCTGGTCTGATGGAGCCTGGTGGAACCCCTGACATTATGGTCCCTAGCTGCCCTTCAGATCTGGAATTGAACCCATTCCTGTGGCTTCCAGCCAAGCAAAAGACAGGCATATGAGCCAAACATTTACATTAAGTAGATACACTCCTTGGAGAGATCAATCATGGTAGAATAGAAGGGCTGTGTGTGCACAGGGAGACAGTTTGGGGGGCAGGAGTGCATGGGAGGGAAGGAAACGGAGAGAGGTAACTATGGGGAGGAAGTGGGAAGAGAGCTGTTGCATTGTGGGAAATTACAGTCCATGTCATGAGACAAAGTGTATGTGAATTGTTGTATGGAAAACAAATTTGCTCTGTAAACTTTCACCTAAATCACAATAAAAATTAAAAAAAAAAAAAGCCCAACGCTGCTGTGGAATAGACCATCAATTGCTCATATACAAGTTCAAGTTGAAGCTGAAGAAAATTAAAACAACTCCACAAGAGTCAAAATATGAGCTTGATTATATGCCACCTGAATTTAGAGATCATCTGAAAAATAGACTTGACACACTGAACACCGATGACCAAAGAGCTGATGACTTGTGGGATGACATCAAGTACATCATACATGAAGAAAGCACAAGGTCATTAAAAAGATAAGAAAGGAAGAAAAGACCGAAATAAATATCAAAAGTGACTCTGAAACTTGCTCTTGAATGGAGAGTAGCTAAAGCAAATGGAAGAAATGATGGAATAAAACTGCTGAACAGAAGATTTCAAAAGACAGCTAGAGAAGATCAAGTAAAATATTATAATGAAATGTGCAAAGACCTGGAGTTAGAAAACCAAAAGGGAAGAACACAGTAGGCATTTATCAAGCTGAAAGAACTACAGAAAAAATTCAAGCTTCGAGTTGCAATAGTGAACAAAATACTGAATGATACAGGAAGCATCAAAAGAAGATGTACCAAAAAAGTCACTGTACCAAAAAGAATTCGTTGATGTTCAACTATCTCAGGAGGTAGCATATGACCAAGAACCAATGATACTGAAGGAAGAAATCCAAGCTGCACTGAAGTAATATATGAAAAATAAGGTTCCAGGAATTAATATGATACCTGCTAAGGTGTTTCAACAAATGGATGCCCCGCTGGAGGCACTTATTTGTCTATGCCAAATTATTTGGAAAACAGCCAACTGACTGGAAGAGATCCATATTTGTACCCATTCTAAAGAAAGGTAGTCCAATAGAATGTGGAAATATCAAACAATATTATTAATGTTACACGCAAGTAAAATCTTGCTGAAGATAATTCAAAAATGGTTGCAACAGTATACGGACAGGGAACTTCCAGAAATGCAAGCCAGATTCAGAAGAGGTCATGGAACAAGGGATATCATTGCTGATGTCAGATGGATCTTGGCTGAAAGCAAAGAATACTAGAAAGATGTTTACTTGTGTTTTATTTACTATGTGAAGGCATCTGACTGTGTGGATCATAACAAATTATGGATAACATTGAGAAGAATGGGAATTTCAGAACACTTCTTTGTTCTCATGAGGAACCTGGACATAGACCAAGAAGCGTTATTTAAACAGAACAAAGGAGTACTGCATGGTTTAAAATCAGAAAGGGTGTGCATCAGGGTTGTATCTTTTCACCATACTTATTCAATCTGTATGCTGAGCAAATAATCCAAGAAGTTGGACTATAGGAAGAAGAATGCAACATCAGGATTGGAGGAAGACTCATTAACAACCTGCAATATGCAGATGATACAACCTTGCTTGCTGAAAGTGAAGATGACTGGATGCACTTATTGATAAAGATCAGAGACTACAGTGTTCAGTATGGATTACATCTCAACAGAAAGAAAACAAAAATCCTCCCAACTGGACTAATAAACAACATCACGATAAATGCTTTATCTTTTCAAGCTGCCCTTTGAAGTCTTCCATTCAGCTCTTTTCTTTCATCATGTCTTCCATTTACTTTAGCTACTCTATGTTCAAAACCAAGTTTCAGAGTCTCTTCTGACAGCTATTTTTTTTCTCTCCTGTCTTGTTAATGACTTTTTGCTTTCTTCATGATGTCCTTGAATACTCAGTATTCAATCATTAGTGTTCAACTCATCAAATCTATTCCTGAGATGGTCTCTAAATTCAGATGGGATATACTCAAGGTCATACTTTGGCTTTTGTGAACTTATTTAAATTTTCTTCAGCTTCAACTAGAATTTGCATATGAGCAACTGATAGTCTGTTCCACAGTCAGCTCTGGGCTTGTTCTCACTAATGATATAGAACTTCTCCATTACCTTTTTCCGCAGATGTAGTAGATTTGATTCTTGTGTATTCCATCTGGCAAGTGAGCTCTGGTGGTCTGGCAAGGTCAACTTGTATAGTCACCATCTATGTTGTTGAATAAAGATATTTCCAGTGAATAAGTCGTTGTTGTTGTTGTTATGTGCCGTCGAGTCGGCCCCGACTCATAGCGATCTCTCCTTGGGTTTCCGAGGCAGTATCACTACGGAAGTAGGATTGCCCAACCTTCCTTCCGAGGAGTGGCTGGTGGGTTTGAACCGCCAGCCTTCTGAT
>NW_006921882.1:3480053-3482672 GCF_000298275.1 Orycteropus afer afer
TGCCCAACCTTCCTTCCGAGGAGTGGCTGGTGGATTTGAACCACCAGCCTTCTGGTTAGCACTCAAGTTCCTTAGGCACTATGCTACCAGAGCTCCTATGCTACCTTGTAGGTGTATGGATATTATCCTATCACCGACAGAACTGTACTTCAGGATAGATCTAGAAATGTTCATTCTGATGATGAATGTGATGCCATTCCTCTTCGATTTTGTCGTTCCTGGAATAGTACACTATAGTATTGTCCAAATCCATTGCAGCTTACTAAGCCTAGGATATTGATCTTCAAGAGTTCATTCATTTTGGTGACTTCCAATGTTCCTAGATTCATACCTCATACATTCCTTGTTCCAATTATTAATGGATGTTTGTAGCTGTTTCCTCTCGTTTTGAGTCATGCCTCATCAGCAAATGTAGGTCTCAAAAGCCTAACTCAATCCTTGTCATTAAGGTAGGCTCAACTTTGAAGAGGCAGCCCTTTTCCAGTCGTAGTTTGAGTGCCTTCCAACTTCAGGGGCTCACCTTCCAGCACTAGACCTGGCAATGTCCCATTGCTATCCATAAAAGTTTCACTGGCCAAATTTTTCAGAAGTAGTTTGTCATGTTCTTCTCTTAGTCTGTAATCATTACATTTGGGCATACTACTCAATGCTTTTGAGGATCCTCTATTTATCTGTGATATGAGGATTATAGAAATCTTATCTTGCAGAGCCACAGATATGAAGACCCTTAAAATGCTCTAGGAGAGTCCAACCTCTTCATTTGACAGGTAGAGTAGAAGGGAACTGAACACCAACAAGACACAGGTAGACAGAAGTGTGAGAAGAGTCACTTGTTTCCTCATACATATTTTCATCTATGAGTATCAAGTCCAAACCAGGCCTTGAGGTGGCACTGTTGTTGTTGTTAGGTGCCGTCAAGTCAGCTCCGACTCACGGAGACCCTGTGTACAAGAGAACAAAACATTGTCCGGTCCTGCCCCAGACTCACAATCCTTGCTATACATGAGCCCATCATTGCAACCACTGTGTCAGTTCATCTCGTTGAGGCCTTGCCCTTTTTCATTGACCCTCCACTTTACCAAGCATGATATCCTTCTCCAGGAAATGGTCCCTTCTGGCATCATGTGGCACTGGGGATGCAAAAGAAGATTACAAATAACCACAAGCAAGTGAAGGGATGCTGGAAGTCACTAGACTTCAGAAGATGCAAATCAGAACCACAATGAGATACCACTTCACCCCCATTAGGATTTCTATAGCAATATAATAAAAATGGAAAATAACAAGAATTGGTGAGGATGTGGAGGAATCGGAAAATTTATACAGTGCCAGTGGGAATGTAAAATAGCACAGCCCCTGAGGAAATTGTAGTGCAATAAATTCTTGGTATGGCCCTTCCAACCATATCTCTGTTACTCCCACCAAATGACTGGGTGGAATTATGCAAATAAGGAGGAGCCAGGGACCTCATGCCCAAATGTAAAGATTACAGACCTCAGGAGCGTCAGGATAACCAGGTAATGGGGCCGGAGGCAAGGCTAGGCCCCAAGGCCCCTGGAGCCAGGAAAGGGAGGGGGCAGGAGTGCCCGGGGACCTCAGGAGCAGCAGGACATCCGGGTAAAGGGGTGGGAGGGAAGGCAGGCACAAGCCCCCTAGAGCCAGGAAAGGGAGGGAGCGGCCGGGGACCACAGAGTGGCAATTTCCAGGTAGGAATTAGGTGAGGGGAGGGCGCAGAGGTTTCCAACAGCTAAGGGAGACAAACTTGTCTGTCAGTTTGTCATCATGTGGGGCTCGTACGTTGCTGTGAGGCTTGAGCCGTGCCACTGGTGTTTCAGATGCCAGCAGAGTTGAACATGGTACACAGGTTTCAATGCAGCTTACAGACTAAGAAGAAGGAGGAGGCCGTCCACTTCTCAAAAATTGACCAGGAAAAACCTTATGAATAGCAGAGAAACAGTGTCTGATACATTACTGGGCAGCATTATGAATAGCTTGGAAACATTGTCCAACACAGTTCAGGAAGGTGAGCCCCATGGGTCGGAAGGCACTCAAAATAGGACTAGGAATGAGCTACCTCATCAGAGTAGGACCAATCTTAATGATATGGATAAAGTCTTTCAGGTCCTCCATTTGCTGACACGGCATGACTCAAATTGAGGGGAAACAGCTGCAAACATCCATTAATAACATGGAATGTACAAAGTATGAATCGGGAAAATTGTACGTTGTCAAAAATGAAATGTAATGCATAAAAATTAATATCCTAGGCATTAGTGAGCTGAAATGGATGGGTTTTGGGCATTTTGAATCAGACAACCATATGATCTACTATGCTGGGAATGACAAATTGAAGAGGAATGGTGTGGCACTTATCATCATGAAGGATGTTTCAAGATCTATCCTGAAGCACAGTGCTGTCAGTGACAGGATAATATCCATACGCCTACAAGCAAGACCCGTTAATATGACTATTATTCAAATTTATGCACCAAACACCAAAGCCAAAGATAAGGAAATTGAAAATTTTTATCAACTTCTGCAGTCTGAAATTGACCAAACATGCAATCAACATGTGTTGCTTATCACTGGTAACTGGAATGCAAAAGTTGGAAACAAAGA
>NW_006921882.1:3483017-3519597 GCF_000298275.1 Orycteropus afer afer
CTTGAATATATCCCTCCTCAATTTAGAGACCATCTAAAGAATAGATCTGATGCATTGAACACCCATGAACGAAACCAAGAATTATGGGATGACATCAAGAGCATCATCCATGAAGAAAGCAAGAGGTCATTAAAAATACGAGAAAGAAAGAAAAGACCAAAATGGATGTCAGAAGAGACTGAACTTGTCCTTGAGCAAAGAGTAGCTAAAGCAAATGGAAGAAATGACAAGATAAAAGATCTGAACTGAAGATTTCAAAGAGCAGCCCAAGAAGACAAAGCCAATACTATAATGAAATGTGCAAAGACTTGGAGTTGGAAAACCAAAAGGGAAGAACACACTCATCATTTCTCAAGCAGAAAGAACTTGGGAAAAAAATTAAGCCTCGAGTCACAACATTGAAAGATTCTATGGGCAAAATATTGAATGTTGCAGGAAGCATCAAAAGAAGATGGAAGGAATACACAGAGTCATTGTACCAAAAAGAGCTGGTCAATCTTCATTCATTTAAGGAGGTGGCATATGTTCAAGAATCAATGGTATTGAAGGAAGAAGTTGAAGCTGCACTGAAAGAACTGGCGAAGAACAAGGCTCCAGTCATTGACAGAATACCCACTGAGATGTTTCAATAAACGGATGCCCCACTGGAGGCACTCACTCAGCTATGCCAAAAGATTTGGAAGACAGCTACCTGACCAATTGACTGGAAGACATCCATATTTGTACCCATTTCAAAGAAAGGTGATCCCACAGAATGTGGAAATTATCAAACAATATCACATGCAAGTAAAATCTTACTGGAGATAATTCAAAAATGGTTGCAGCAGTGCATTGACAGAGAAATTCCAGAAATACAAGCTGGATTCAGAAGAGGATGTGGAATGAGGGATATCATAGCTGATATCAGGTGGATCTTGGCTCAAAGCAAAGAATACCAGAAAGATGTTTACTTGTGTTTTATTGACTATGCAAAAGCATTTGGTTGTGTGGATCATAACAAATTGTGGATAACATTGAGAAGAATGGGAATTCCAGAACACTTGATTGTACTCATGAGGAATGTGTACATAGACCAGGAGGCTGTTGTTCAAACAGAAAAAGAGGACACTGCATGGTTTAAAATCAAGAAGGGAGTGTGTCAGGGTTATATCCTTTCACCATGCTTACTCAGTCTGTATGCTGAACAAATAATTCGAGAAGCTGGACTATATGAAGAAGAACATAGCATCAGGATTGGAGGAAGAATCATTAACAACCTGCAGTATGCCGATGAAACAACTTTGCCTGCTGAAAGTGAGGGTGACCTGAAGTACTTACTGATGAAGATTAAAGAATACAATCTGCAACATGGATTATATCTCAATATAAAGAAAACAAAAATCCTCACAAATGGACCTGTAAACAGCATTACAATAAATGGAGAAAAGATTGAAATTGTCAGAGACTTCACACTGCTTGGTTCTACAATTGATGCCAACGGAAGCAGCAGTCAGGACATTAGACGACGTATAGCATTGGGGAAGTCAACTGTGAAGGAACTGTTTCAAGTGCTAAGGAGCAAGGATATCTCCTTGAGGACTAAGGTGCACCTGACACAAGCCATGATATTTCCAATCGCCTCATATGCATGTGAGAGCTGGACAATGAATAAGGAAGACCGAAGAAGAGTTGATGCTTTTGAGTTGTGGTGCTGGCGAAGAATGCTGAAAGTACCGTGGACTGCTAAAAGAACTAACAGGTCTGTCCTGGAGGGAGTGCAGCCAGAATGCTCCTTGGAAGCACAAATGGCCAGACTTCGTCTCACCTACTTTGGTCATGTTGTCAGAAGGGACCATTCCTTGGAGAAGGATGTCATGCTTGGTAAGGTGGAGAGTCGACTTAAGAGGGGAAGGCCCTCAACTACATGGATTAACACGGTGGCTGCAATGATGAACTCAAGTACAGCAAGGATCATGGAGCTGGCGTGGGACCGGGCGGTGTTTTGTTCTGCTGTGCATGGGGTCGCTATGAGTCAGAGACAACTCGACAGCACCTAGCAACAACAACCACATGCAAATAAGGTGCTTGTGGTCCACCAAAGGGATTGGATACCTTGCTAATAATGTAAATAAAGTGTGTGCCATCCTTGTGACAGCAGGACCATGCAAATAACATGTATGGAACCCTAATGAGGGGATTGGTCAGTTTTGCCATCCACTGGTGGTGTAGTGCCTAATTCACAGTGACCCTATGGGACAGAGTAGAACTGTCCCCAGGCTGCCATCTTTGCAGGAGCAGATCATAGCTCATTCTCCTGTGGAGCCTCTGGGTGGGTTTGAATCTCCAACCTTTTGGTTAAAAAAAAAAAAAAAAAAAAAAACACCACCACCAACTCTGGCTTCTAGTGCCTATAGGACAGAGTAGAACTGCACCTGTTGGTTGTTTTTGTTATGTACCGTCGAGTCCGCCCTGACTCATAACGACCCCTCCTTGGGTTTCTGAAGCAATATCACTACGGAAGTAGATTGCCCAACCTTCCTTCCGAGGATGGCTGGTGGGTTTGAACTGCCAGCCTTCTGGTTAGCAGTCAAATGCCTTAGGCACTATGCCACCCCCAGAACTCTTAATAATAGTGTATCAATATTGGTCAATCAATTCTAACAAATATACCACAGAAATACAAGATGGTTGTAATAGGGACTCTGTTGAGGGCAGAGGAGGAGAGAGGAGTGGAAACTCTCTATACTTTCTCATAGTTTTTCTGTAAACCTAAGAGTGCCCTAAAAAAAAAAAAAAAAAAAAACCTAATATCATAGAAAAGTAAAAAGTCAGAGAGGCCTCTCCCAGAGACATGCCAAGACGTTGTTTTGAAGCTTACTTCTTATGCTTACTGCGTGGAGCTCAACCACATTTACATGTGAAGCAAAATGCTGTGTCAGAGTACGCACACACACACTCTCGCAAGGGCCCTGTGAGGTGGGAAGGACAAACACTGAGCTGCAGGGAGGGTGAGGATCAGGTGGGTAAGGCCTCCGCATGGTACTGCCCATTCTTCTGCACTTTTTTATGAGCATGTGCTTGCGAAATAGTTACACACAAGTTTTGTGTAAAAAAAACATACAACTTCAAACATTGTGCCATCCCACTGAGTAATGGGAGCTGGGGCTGGAGGGGCATTGGAGGGCAGCCGAAGGGGATACCAGTCAGGGAAGGCTTCCTGGAGGAGCAGGCTGTGGTGTCTCCTTGGGGCTCCTGGAAAGAGCCTTCTTCTTGACCGCCCTGCTTCTCTCCCAGGAGCCAGTCCTGGCAGGGATTCACTGGGCTGGGACCAAGGTAGAACCAATGACTGCAAACACCACCGAGACCTGGCCTCTCCTCCTCCTCCCCACGCCCTGGCCTCCCCTCTCCTTTAGAAAAATGATCAGTGACGCTCTTTACCAATAGCCTGCTGTGCTAGTACTACTGGCACACTTCTCTTTTTCTTCTAACCCAAACCCAACCCATGCGATCGAGTTGACTCCGACTCATGGTGCCACTACAGGGCAGGGTAGAACTGCCTCACGGAGTTCCCACGGAGTCATGTTTAGGAAAAGAAGAGCTCCATGGCACAGTTGTTAAGAGCTCAACTACTAAGCAAAAGGTTGACAGTTCAAACCCACCAGCTACTCTGTGGGAGAAAGACATGGCAGTCTGCTTCCATAAAGACTTATAGCCTTGGAAACCCTATGGGACAGTTCTACAATGTCCTATAGAGTCGCCATGAGGCAGTGGGTTTGGTTTTCTTGGTAATTTTTATGGAAGCCAACTGCCACATCTTTCTCCCACAGAGCAGCTGGCTCGGACCACCAACCTTTAGGTTAGCAATTGAGCTCTTTAACCATGCACCACCAGGGCTCCTTTTTCTTCTAAAAGTGAGTACTATTATTATGATCAACATCCCAGGTTTACAGATGAGAAAATTGAGGCACAGAGAGGCTAAGTGACTTGCCCAAGGTCACACAGCTATTAAGTGGCAGAGCCAGGACTTCAACCCATGCAGGCTGGCTCCTCCATCCAGGTCCTTACCACTCACTGGCTGTCTTTCCTTACGTGCCTGCTCACGGTCTCCTGCAGTCTCCCCAGTCTCCTTCCTCCACCATCTCTCTCTCTTCCCACCTTCCCTCCCTCACTCTGCCCGGTTGGCATTGAGGAAGGTCAGCTTCCTTCGACCGACCAAGCATATTTGAGCAGCTCAGGTTCCTGAAGGCAGCGCTCCTCCTAAACATTTCCAAATTTATTAATCTAATTAAAAATCTCCTGGCAACCCAACATGCCCCTAAGAGTTCATATTTCAACCAACACAGCCAGGCTGGCCCGGCCCATCTGGTTAGGGCAGCCCGGATCCCCGGAGCTTCCCCCACCAGGCCCTGGGGGCGGCGATGGAACGTTCGTGGGTCTGCAGAGTCAGCCAGCCGCGTTTCCAGCCCAAGAAGCTGCCGCTCAAAGTCTCCTTTTTAATTAACTCCATCTCTCAGGCAGCTGGAGCACGTGGGCAAACTTCCGTGTGACTCCGCTGCCGAGCCAGAGCGCATCCCGTTTGCTTTCCAAGAATAGAAGCGGCGAGATGGCGGGAGGAGGAGGCCACAATCTAAAAATGCATTTGCCGCCCAGAGCAAAACAACCGGCCCAGGGGAGGGCGGGGAAAGCGCGCGAGCACACATAGATGCATGCGCGCACATGCACACATGCACGCGCGCACGCGTGCACACACACGCATATGCATGCACGCACACGCACCCAGCCGAGTCCAGTGGGTGCTGTCTGCTGCATGCCTGGGTGTGAAACGCGGCACCTGGCAGCCTGCCCGACTGTCTGGCGCAGTGAGGGGTGGCGCAGCCGCTGCTCGTCCCAGGAGCCTGGCAGCTGAGGACACCCCTGGGAGTCTGGAATCTTTTTCTGGCTGGCTGATTTTCCCCAATCCACAGAGGTGACTCATGGGCTCCTAGGCTGGGCTCAGAGGTTCGGGAGAGCCCCAGGTGTGGTACAAAGTTCCAGGAACTAGCAAGTGAATGCCTGCTGGGAAGGAGCGGAGGAGGGTGGGTAGCTGTCAGGTAAGGCGCTCCCACCAGGAAGCTGTGCGGGGGCGGGGGGGGGGTACGAAACCCTGAGTCTTCTGCTGGAGGGAAGAGAGAAGAGACAGACCCAGCCTCAAACAGCAACAAAACAACCCTAACAACAGCTGCTGTTGATGGAAGGGGTTCTGGTGGCACAGTGGTTAAGTGCTTTGGTGCAAACTGAAAGGTGGGTGGTCTGAACTCACCAGCCACCCCACAGAAGGAAGACCTGGCTCCCCACTCCCACAAAGTGCAGCCT
Organism: Orycteropus afer afer; assembly: GCF_000298275.1. Lineage (NCBI taxonomy): Eukaryota > Metazoa > Chordata > Mammalia > Tubulidentata > Orycteropodidae > Orycteropus > Orycteropus afer. Next base: position 3,488,349 of record NW_006921882.1, read on the forward strand.
AGGAAACCCTATGGGGCCATCCTACTCCGTCCCCTAGGGTCGCCATGAATCTGAAGCGGCCCTGCGTGCTTGTGGACATTGCCCAGTCAACCACTAGACCAAGTGCTGTACCTGTCATACCTCAGTGAGGTACTTGTTCCCCTGCTGCCAATGAGGAGACGGCGGCCTGGGGACTTTGTCATGGGCCCAGGTCACACGCTCAGGAAGGGGCACCCCAGGGGGTCACCTGCACGGCCCTGGTGTCTCTCTGCAGCGTCACTCCCCGAAGAGCCAGCCCCGCACCTGGTTGCTCACTGCCTGCAGCAGTACCACCCAGGAGTGGCCAGCGTCGTCCGTGCAGGGAGACCCAGGAGTGGCCTGCGTCGTCCGTGCGGGGAGACCCAGGAGTGGCCTGCGTCGTCCGTGCGGGGAGACCCAGGAGTGGCCTGCGTCGTCCGTGCGGGGAGACCCAGGAGTGGCCTGCATCGTCCGTCCGTGCGGGGAGGGAGACTGAGTGCTTTGGGTGATGAGATTACTCGGGGGCCCTTGGACCTGACACGGAACAGCACTTGCTCGTCATTTCTCATTACAGTTGACCTGTGAACAACAAGGGGGTTAGGAGCACTGACCCTGTGCAGTCGACATCTGCTTAGAACTTTTGACTCCCCAAAACCTTTCCTGCTAGCCCCCGTGGACTGGAAGGCTTACCGATAGCGTAAACAGTAGATTCACACAGCTCTTCCATGGGGATACTAGACTCTCACCCGAAGACACCCTGGATTTACCATCAGTGAGTGGAGGCGGATCAGCACAGAGGCCTTCATCCTCAGCGGCTTCACACTGAGGAGGCTGAGGGGGAGGAGGGAGAGGAGGGTTGGCAGCACTGTCTGGGGGGGGGCAGTGGCAGGCGCACTTGGTGTGACTGCACGGAAATACACTGTCATTTCTGGTCGACTTTTTCACTTTTTCATTTCTCTGAAAATGTTTCCATACAGCACCAAGCCTTCTTCCACCGTTTGCTTTAGTGCAGTGCCCACGTCATAGAAGGGTCCGTGTCGTAAAAGAAGCCCAAAGCCGTCTTGAAGAGTCGGACCCCTGCCTGGTGGCCTAGGGTCAGTTTGTTTCTGGCACTGCCTCGTCTCCGTCTTCTTCCTCGGCGTCCGGCGCGGTTCCGACCCTCACCTCCAGCAGGTCGTCCTCCACTCATTCCTCCAGTGGGATGTCCGTGAGCTCTTGCATCTCTCCAGGATCCACATCTGGAAAAAACAAATGTGCGTATAAGTGGACCTGCACACTTCAAACTTGCGTTGTTCAAGGGTCAGCTGTACACAGTGAGGAGGTTCTGCCCTTCACTTCTCTTTCAAACTTTCTGACAATCTCTGCAAAGGGGAATGTCTCAGAAGGGTGCTAGCTTGTCCTTAAGTGTCTCTTGCACTTGCTAATCCCCTTTTAACAAAGACAACAGGTTTAGGACCTGTGCTTGCCGCTCTTGTTGGTTGCCTTCTAGTAGATTTTAACTCAAATGACACTATTTTTTGTCTTTGTGTTGGCAGCAATGCATTGCTCACTTTTAAAATAAATGAAGTTTGGACCTTCTAAGTAGATACTGCAATGTTTACAGATGAAATGATGTCTAGGATTTATGTCAGTAATCTGGTGGGTTTGAAGCTGGGTGACTGGATACATGGCGTTCAGTATATTATTCAGGCTACATTTGCATGTGTTTTAAATTTTCCATAATAAAAAAAATTAATGCTATATATAATTTTTAAAGTAATTTGTTTTAAAGAAAAAGATTAAATTGCAATATAAGCAAGACCCCTGGTGGCTGAGTGGTTAAGCAGCTGCTAACTGGGAGGTTGGTGATTCGAATCCACGCACAGGTTCCGTGGGGGAAAGACCCGGCCATCTGCTTCTGTAAAGATGATACCCTATGAGGCAGCTCTGCCCTGTCACACGGGGTCACTGTGAGTCAGAATTGACTCAACGGCAGCCAACAACAACAACAACAGTATAAGTGGCGCCCAGCTTTGGCAACTGTTTGACATTGAAGAGGAAACACCCACCATGTGAGGAACGCTGACACGTGACAGACCTCCAGTGTTTGCAAGTTGATTTTCCCCTTCTAGGAAGCAGGGGATGAGAGGCATGCATCCTGCCCTCCCTCAGGGCTTGCCCCCATTACCCTCAGGGTGGGCCTCCTGGTGAGGCTGGTGGTTTCATGCTGTACTTGAAGCAAGAAAGTAGGAAGAAAAGTATTGCCTTTTTATCTTTTCCCTTCGATGATTCAGAAGTACAAGGGTGCTAAAATGATTCCCATCTGGAAATCCACATGCATTAGGAATAAAAGGTCTGGCTCCAGGCTGCAGTCATTCGCAGGCCCTGCGTTCTGGCAGCACCTCTGATGCTCAGAGCTTCATACAGACCAGGAATCTCAGGCCTCCTGGTCAACCCAGAGCCCAGAGCAAGCTGAACCCCCTGGGTACAGCCAGGATAGGCCTTCAGGGGCTCTGGACTTGGGGAGTATAACAGAAGGGACCTCACATAGCAGAGACCACAAGCCTGTGGACAAAGGTTTCAGGGGTCTCAGGATGACAGCCCAGAGTCCCAAATCTGCACCTGTGCCCTGGAGTCTGCCCCCCGACAGGGCTGCACCTGCAGCTTCAAACTCCAAACAGCAAGATGGGCCCCTCTCACAGGTGTTTGTTCACTCATGCATTCATTCAACTATTTGACGGCAGCTTCGAACTCCAAACAGCAAGATGGGCCCCTCTCACAGGTGTTTGTTCACTCATGCATTCACTGAACTACTTGATTCGTTACATGTCTGCGTACCTGATGGTTTCATTGTTCTTGCCGTGTGCCGTGGAGGAAGCTCTGGCTCTCAGTGACCCTTAGGACACAGCAGAGCTGCCTCATAGCGCCCCCAAGGCTGGAATCTCTACGGCCCAGACCAGCAGGTCTTTTCTCGGTGGAGCAGCTGATGGGCTCAAACTGCCAGCCTTTCCGTTTAGCAGTAGAGAACTTAACCGTGTCACCACGAGGGCTCCTTGGGATTGTGCCCAGAGCTGTAAATGTGGGAGAGACGAAGAAGTAACAGCATACCGGAGGGCAGGACACTGTTTCTTTCCCTCCACTTTCAGATGAGCGATGGATGCATTCACAGAGGGGAGGAGATTGCAAAGCCAAAAACAAAGACAGAGACCCCGGATTGAAACCTACACGCCATGCTGGGTCTGCTGCAGCCCCACTGCAGCCCCGTGAGACCGTGCACTTCACAGACGTCTGCTGCACGTGCAGCTGGGGCGTGGCTTGAGGTCATCCCGCGTCACGTGGCCGGCAGCAGTTCCAGGCCTACAGCCACTGTAACGAGTACCATCATCCCGGGGGATGTACAGCCCGGCAGGCCCACGTCCTGATGTGTCCTGGAGGGTTGAGGAAACTGAGCCCCAGAAAGCAGTAAATACTGCTCTAAAGTTCACCAGCACAGGCCACGTTCCAAACACAGAGGCTGACACTCTGTTTGGATCTTCACAAGCCACGGGTAGCCATTGAGCACTTGAAATGTGGAGGGAAAAGGCCCGGCTGCTAACCAACAAGTCGGGAGTTCAAACCCACCCTGTGGTACCTCAGGGAAAAAAGTATGGCAATCAGCTTCCATATGGATTCCAGCCCAGGAAATCCTATGGGGCAGTTCTGACCCTATTGAGATGTGTCCTACACACAAATACACCCTGGGCTCCAAAGGCTTAGTGTGAGAAAGATCTCAATGATAGTGTTTTTTATTTTGATTACATGCTGGAATGGTAGTATTTCGGATCTGTTAAGTTAAATTGTTGTTGTTGTTGTTATGTGCCGTCAAGTCAGACCCAACTCATAGCGACCCCTCCTTGGGTTTCCGAGGCAGTATCACTACAGAAGTAGATTGCCCCATCTTCCTTCCGAGGAGTGGTAGGAGCTCTGGTAGCATAGTGCCTAAGGCACTTGACTGCTAACCAGAAGGCTGGCTGTTCAAACCCACCAGCCACTCCTCAGAAGGAAGGTTGGGCAATCCTACTTCCCTAGTGATACTGCCTCAGAAACCCAAGGAGGGATCGCTATGAGTCGGGGCCGACTCGACGGCAAATAACAACAAGTTAGGTTAAATAGAACTTTCAATTATATGGCTAAAATGACTCTCACCTCCAACAGTAACCTGCACAGAAGTGGCTGTAGTAGCTTTAGCGGTGACTGCGGGGTTCTGGAAGCACCAGAGGTCCTTCCGAAGGTGAATGGATACAAAACTACAGCCATCCGTCCGTACAGTGGAGCATTCATTATTCAGTGATCAAGGAAATGAGCTATTGAGGGGGAAATGCATCTGCGTACAGCTAAGGGAAGGAGGCCGTTTGAAAAGCCGCATGCTTAGGGCTCCAGGTAGACGTCGGCATCCTGGAACAGGCGAAAGTACAGTGACGGCCAAAATAAATCAATAACCAGTGTGGGAACAGGGGATGGGCGGCACAGGTGTCCTCAGGGCAGTGAAAGGGTCCGTACCACGTGGTCCTGGTAGACACAGCACTCACCATCCGTCACAACCCCCAGGACTGTGCCACATGGTCCTGGTGGACACGGCACTCAGCATCCCTCACGACCCCCAGGACTAGACAGCACTACGAGTGACCCCTAATGTGAACCACGGCCTGTAGTTAACAGTACCGTTATCACTGCTGGGGCATCTGTTACAAGGAGTGTCCCTGGGGATGCGAGGTTAGCAGGAGCATCCATGGTCGAGGGCCCGGGGCGTGAGAACTGGGCTCTTTCTGCACAGTTCTTCTATAAACGTAGCAACTGCTCTGAAAAATAGGCCGTTCTTTGTAAGTCAAGAAGAGGGGGCTGGAGGGAAGGAGTTGGGGGGACCAGAGAGGAATGCATTCTATTTGGGTGAACAAGTGAGTGAAAAACAAAAGAAAAGGAAGTTCCCCTATCTTTTTTAACCTTGAAAACCGCTGCTTGTTGGGTGCTGTCTGGTCTGGATTGACTCGTACCAGCCCGTGTGGCCGAGTAGAACTGCCCGGTCGGGTCTCCTAGGCCGGACCCTTACAGAAGCAGGTGGCCAGGTCTTTCCCCTGCAGTTTCTGAGTGAGTTCAAACCACTGACCTTTCGGTCAGCAGCCAAGCGCTAAGCATTGCACACCTTTTTAAAAACGCGGCTGCCGAGACATTTAAATGGCCTATGTTGAGGGGTCCATTTTACAGATGGGGAAACCATGGCACACAGAGGTGGGGGGCAGCTGCACGGACGGTCCACCCAGGCAGCCGCAAAGAAAGCCTGCACTTGGGTTAATACCCTGCTGTCCTCGTCTTGAAATTCTCGGTAGCTCTGATCAAAGGGCCCAGCATTTTCATTCTGTACCAGTCCTGCCTGTGGTCGTTGCAGGCTGCTATTGCACTGATTCTGACTCATGGCACCCCTACAGGACAGAGAAGAACTGCCCATCAGGTTTTCTCACACTGTCATCCTTATAGAAGCAGACTGCCACATCTTCTTCTGTAGAGATGCTGGGAGTGGGAGTGGGGGTTTGAATCGCTGGCCTTTCAGTTAGCAGCCAAGCGTTTTAGCTGCACACAGAGACCAGGTAAATGCCCCAAATGGACATGGCAAGACACTGTCAGTGCCAGATGCAAACAGCCGCCTAGGGCGGGCCAGTCTCGAGCAGCCCCACTCCATCGCCAGTGCAGCGGGGTTGCAGCCCAGGAAACCTGCATGACCCAGCCACAAGTGACAGTCAGACCCCAGACCATGCACCCATGCCTTCATCACACACTTGCTGCTTTGACGGCCACACTCCTTTTCCTGAAAAGCCCCCCATGGTTTCTCCCAGTGGTGCATGGTTCAATGGTAGAATCCTCACTTTCGTCGCAGGTGACCTGGGTTCAATTCCCAGCCAGAGCACCACATGAGCAGCCCCCACCTGCCCATCAGGGGAGGCCTGCATGTTGCTCTGGGGCAGAGCAGGTTTCAGTGGAGCTGCTAGACTGAGACGAGGAAGAAAGCCCAGGTGATCGACTTTTGAAAATCTGCTGGTGAAACCCTATGGATGCCACAGCTCCTGACCGTTGATCACAGGGTGGCACAGGGCCAGGCAGGGCTCCTTCTGTCGTGCGCGGCGTCGCCAGGCTTGATGGCAGCTAACATTACAACGCACACCCCCGTCCCCAGCCTTCCTGTCAAACCCTCCCAAACCGGCAGTCCTCCTTTGTCCAGAAGAGCCTGGCCTTCCAGCCGGTTCCTGCCCCACGGAGAAGCGAAGAAGCCTGATTGGGAGCCGGATATGATGGGTGGGAACAGTAGTAAGGCACTTACAGGTCATTAACACCTTTTATGAACTTCCTTGTTTAAAAGTCTGCCATGCCTGATCATCTTAGCGCCATTAAATTGGAATTAGCAGCAACCCCAGGACTTGCACTTTGAAACATCACCATTCAATGAAGCTCCTGCAGGGAGGTGCCTGGGGAAATCTGAGTAGAACAGGTGAGCTCCCAGCTCTCCTGCAACTGTGTAGGCCCCGAAATAAAAGAGGGGCTGTCCCTACTGCTTGAGGGCCCAAAATGTCAGGCTGGGGAAATCCACCCCACTACCACCTAGCAGGAGGGGGTGAGAGAGGGGCTTTGGTGGAATTTTGTAAATCAAGTCACGTTTTTTTCTTTCTCATGCTTGACAAACAATACATTACTGTTGCTATTAGCTGCCATTGGGTGGGCGCCAACTCACGGTGACATTATGTACCACAGAGTAAGTGTCACCAGTCCTGGTGTAAGAAGTTCAAGTCCTTCTTCGTGGCTCTCAGGCCAATCCAGCCCACCGAGTCCCTTCCCTTTTGCCGGCCCTCCGTTTCTTCAGACATGATGTCATCCTCCAGCAATGGTCCCCTCATATAAGAGCAAGCAAATCAGACAAGGCTTTGTCGTGACCCGTAAGGCCTGCGCTGGTCAATTATCAGAAGGGGACTTCCAGGCCTGCCTTCCTGATCTGTCTTACTCTGGAAGCTCCGTTGCAACCTGCCCACCGGGACAGCCCTGCTAGTGTTGGGAATACTGATAGCACGGCCGCCAGCTTTGTGGCAGTACTCAAGCCACGACAGCTTGACAAACTGACACAGGTGGTGGAACAAATAATATAAATTTATCTTGATGCTCCACAGTCTAACAGGCCAGGTTCAAAGCTCTGACACTTAAAAGCTGTGTGTGACTTCACCTCTCTGAGCCTCTGTTTTGCCATCTGTACAAAGTGCATCGAACAGAACCTACATCCAGAGTCCTATTGTAAAAGTAAGTGAGAGCCCATGCAGTGAACACAAGGCCTGGTACTTAATACAATGAAAGTTTATCACCTCTTAAAATTCCAGAGGTCAGCAGTAAAGGATGAAGGAGACCCGGGAACCAGAGCAGAAACTGGACTGCAGGTCTAACTGTCTCCATGAACTACTAGTCATGAGCCCAGAGGACCTGGATGGTGCCATCACTGAACTCTTTGGACAAGAAATCAACAGATGAGTCCTGCTCAAAACAGGGGAAATGTGGAGAATTTCAAATTCTTACAGAATCCAGGCTTACCAGACCTATGAAGACTGGGGAAGCTCTTGAAGCTATCACTTAGAATTTATCCCTGACGTTGCCTTTAAACTAAATAACTGGTGAGCTAAGCCCGTAAAGGATGTTCGCCGTGAGCATTGCACTCTTAAAGAATGAGCTGTAGGAGATCAAGTTGTCAACAGTAACTCTAAGCACAGTCAGGAAGTTTAGAGGACGGTGGGTCTAAGTCAACGGTAGTGAAACAATGTGGGTGAATAGGGCAATAATGGTGACACAACGCAGAAAATGTAACCAATGGTATTGAATTGTACACACAGAAAATGATGAATGGCCATGTGTTCTGTGGTGTACACTTTGCCACCAAAGTTTTTAAACTATCCAGATGTAATACTAGTAAGCATTAGTGAGCCAGGCGCCAGTAGGCAGGTGTCAGTACCTGGGGGTGGCACTGGTAAGTGTCAGTGAGCCAGGCACCAGCACCCGTGGGTGGCAAGGTAGTGAGCAGAATGCTTTGGAACAACTAAAGGAGACAAACTTGTCTGTTAGTTTATCTCACTGTGGTGGCTTGTGTGTTGCTATGAGGCTGGAGGCTGGAGGCTGTACCACTGGTGTTTCAGATGCCAGCAAGGTCACCCATGGTGGACAGGCTTCAGCAGAGCTTCCAGACTAAGACAGACTCAGAAGAAGAGGCCATCCACTCCTCAAAGAATTTGGCGAGCGAAAACCTTACGAATAGCAGTGAAACACTGTCTGATATATTACTGGAAAACTTTATGAATAGCTCTGAAACACAGCCCAATATAGTGCCAAAAGATGAGTCGCTTAGGTCAGAAGTCTCTCAAAAAAGGACTGGGGAAGAGAGCTGCCTCCTCAGAGTAGAGTCGACCTTAATGATGTGAGTGGAGTAAAGCTTGTGGGACCTTCATTTGCTGATGTGGCACATCTCAAGATGAGAAGAAAAAGCTGCAAACATCCATTAGTAATCAGAACATGGAATGTACGAAGTATGAATCTTCTAGGAAAATTGGAAGTTGTCCAAAATGAAATGGAAACATAAAGATCAATATCCTAGGCATTAGTGAGCTGAAATGGACGGGTTTTGGCCATTTTGAATCAGACAACTATATGATCTACTGTGCTGGGAATGACAAATTGAAGAGGAATGGTGTGGCATTCATTGGCACAAAGAATGTTTCAAGATCCATCCTGAAGTACCATGCTGTCAGTGATGGGATAATAATCATACACCTACAAGGAAGACCCGTTAATACTACTATTATGACTAATATATGACTTTATGCACCAATCACCAATGCCAAAGATGAGGAAATTGAAGATTTTTACCAGCTTCTGCAGTCTGAAATTGACCAAACATGTGATCGAGATGTGTTAATTATCACTGGTGACTGGAATGCAAAAGTTGGAAACAAAGAAGAATCAATGGTAGTTGGAAAATATGGCCTCGGTGATAGAAAAAATGCTGGAGATTACATGACAGAATTTTGCAAGACCAACAACTTATTCATTGCACATTAAATGGTGGCTACACACATGGACTTCACCAGATGGAGTACACAGGAATCATATTGACTATATCTATGGTAAGAGGCAATGGAGAAACTCAGTATCTTTGGCCAAAACAAGGCCAGGAGCTGATTATGCAAGTTCAACTTGAAGTTGAAGACAATTAAAACAAGTCCACGAGAGCCAAAATATGGCCTTGAATATATCCCTCCTGAATTTAGAGACCATCTAAAGAATGTATTTGATGCATTGAACACCAATGACCAAAACCCAGAAGAACTGTGGGATGGCATCAAGAGCATCATCCATGAAGAAAGCAAGAGGTCATTAAAAAGACAAGAAAGGAAGAAAAGACCAAAATGGATTTCAGAAGAGACTCTGAAACTTGCCCTTGTGCAGAGAGTAGCTAAAGCAAATGGAAGAAATGACAAGATAAAAGAGCTGAACAGAAAATTTCAAAGAGCAGCTTGAGCAGACAAAGCCAATTACTATAATGAAATGTGCAGACTTGGAGTTAGAAAACCAAAAGGGAAGAACATGCTCAGCATTTCTCAAGCTGAAAGAACTGAGGAAAAATCAAGCTGAAAGAACTGAGGAAAAAAATTAAGCCTTGAGTTGCAATATTGAAAGATTCTATGGGCAAAATATTGAATGATGCAGGAAGCATCAAAAGAAGATAGAAGGAATACACAGTCATCATACCAAAAAGAACTGGTCGATCTTCATCCATTTCAGGAGGTGGCATATGATCAAGAACCAATGGTATTGAAGGAAGAGGTCAAAGCTGCACTAAAGTAATCGGCGAAAAAGAAGGCTCCAGGAATTCATGGAATACCCATTGAGATTTTCAACAAACAGATGCCCCACTGGAGGCACTCACTCACCTATGCCATGAGATTTGGAAGACAGCTACCTGGCCAACTGACTGGAAGAGATCCATATTTGTACCCATTCCAATGAAAGGTGATCCCACAGAATGTGGAAATTATAGAACAGTATCATTAATTCTGCATGCAAGTAAAATCTTATTTAAGATAATTCAAAAATGGTTGCAGCAGAGAACTTCCAGAAACGCAAGCTGGATTCAGAAGGGGACGTGAAGTGAGGGATATCATAGCTGATGTCAGATGGATCTTGACTCAAAGCAAAGAATACCAGAAAGATGTTTACTTGTGTTTTATTGACTCCGCAAAGGCATTCGATTGTTTGGATCATAACAAATTGTGGATAACATTGAGAAGAATTGGAATTCCATTGTATTCATGAGGAACCCCAGGAGGCTGCTGTTCGAACATAACATGGCTTAAAATTAGGAAGGGAGTGCGTCAGGGTTGTATCGTTTCACCATACTTACTCAATCTGTATGCTGAGCAAACAATCCAAGAAGCTGGACTACATAAAGAAGAATGTGGCATTAGGATTAGAGGCGGATTCATTAACTATCTGCAATATGCAGATGACATGACTTTGCTTGCTGAAAGTGATGATGACCTGAAGTACTTACTGATGAAGATTAAAGACTACAGTCTGCAGTATGGATTACACCTCAACATAAAGAAAACAAAAATCTTCACAACTGGACCAATAAGCAGCATCATGATGGATGGAGAAAAGATTGAAGTTGTCAAAGACTTCATATGGCTTGGTTCTACAATCACCACCAATGGAAGCAGCATTCAAGACATCAAAAGACATATTACATTGGGCAAATCTGCTGCAAAAGACTTCTTTCAAGTGCTGAAGAGCAAAGATATCTCCTTAAAGACTAAGGTGCACCTGACCCAAGCCACGGTGTTTTCAGTCTCCTCCTATGTATGTGAGAGCTGGACAATGAATGAGGAAGAGTGAAGAAGAGTTAATGCTTTTAAGTTGTGATGTTGGCGAAGGATACTGAAAATACCGTGGATTGCTAAAAGAACTAACAAATCCATCCTGGAGGAAGTGCAGCCGGAATACTCCTTGGAAGCCAGAATGACCAGACTTCGTGTCACCTCCTTTGGTCATGTTGTCAGAAGGGACCATTTTCTGGAGATGCATGTTATGCTTGATAAAGTGGAGGGTCAACGAAAATGGAGAACGTCCTCAGCAAGATGGATTGCCCAGTGGCTGCAGCGATGGGCTCAGGTACAGCAGGGATTGGGAGGCCGGCCCAGGACCGGGCAGGGTTTCATTCTGTTGTACGTAAGGTCATAATGAGTCAGAGCCGACTCAACGGCACATAACAACAACACGTAACTGCTGCTGGCAGATCGGGGCCTAGCCGCTCAGACTTTTGTGCACCTATAAAGAACATCCACAGCATGACATCTTCTTGCCCTTACCCAACACAGGCTGTTTGTCTTTCTTTGTTCTTTACAAAACTGAAATCACCCTCCCTCTGCTGACTTGCACCTTCCCTCCTCTTTTCAATATTTTTCTCACGCAGCAGGAGCTCGGGGAGAGCTTTCCACTTTGGTGTTTACTGATGTAGCCCAGAGATCAGCATGTTGTTTTCTGCCAAGAGCCAAAGAACAAATATTTCATGCATTGCAGACCACGTGTTCTCTGCCGGGAGTGCCCAACTCTGTGCTGCAGCATGAAAGCAGCCAAAGACTAGTGGTAAATGAGCAGCCCCAGTTGTGTCCCAATAAAACTTTATTTATAAAAGTAGGCTGTGGGCCTGACTCAGCCCTCAGGTCATAGTTTGATGAGCCCTGCTCTAGCCTGAGTCTTGTAGACGGCTGCCTGGTACCCAGTAGACAGGGCCAGTGTTATTCACCCACTTTGCCATTGAGTCAACTCCCGGCAACCCCGCATTCATTGGAGTAGAGCTGCTCCATGGGGTTTTCTCGGCTGTCATCTTTATGGAAGCAGGTCACCAGGCCTTTCTTCCACTGTGCACCGCCACACCCCCTGCCTTTGGGTCAATTCTAACCTATAGCGACCCTATAGGACAGAGTGGAACGGCCCCATAGGGTTTAGATTGCAAAGCCCTTGCACACGACTGCCCAAGCTTAGGGGTGTATGTGTCTGTGTGTGCTTCCTTGATCAAACAGCACCCCCCAAGAGACCCGGGCAGAAAGCAGAAAGAAGTAAGGAGAGCGGGGGGGCCAGGAAGAGGCCCCCAAAATGTGCACCAGAGAAGAGCAGCTGGCATTGCTCGTACCTCCTACCTCTCGACTGCCTCTGAGGCGCCTGACAGGCCCCGACAAGGTTGGCCCTAGGATTACACTCCTTTTACAGGTGAGGAAACCGAGGTGTGGTGGTTCTGAACCTAGGCCCCAGAGCACTGGTTCCCAACAAGGAGCAATTTGACCCCCTAGGTGCGGTGCTGGATTTAGTACCTAACAATGCGGGGCATCCTAAGTTTGAATTTCAGATCAACAAATTGTTTTCATACCCGTGTGTCCCTGTACTGCACAGGACAGACGTATGCTATCTTCATGCATCTGTCTGAGACACATTTCTATTCAAAAATGATTCCTTGTTTCTCTGAAATTCACACTGAACTGGGCGTCCTGTATTTTTATCAGGCAACCCCACCCCCAGGGGACATTAGGCAACGTCTGGAACATTTGTGGTTGTCCCAGTTGGGGGAGGAGTGCTACCAGCGTCTGGAGCGTGGAGGCCAGGGACGCTGCTAACCATCCCCCAGTGCACAGGGCTGCCCCACCCCAGAGAAGGAGCCAGCTGCCAACGTCGAGTGCCAAGTTCAGAAGCCATGATCTAGAGCTGGGTCTCGAGGGTGGAAAGTCGGGCTCTGCTGTGTGGGGTGAGAGAGGCAAGAGAGGGCATCTCAGGCCGGACACGCCTGGCCGGTAAGTCACAGGAAGGAAGCTCGCAGAGACAACAGGCACCACCCTGCATGCCCCACACCCGTGTCTGACACTGGCATTTGCCAGACAAGTGTGTAAGACAACACGCAAGGGCCTATCAATAATGGAATAAATAACCGGAGAAGCCTGAATGAGACGTCTGCAGGTTCCAGTGTGGAGATTTGGTACAGCTTGCTCCAAGCATCCTGGTTTCCTTGGAGACATTGGCCACGCATTAGCTGTCTCGGGCCAAAAATAAAAAGATTTGTGAGAAAGAAGCCACGGGACTTTGCCGCCACCGCCACTGCTGCAGAAAACAGGTTTTAAAAAACCAGACAGTCCCAGGCTCCGGGAGAGGGACGTGATCTGGTTCTCCTTCCCCGTGTGGGCAGGAGGGTGAGCGGCTGAGAGAGAGGGCTCGGGAGCTGGCCGAGTCTGGGTTCCAGTCTTGGCCGTAGCAGTGACTGGGCAGCTTTGCGAGTACTGTTCTAGCTCACCGAGCTTCCAAGAAGGGGCCCTGGTGGCGCAGTAGCTGGGCACTTGGCTGCCAACCGAAAAGTTGTCTGTTCAAAGCTACCAGCAGCTCCACGGGAGAAAGACCCGGCAACCTGCGCCCATAAAAATCACAGCCTTGGAACCCCCGTGCGGCAGTTCTACTCCATCCAACGGACTGCCTGCAGCTGGGACTGACTTGATGGCACCTAACTACAAGCGTCCAAAAAGTTGCCTTCTCCGATCATCAAAAGGGAAGCTACTCCCCACCTATGAACCAGTTAACTAGCTGCCATAGAGTTTATTCAGATTCATGGTGCTCCCAAGGACGTCAGACTAGAACTGGGCTCCGTGGGGGGCTCAATGGCTGATTTTTCAGAAGGAGATTGCCAGGCCTTCCTTCCGAGGTGCCTCTGAGTGGATCCCCACTTTCAGGAAACCACGGCGAGGCAAGTGGGTCCAGTTCCAACACAAGTGCAGCTGGGACCAGACCAGGACCCCCCCCACACACAGCCACATCACTGGGCTTCTCCCCAGCTCACCACAGTGACCATCACAAACCCAGGAGTCCCTTCCTCAGCCTGGAGGTGTTCTCCCAGGAGCCGCTCCAGTTTCCCTTACACTTTTGTCTGTTTTCAGCACAGGGCTGCTTCCCTGACAGATTGTGTGGTGCTGCCGTGTGCCACCAACTGGATTCTGACTCACAGTGGCCCCGTGTGATGAAGCAGACGGTCCCAGAGGGTTCCCCGGGCTGTAATCTTTACAGAAGGACCCCCAGGGATGCAGTGGTTAAGTGCTGGGCTGTAATGGAAAGTCCGGAGATCTGAATCCACCAACCGCTCCGCAGGGAGAAAGATGTGACAGTCTGCTCACAGCCTGGGAAACTCTGTGGACAGTTCTACTCTCTCCTACAGGGTCACCATGAGTCAGAATCAATGGGACAGGTAAGCAACCCATAATCTTCCAGGAAGCAGGTCGCCAAGTCTCTCTCCCGCAGAGCTGCTGGTTTCAAAGGGCGGAACTTCCTTTCAGTTAGCAGCCAAGCACGTAACCGCTGCCCCACCAGGACGTCTGAATTGTGCGTGTACATCAGTACTTTTCAAGCTTTATTTTACCAGAAATATAAGCTCTCTGCTTCTGCGTTCATTTCTATAGTCTTCAGCCCCGTAGGCCTTCCTTGCACACAAAACACGTTTGCCCCCCTTAATTCTCTTCTCTAGGCCACTTTCTGACATTTTGGGCCTGGGGGTCCTGGAGTTGAACTACTGGGAAGCCTGCATCTGCTGTGTGCCCCAGGAAGTGGGACTTCTAGTCTCATCTCATCCCAGACCCTCAGGAACTTGCCAGCATCCCATTTTCCTGATGAGGCTAAGCGGGGTGTAGTGACTGGCCTTTTGCTTACCGAGCCAGTAAGCAACAACCTAGGGCTTCAGAGAGAATTCAGCCAGACCTAGGCTCACCTTGCAGCCACCTGGGCAGTGTGACCTGGAGAAGGGGCTGTCTCATGTCCAGAATTCGAGGACTGGTATAAAATTTAAAAGAGGGGAGGGGAGACCCTATGCTATTGGTGTTGCTGGGTGCCATGGAGTCCGTTTAGACACACTGCAATGCCGTGCACAACAGAACAAGACCCACCCGGCCGCGCACCAGCCTCACAATCCATGCTGTGCTCGAGCCCATCGTTGCAGCCACCGTGTCCGTCCCCCTTTTTCATTAACCCTCCTTCTCTAAGACTGATCCCTCCTCAAAACACAGCTGAAGTACCAGAGATGAAGTCCGGCCATGCTCACTTCCAAGGAGCATTCTGACTGTACTTCCTCCAAGACAGATTGGTTTGTTCTTCTAACAGTCCATGATACATTCAATGTTCTTCACCAACACCACAATTTAAAGGCAACAACTCTTCTTCGGTCTTCCTTATTCACTGTCCAGCTCTCACATGCATACGAGGTGACAGAAAATACCATGGCTTGGGTTAGGTGCACCTTAGTCTTCAAAGTGGCATCTTTGCTTCTTAACACTTTAAAGAGGACTCATGCAGCAAATCTGCCCAGCGCAGTAAGTCACCTGATTTCGTGACTACTGCTTCCATGGGTGTTGATTGCGGATCCAAGTAAAATGAAATCCCTGATGTCAATCTTTTCTCTATTTATCGTGATGTTGCTTATGGGTCCAGTTGTGAAAATTTTTGTTTTCATTATGTTAAGGGGTAATCCATACTGAAGTCTGTAGTCTTTGGTTTTCATCAGTAAGTGCTTCAAGTTTTCTTTGCTTTCAGTAAGCAGGGTTGTATCATCTGCATATTACAGGTTGTTAATGAGTCTTCCTCCAATCCTGATGCCACATTCTTCTTCTTATAGTCCCATTTTTCAGATTATTTACTCAGTATACAGATTGAATAAGTATGGTGAAAGGATACAACCCTGACGCACTCCCTTCCTGATTTTAAACCATGCAGTATCTCCTTGTTCTGTTTGAACGACAGCCTCCTGGTCTATGCACAGGTTCCTCACAAGCACAATTAAGTGTTCTGGAATTCCCATTCTTCTCAATGTCACCCAAAATTTGTTATGATTCACTCAGTCACTGCATGGACCCCTAGAAACTTGCAAACAGCCATTCAAGATATAATTGATCTCTATTCACCTGGAGCAACAGAGGAAAGAGAGTCCAGAATAGGAGGAGGATATGGAACGTGTGGCCAATTGCTTCCATAAACAACAGACCACAAGAACTAGATGGTGCCCAGCTACCAATGCTGAACATTGTGATCAAAGACTCCATAGAAGAATCCTTATCAAAAGGGAGAAAATACAGAACAGAATTTCAAATCCTCATGGACTCCAGACTTCCTGGGGCCATGGAGGCTGGATGAACCCCTGAAACTACTGCCCTGAAATTTTAAACCTAAAATAGCCCCTGAAGTCTTCTTGAAACCAAATAACAGTTTAGCTTAACTAGTAAAAAAATATCTGACTTGAGCCTTGCACTCTTTTGAGAACTATCCCATGGAATCAGAGGAGCCATGAAGGTTGGATAAACCCCTGAAACTATTGCTCTGAGAAAATCTTTAAACCATAAACCAAAAGTAGTCCCCTGAAGTCCTCTTAAAACCAGCCAACAGTCCAGTTTCACCAGTAAAAAATATCTGTCTTGAGCATTAACAACGATCTCTATGGGATCAAACTGAGAGCAGCAACTGGGAAGACTGGCTAGGAACCTTAGGGACAGTGCGTTCATGTCCGTGGGAGAGGAACAACTCAGAAATGGAGGCTGACAACGGCTGGAGAACTCGAGTGCCCTCCCTGTCGCTGAATGGCTCGCGGAGAAACCGCGGGATTGGTGCATTTCTGCTCTGTAGATTCTCAGCAATGACAAAAAAAAAGGGGACAAGTCTCTCGGCTGTGGACAGAAGGCAGGAAGTGGGACATGGGGGCGAGGCCTGGGTGTGGTCCGACATCTGATGGTGCGGCAGCTCACCAGAGCCTCTTTGGAGCAGGCACTGCACAGGAAGTGGAGCTTACAGGGCCACACGCTGGCTACAGGCCAGTCTTCACGGGGCTGACAGTCTAGAGAGGCAAAGATAACCAGCTAGAAAGCAAATAAAACCAACAAAAACAAACCCTTTGCCACGGGGTCCATTCCAGCTCATGGCAACCCCATGGGAGTTACAGTAGACCGCTCCACAGGGTAAGCTTCGTGGATGCAGAACACCAGGCCTTTCTCCACAACCCTGCTGGGGGGGTTTGAACCACCACCTTTTAGGTCAGTAGCTGAGAGCAAACTGAGTAAGCAAATACACTAGTTAAATCCTCAGAGCTTCTTCCCGGTGACCTCAGGGGAAGAACAGGGAGATGGGGGAGGGGCAGGTAAAGCTTTCTAGAAGGATGAGAAGACCATTCGGGCAGCAGGAAGAGCACAGGCAAAGGCCCTGGGGTAGGAAGAAGCCTGTCTTTCATGCTCGAGGACATGTGGGGCCCGAGCAAGGAAAAGGTAGGAGGAAAGCCAGCTGGAGAGACAGCTGGGCCAAGTCCTACCCAGCCTGGGCACCTGGCCTGGGATGGGGTCCTAGTCGCCGTACAAGGGGAGACCATCTGAAGACTGCAACCACATCCCAGGGGCTGACCCCTCACCTGGTCCACCTGGAGGCACCTGGCTGAAAAGGGGCTCATCTATCGGCCAGTTCCGCCTATGTCAGCCTGCCTTGGATTTCAGTGGAGGAAGGTATGCTTCTCACCCAAAAGCCACCAGGATTGGAATTTCAGTTACTTGTTCAGCTCCTGGGGGAGGAGAAAAGGCGAAGGTCTGCAGTCAGTCAAGATGATGTGAACTTGCGCTTGTTCTCCTGAAGGCTTCTGCTCTCAGAGGGGGCATCCCTGGACCATCATCTCCAGGAAGTCTGTTCTGCTCATAACCAAGTCGTCAGGGCATGCATGAGTGAACGGATGAGAACGAGAGTGAAATGCAGTGGTCTCTGAGGCCGTACTGACACTCTTCAGAGACAATGTATAGACTATTCCCTTCACTCTAAGACCCGCTCAGTGGCGGTGCAAACAGTTAACATGCCTGGCTGCAAACCTAAAGGTTGGAGGTTCAGAGGTATCTTCAAAGAAAGGCCTGGCCATCTACTTCTGAAAAATTAGCCATTGGAAACCCTGTGGAGCACAGTTCTACTCAGGACACACGAGGTCCCCATGGGTAGGAGTCAACTCACCACACAGCTGTTTTTCCCTTTTTTAAAAAGCGATTGGCATGCCATGGACACTGTGACAACTTTTCTGGGAGAGGAAGCCCTGATGAAACACACACAGCACTGGACTTGACTTTGCCTTCCCGTCGCCTGCGCAAACGGTAGGTGCTGCAGCAACGTCTGCAGGATGAAATGCCAGAAGCAGGAAGTGGTGAGATGGTGAGCGTGCTCAGATGCCGGAAGGACAGAGTTGCAAACCTGCTGCCTTGTGTGTCAGCCTTCTGTCCACGGCTTTAGATCAGACCCCGTCCTGCACACAGCGGGATACGTGAAATGCTTAATGCTTCTGTTGAGAGAGGCAATGAAATGACACCTTGAGACCCAAGACAAGGGAAGCCTCCAAGAGGAAGCTGCAGGGCTCTGCCTGCACTTGGGTCTGTCCTGTCCAGGATTTTCACTGAAGACGTAGATGAAGCCCTAGAACCACGTTTGTCAAATTTGTGAGTGATGCCAAGGGGGAGGTGGCCTCAAGGACTCGAAGGTGAAGGTCCAGCCTCAGACCTTCTTGAACTGGTCAGTAGCACAGCAAGTGTGAGGTCAGGCACCTGGCTTCCTTCAGTCAGTTACAAAAGACAAGCATGACACCTTCTAGCGTGGCTGCAACGGAAGAGACTGGCTGTACCAGTGTGCTGAGAACATGAAACAGCAGGAAGATTCACTCAACCGCTGGAAGAAGGGCTGACTGGCACAGCCACCTTGGAAAAACTGGCAATATCTACAGAAGCCGCAAGCCCACTCACTCTCTGACCCAGTGTCCCCAGGAGAAATGAGTGCAAATCCAAGCCATGAGTGTGCCCAGGGACAAGTGCAGAAATGCTCCCCCAGCCCTATCCAAAACAGCCACAGTGGAATGAACCGAAGTGTCTGTGGACAGAATGGATACACTGTGGCACCTTCATACAAAGGAATATTAGACAGCAGTGAAAAAGAACAAAGTCCAAGTCCAACAAGGATGAATCTTCAGTGGTAAAAATAAAACAGACTACTGTGTGATATACTGCAGATGTTCTGTCTGTCTGGAGTTCAAGAACAGTTTAAACGAAATCTTTGGTAAAAGAAATAAGAATAGTGGTTATCTCCATAACAAGGTCAAGGAAGGGACAGAAGGAAAATTTCTAGAGTGATGGGAATGTTCTACATCTTGATCTGGGTGGTGACATAGGTACATGCAAATGGAAAAAAATCACCTATCTATATACTTTGGATTTCATACTTTATTGTCAAACCAAAAACCAAGCCCGTTGCTCCACAAGGTTTCCAAGGGTGCAATGTTTACAAAAGCAGCCTGCCTCATCTTTCCCCTGAAGATCGGCTAGTGCTTTTGAATTGTCAGCCTTTCAGTCAGCAATCGAGCGTTTAACCACTGCATCACCAGGGTTCCTTATACTTGACTGTAGATATATTTTACTGACCTTATAAATGAAAAGTCGATGGGGAGGAGAGCTAGCAGCTGTGCGGGCCGTGGCAGGGTGGGTTCTTTGAGCCAGGATTTCCCGGTGCCCTGCAGGGACAATGAGCACACCCGCAGGTGCCGGCCCCTTTCCTGACCAGCATCACCCTCAAGCGCCACCATGCTCGGGTGGCAGGATCCCCACGCACTTGGCTGTGCCCACCCCATTGCTTCCCATGCCTTCCCCGAGAGCACAAGTCCAAGTTATAAGAACTTTCTTTAGATGCTAATAGCAACCAGTATATCCACAGTACCGCATTACCATTAACACCAAACACCAGGCTTCAGATAAACACATGAACATCTGAGAAGATCAGATGGGGGTCAGTGAACAAGAGCATACTCTAGACCAAGGATGATTCACCAGAGGCTAATCTTGCACAGATACCAGTGATGCAAAATACCTGCAGTCCTTACAGAAACAACAGAAGACAGGCATAGAGTAATCCCTCACAGACACCCAGACACTGTGGGAGAGAGATCCAACAGACCTACCGACTCAGGACCACAGTACTGGGGGACACGAGAACCCCCCAAAAAAGAAAAGGATTTTGTTTAGAAAAGAAAGACAAAGTCTTGGTTGAATATTGGGATAGAGCAAGGGCTCTGGGAGCATAGAGACCTGGGTTTAAATCCCAGTGCCCCCAGCCCCCAGCCACACAAGCTCAGGAAAGTGACCTAGCCCCCTGCCTCAGTTTCAACATGTGCAAAATTGGGCTAATAATAATCACGATGCCTTGAATTTCTGGCGGCTCCCTCCTGTCCATGCACTGCTGCAACTATTTTTTAATTATCTTCAGCAAAATTTTACTTGCATATGATATCACTGGCATTGTTTGATAATTTCCACATTCTGTTGGATCACCTTTCTTGGAAATAGGCACAAATATGGATCGTTTCCAATTGGTTGACCAGGTAGCTGTCGTCCAAATTTCTTGGCATAGATGAGTGAGTGCTGTCAGCATTGCCTCAAGCTGGATTCAGAAACAGTCGTGGAACAAGAGGTATCATAGCTGATGTCAGATGGATCTTGGCTCAAAGCAAAGAATACCAGAAAGATGTTTACCTGTGTTTTATTGACTATGCAAAGGCATTCGACTGTGAGGATCATAACAAATTATGGATAACATTGTGAAGAATGGGAATTCCAGAGCACTTACTTGTTCTCACATGGAATCTGTTCATAAACCAAGAGGCAGGCATTTGAACAGAACAAGGGGATACTGCTTGGTTTAAAATCAGGAAGGGAGTGCGTCAGGGTTGTATCCTTTCACCATACTTATTCAGTCTTTAGGCTGAGCAAATAATCCGAGAGGCTGGACTATAAGAAGAAGAATGTGGCATGAGGATTGGGGAAGACTCATTAGCAACCTGCAGTATGCTAATGACACCACCTTGCTTGTTCCCAGCGAAGAGAACTTGAAGCACTTACAGATGAAGATGAAGACTACAACCTCCAGTACCGATTACACCTCAACACAAAGAAAACAAAAATCTTCACGACTGGACCAATAAGGAACACCATGCTAAGTGAAGAAAAGATGGAAGTTGTCAAGGATTTGACTTCATTTGGACACACAACCAATGCCTGTGAAAGCTGTTGTTGTTGCCAGGTGCCGTCAAATCAACAGAACAACAGAACGACCACTTCTGCCAGTTTGGTGTACTTGGGTGGCTTGCGTGTGGCTGTGAGGCTGGAGGCTGTACCACTGGAATTTCAAATACCAGCAGGGTCCAGGGTCACCCAGGGTGGACAGGCTTCAGCAGAACTTCCAGACTCTAAGACAGACTCAGAAGAAGGAAAGAGCCATCCACCTCTGAAACGACTGGCCAGTGAAAATCTTGTGAATAGCAGTGAACGCTGTCTGTCACATGACTGGAAAACTTTATGAACAGCCACAGGAGTATCAGTTAACAAATCAAATGAAGTACTGCACTGGGCAAATCTGCTACAAAAGACCTCTCTAAAGTATTAAAGAGCAAAGATGTCACTTAGAAGACTAAAGTGCGCCTGACCCAAGCCATGGCCTTTACAGTCACCTCATATGCATGGGAAAGCTGGCCAATGAATAAGGAAGACTGAAGAAGAACTGATGCCTTTGAATTATTGTTTTGGCAAAGAACACTGAACATACTATGGACTTCCAAGAGAAGGAACAAACCTGTCTTGGAAGAAGTACGGCGAGAACTCCTTTGAAGCAAGGATGGCAAGACATCAACTCATGTCCTTTGGACATTACATCAGGAGGGCCCATTCCCTAGAGAAGGCTATCACACTTGGGTCAGCAAAGAAGAGAAAAGACCCTCAGGGGATGGATGACACACGGCCGCAGCCCTGGGCCCAGGCACTGCAACGGCTGGGAGAGCAGCGCCATAGCAGGAGGCCGCGCTCCGCCCGCGCAGCCAGGTCCCACTCGAGGGCGCCTCACAACAACGGTGCCTAACTGTTAGCTTCTTCTGATGAATGTTCAACTAGACAAATTGTAAATTTGGCAGAAAAATGCCTTGCACAAACTAGCATGTGACCCCTGCTACCTTTTGGGTTTCATTGCCAGAATAGTCCTATTTATCAGACACCTATTGTATGACAAGAACTGTGCTGAGAACTGGTCTCTGGATAACATCCCCAAAAAGCCCCTGTGGAACAGACACTGCACAAGACACATGGGCACCTGCTGTCATGGACTGAATTGTGTCCCTCAGAAACACGTGTTGTAAGTCTTCACCGGTGGTTATACTCTCATCTAGGAATGGGTTGTCTTTGCCATGTTAGTGAGGCAGGACGGGTGTGGGATGTGTCTTGGGTAAATCTCTCACGAATATAAAAAGAGCAGATGAAGGCAGAGATGGGGAAAGAGAGACACCAAGCCACGTGAAGATCACAGGGGAGCAAAGCTCAGAGGACACCAGGGCCTTTCTCCAGAACCCACCGGGCAACAACGGCTTCCTTCTCCCAAAGCTCCTGAAATTCGGACTTCGAACATCCTAAACCGTGAGACAACAAATCTGCTTATTGAAGCCACTCATTTGTGGTATTTCTGTTAAGGCAGAACTCAGACACCCCACCCTCCCTCCATGAAGCCCAAATCCCTGCAGGGAAACCAGAACAGAGTTCTAACAGAGTTTCACAGAGCAGAGGGGGGCCTTGGGCAAGGTAACTTCCCGGGTATTTTACAGAATAAATGGGGACACCCAGGAAAGTTCAGCCACTTCCCCAAGGTTACACAAACAATAATGTCTTGTTTGATTTCTTGACTGCTACTTCCGTGGGCACATCCCACGGGCTGCCAGGAGAATGAACCAATCAGACTAGGAGGAAGTACAGCCAAAAGGCTCCTTAGAAGTGAGAACAAGACACTTTGTTTCACTTACTTTGTACACGTTATCAGGAGGGACCAACCGTTGGAGAAGAACAGCATGTTTGGCAGAGGGTCAGCGAAAAAGGGGGGACACCCTCAAGGACTGACACAGTGGCGGCAACAATGGGCTCAAACACAGCAGTGATTGTGGATGGTGCAGGATCAGGAAACGTTTCATTCTGTTGTACATAAGGTCGCTGTGCGCTGGCGCCTAACAAAAAACACAGAGATAGTAAGCATGAGGTCAAAAGGTGTCTCCACTGCGGTCCTCCTTACATCACCAGCCCCCGCCCATGCGCCCGGACTAGACGCTCAGTAAACGGATGGATACCACTGCAGTCTCACAAAGCCCACTAAGGAACCTGCTGATACAGACAGGCTCACAGAGATTGAATCTCTTGCTCAGGGTCCTAAAACGTGGTGGCGGAAACCAGTCAGCAAAGCTCCCCCAACCGCAAGGGGCCGAGCCCAGAGCCCCGGTCGCTCTGGGCCTTTAAGTGCAGAGGCTCCGGCCCCGCCCTCCCGCCACCACGTGGATTTAAAACCCACGCGCCCGCTGGGCACCTGCCCCTCTGTCGCCATTGGTCGAGGCAGCCCGCACTTATGTCCAATAGAACTGGCTTCTCCCGGAATCCGAACTTGGGATTGGTCCGCCCGCTTTGTCATTTCGGGCTGCCCATGACGTCAGTCATGTCTGGCACCCCCGCCTCTTCAGTGTCTTGACACGTTTTAAAGGAACCGCAGGGGGGAAGACGCGCGGGCTGCTTCCCAAGGAAGCGTTCCAACTTAACGTTCCTTGTGGAAGATAGAACAGAGCGACATCAGAAAAACATAAATTTAACTAAATTCCACGACACAAAGCTGACACGGTTAATGTTTGGGAACGTATCATTCAGTCTTTTTTTCTAATGATAAAAATGTATTTTTACAAAATGAGGATCAGTTTTTCAGCCTCTTTTTGTTTTTTTACACAAGCCTTTTCTCCTTATCATCAGATATTCTTTGAAATGTGATTTTTAATAGTTGCGTTATCTCTGACCTTGTTTATTATTTCATTGCATTTTTGCTTGTCCATTTTCCGGCCCTACGTTTTTGTGCATTTCTCTTAACATGCGTCCTACAGAAATGGAACCACTGGCCCAGGGTACTTACACTTCTAAAGGCCTCATCTGCGTTGCCAGATTGTTTTGGCATTTCTTCCTTCAGCAAATATTAGTTCAGCACAAATATGTGTCTGGCACTGCCAGGAGCTATAGATACTGCCGAGAACAAGACGGACATAGCCCATGCCGCTCTCAAACTGCAGGGGCCAGTTCCACACCTTTGAAGCAGCCGCTGGGACACTGTTTTCCAGCCCCGGAACGGAGGGCAGCCTCCCCAGCAGGCAGGAACCTAGCCCTCGGCCCAGGCTTTACACTGCAGATAAAAGACAGGATGTTTTCTGGTGGCTTATCCCTGTGGGGACTGTTAGAGAATTGTAGTTTGTCTGGCATTCTGGAGTTCTTGGGGACATCTGTGACCAGACCCTGGGGACTCTCAGGGCACAGTCCAGCTGGAACAAGAGACATGAACAAAGCAACTCACAAATTCATGAAAAATTCTAATTCAGAGTAAGTCTCTGAAAGGAAGAAGGGGATTCTAAGGAAGCTTCTTGAATTTTGAGTAGGACTAAGACGTTGCCAAAGAGCCCTGGTGGTGAAACGGTTAAGTGCTTGGCTGTTAACTGAAAGGTTCGAACCCATCCGGGAGGTCACGGGAGAAAGACCTGGCAGTCTGCTTCAGTCAAGATTACAAACAAGAAAACCCAAAGGGGCTGCTGTGTTCTGTCACGTGGGTGATCCTAAGTCTGAATGAACTCAATGGCAGCTAGGAACAACAACAGGAAGTCGCTCCGGGCAGAGAGGCCACAGTAAGAGCAATAATGAAGTTTTCATTATTGCCAGAAGCTCTGGTGGCACACTGGTGGGTGCTTGGCTGCTAACAGGAAGGTCAGGGTTTGCACCCACCAGCTGCTCCTCGGGAGAAAGATGAGGCAGTCTGCTTCCCTAAAGATGACAGCCTTGGAAACCCTATGAGGCAGTTCCACTCCGTCCTCTAGGGGCGCAGTGAGTCAGAATCGCCCTGTTGGTGGTGGGTTTTTACCTTCTGATTTTTGATTGAGAACCACAACTACAACTTCAGCTGGAAACAGAACCAGTTGTGGAGATGTCTGAAGATCCGGAAACAATAATGCAGTCAACCAGTGACGGTGGGGTGCTGTCAGCCTACCTGGCTGGTGAGCATGGCTGTGGGCAGGAATATTTAGACACTCTCTACAGGTATGCAAAATTCCAGGATGAATTCCTCAGAGCAGTGGAATAGCTTTACTTTTTTCGAGTCCTGATTCCAGCGACGGACAGAAATGCTTTAAGTCAGCTTCAGGGAAAGCTGGCCCCTGGAATCTTAATACAGAACTGGGAAGACCTGGCCGGTTGAAAGAGACGGTGGATAGTAACTCCGTGGGCTCTCCACGCCTGTCTCTGGAGCTGCTAACACACACAGCCAGTTCTCTGGTCTCTGTGTGTTTTCTTCCACCCCTGCCCCCAAGGCCTGGTGACATTATCACAGTACCTTAATGCAATTCAGACCATGTGTCCACATGTTCTCTGCCATTTGACTATGGTCATCCTAACACAGACGCTTGAAAACTCCAGCAGGTGCTGAAAGGCCTGGCCAAGGTTATTCAGCAGAAATGTCACTCGTGTGGTGGTTGTCGAATGTTCGAATGTTAACTTCGACTTCAGCGGAGCTCAGAAAAAGGTGAAGGAACGTGACTCAGTGCTCCCGAGAGACTCTGTCCTGGTGGCTTGTCTTGAGGATTTCATTGAAAAGGCATGTTCTCTTCCTGTTTGAGACTGTTGCACCCACCTTGTAACAGCATTAACATGTTGCCAGACAGACTGAACGTGACCCCACAAGAAGCTGAAAGGGGATTTGTGAATCCCATTTGAAATGCAAAACTGGAGTCAACCTTGCTTTTCAGTTAGGCCCTGTGGTGATGGGTGTGAGTGCAGGTTTGCCCTCCACCAACAAGCGATTGAAAAGACCAAACGCCTTTTGTGTGGAAGCAGATGTTGGCCAAGAATATTGAGAAGAAACTTTATCAGAATAGTAGCTCAGAGGCTCCTGATCCAGCAGCTCAGGACTCTGGCTTCTCTGAAGAACAATTAAAAAAATTTAAAAAAAAAGATGAAAAAACTGAAAGATGCAACAATGAAACCATCAGCCTGGTATACATTTTAGGAACAAGAAGTTGAGTATAAATTTTGGAGAATTTGAACAAAATTGGCTGTGTTTCAGAAAACAAACAACCCCTCTCAGAAGGCTGCATGTCAGACCCTCTCCCTCCTGCTCTTCCGCTGTCCCCCTCAAGTTCTTACTGAATCGCTCCTAACACAGCGCGACATATCACATGGCACAGAGACACAGAACGGTTTTTGCTCAGGTGTCTCTGGTCTGTGCAACCAGCTTGAATATGAACAGTTCTGGCTGGAAGTGTCTAAGACACAAGCTGAACATCGGGAATGTCTAAACCCCTTGGAGACTGGTAGGGGGTCTGTTTACTAAGCTGTTTAGGATAACCAAAGACCTTGGGGTGTGGGCTGGGCTCTGGCTCAACTCTGCCGAAAGCTCAACTCAGCTTGACCTTGGCCAAGTCACAGCCCTCTCTGGCCTCAGTTTCCCATCTGTCAGAAGACAGGCTTGGCAGGCAAGGTTTCCCTGTGCCTGCTCTCATCTGCCTGCCTGGGACCCAAAGCTCTGGCTCTGTCCTTTCTCTAGAAACCAGTTCCCAGCTGGAAGCAAGAAACTGGATGGGACAGAGGGGGACTAGGGAGATTCCCTGGGGGGAGGGGAAGGAGTGGTGCGTGGGACCAGCTTTACCAAGCTTCTTACACTGAAGCTGAAGAACTCCACCCTGTGACATTTGTCCACGATTTAAGACCCTGTGTCACTACCTAAACACATACATCACACGTTGCACTACCAACGAAACACACAACACACATACCCCCCACAGGACATGAAGACCGACATACACACTCCACACATGTGTGCAACAGACAACAGACACCTACAAACCCACAACACACACACGTCACGCATATACAAACACACCCCACACACTACCCAACCAGCCAAACCCACCACACACATGTGACACACCCCCACATGTGTATGCAGCACACACAACACACCACCACAAACCCACAACACACAGAGTACACACATGCACACCCCACAAGAGTCTTTCTGGTTAGTAAGACTTCTGAGGTCAGGCGAGGACACGTTCTCCTGCTGCTGAGGTTTCTGGCTTCCAGATACCTGGTGAGACGCTCCTCACTAGATGGGCATCGGGAAGATCCATGGAGGCGCGTGGAGGCCGGTGGAGGCCGGCGGGGGCGGGCGGAGGCCGGAGGAGGTGGAAGGGAGAATCATTAGCATGTGGAGAAGGTAGCCCTGATGGCGACGGTTAAATGCTCAGCTGCTAACTGAAAGGTTGGTGGTTCAAACCCACCCAGCCCCTTTGCAGGAGAAAGACCCCCCACAATGTATTCCCATAAGGACGACAGCCTAGGAAACCCTACAGGGCAGTTCTACTCTGTCATATGGGTTTGCTACGAGTTGGAATCGATCGGACAACACTCAACAACAGTGAAAGTGCTCAAGAGTATGTACTCATGCGTTTGGGTGTTTGGGTGCCACTCATTCATGTACCCCACAGATCTCTGCCAAGTGGCCCCTGCACACCAGACTGCAATCGAGGCACCAGGACCCAGTGGGGCCCATGCCAGACTCTGTGCTGCCCTCCTGGGGCTGACGGTCTAGTGGAGAGGTAGACGAGAACGCGCAAACACACGTGTTGCTGCAGCTGGTCCCGTGCTGGGCCTTGACGCATTTCCTCCCCTCCCTGTGACATACTGCCCTGCCCCCACACTCAGTGGTAGAGGAGCGAGATGAAGGCTCAGGGAGAGGAACTGCCCTGCCAGTGTCTCCCACGCAGGGACTTCCGGCCACACACATCCCTGAGGTACTTCCTTAAGTTTGGTCTTCACTTCTCGGCTCTCTCCCAGCTGTCAGCCTCACCCCTCCTCTGAGCAGTCGGCCACTCTTCCTCTCTGTAGGTTTGGTGAAGTGTGGAGCTGGGCAGGCTTCAGAGCCACGTGAGTGTGGACGCCAGCAGAGGCGATGTAGTGGGGAGGGGTGCACGGGGCGCTGTTGGCTGAGGTCGGGCCACATCCCAGTGCCCCCTCATTCCCTGTGTACCCCCAAGCCTCAGCATGCCCATCTGTCAGATGGATGTGCCATGAGCTTGGGCCTTTGGGGCTGCTGTAGGGACTCCAGGAAATGAGCCCTGGCCCCTGCAGGAACCTGGTGCAAGTTTGCTGAGTGAGTCAATGGACAAATGTGAAATGGTTGGAACGGGGCTTGCACAGGCAGCACCCAGTAACATTTGCTCTGCACAAGTTTACAAACCAAACAAAACGAGACAAGACCCAAAAGCCGTGAGAGCTCCCCAGGGCACACTGACAGGCCCAGCAAACCACAGGCCGGACTAGAACAAAAGTCACATGGCTGGGAGACGTTTCCAAAGGCAAGACGGCTGCCAGGGAGGTTAAACTGTTTCAGGCGGCCCAAGACTCCTCCTGAAAGGGCATCTCTGACTGGACAGGCCTGGGGGTGCCGGGAGGCGAGCGGCAGGCCTGGGCCTGGGGCACCCCACTGCCTGTGCTCCAAGCATGTCTGTGGCTGGCCAGGTGGGCGTTCTCCACCGCACCCACTCAGGGTGCTGCCGCCATCCTTGGCTATGGCATCCACAGGGTCCCAACTGGCTGCCGAGTAGGACTGGCTACAAATACATTGGTTAGCAGCCCAATGCCTTTACCACAGCGCAAAAGGTGCAAAAGGTTTGGGATTGACTGCTAACCAAAAGGCTGGCAGGTCGAGCCCACCTGGCGGCACCACGGCCAAGGCCTGGTTGTCTATTTCCGTCTCGGTTCTCTAGTGCTGCTACAACAGAAATATCGCGAGAAGCGGGGCTTTGACAAACTGTGTTTCTTTTCTCACCATTTAGGAGGGTGGAAGTGAGAAGTCAGGGTGCTGCCTCGAGGGGAAGGCTCTGGAGGAAGCTGCCTCTTCGGTTTATGGCTCCTGGTTCCCTGGAGACCTCTGTGAGACAACATCTGTCTCCCCCACCTCTGCATCAGACTGCTGCGTCACCTCTTTTTCTGTCTCAGAAGATGATGACTCAAGTGCACCCCACACTAACCCTGCCTCATTGACATAACAAAGAAAGCCCACCCCCAATGGGAATACAACTACAGGCATACCCAACCCAAGGCCACTGGGTGGATTCCGACTCATGGCGACCCCTGGAGAACTGCCCCAAAGGGTCTCCACGGCTGTCCATCTGTACAGATGCAGACTGCCTCATCTTTCTCCTGAGACTGGTGGATTGGAACCGCCAACCTTTTGGCTAGGAGTTGAATGTCTTAACCGTCATACCATCAGGGCTTCTAACCTACAGGCATACCAAAACTCCAAAAAAGCCAGACTCACAAGGGGTGAGGATCCACAGCACACATTCTGGGAAGACATACCTCCATAAAGATGACAGCTAAGAAAACCCCCCGGAACAGTCTACTCTGTAACAACACATTGGGTGGCTGTGAGCTGGCAGTGGGTGTCTACAAATTATTCAGAATTTCAGGCCGGCCACGGCAGCGCAGGAAGCCTCCTGCTGCCCCGGGTGTCCCCGCTATGCTGGCCCTGCCATGCAGCTCGGAGGGCACTGCCGCACGAAGCCTTCCCTCCCCGGGTATCCATCGGCAGTGCTTCAGGCCACGGTCGGGCACACAGCCGTCCACGCCGTGTAGAGGCCCTGAAAGGCCTGTCTCCAGGCCTGGGCACTTACGCCCATTTCACAATCCCATGACGTGTAACCAGATTGGGAAACACGTCCTGAGCCCCAGAAATCCTGGGACCGTGGGAATGCCTTAGCTCCTCTTCCACTCACAGCCTTGGCCTGGGCGCCTGCTGCTCCTGGCCCGGCCACTCTCCTGTGTCCTCCCACACCTGCTCTCAGCTCCCCCAGAGGCCACCCTGATCCCTTGGTCTGAGTGCCCTGAGCCCCTCTTGCATTGCTTCTTCCCCAGCCCTTGGTCCTCCCTGAAGTGGCCCTCTGGACACGCATAGCTGTCGTCTGTTCCACCTGCATGAACACAAGCCCCAGGAGCACAGAGATCAGTATCTGACTTGCATCAATATGAGTGGAACAGCCTGGTTTAGCTATGGGTTGACTTGGCCAGTCTAGTCTCCATCACTTCCACCGGGCCTAGGGTAGAAGGTCTTTGTTGTGATGTTTCAACTCGTAGTGACCCTATGTGGGAGCTCTGGTGGCGCAGCGCCTAAGGCATTTGACTGCAAACCAGAAGGCTGATGGTTCAAACCCTCAGCCACTCCTCAGAAGGAAGACTGAGCATCTACTTCTGTAGAGATACTGCTTTGGAAACCCAAGGAGGGGTCGCTGTGAGTCGGAATAGACTTGATGGCAGTGAGTTTGGTTTCGGTTTAGCGACCCTGTGTGACAGAGGAGAACTGACCCACAGGGTTTCTTGGCCACAATCCTTATGGGAGCAGATTGCCAGGTCTTCGCTCCGCAGAACAAATGGGTAGGTTCGAACCAGCAGCCTTTAGGTTTGCAGCCAAGTGCTTAACCATTTGCCACCAGGGCTCCTCAGTTCAGAATACAAGAGCAGTAATTATTTATTGAGTGAATGAAAGAAAAGGGGGGAGTGGTTTCCTGATTTGTGCCTCCCTCCCGGTTCCTCTGGGACCTCCAGTACATCCTCTCCAAGGCTCCTGCCTCACCCCTCAACACCTCACCCCTGCCCAGAACACAGAACACACGTGCCTGGCAGGATCAGTGAGTTTGGGGGTCACTCAGGGCTCTGTCCTCTTTTGCTTTGTCCCCCAGTAGCTCCCTGTCTGGGCCACATACGGCTGCCAGATTTAGTAAACGGAAGTGCAGCATGCCCTGTTACTTTTGAATTTCAGATCCACAGTGAATAATTTTGGGGGGTAAAGCTATTCCAAATAGTGCATGGGACAACCTTAGACTAAACATTACTCTCTGTGGATCCAAATTCAAATGTAGCTGGGCCTGTAGTATTTTATCTGGCAGCAAATGAGACAAACTTATGCTAGAAATGATTCGTGGTGGATCTGAATTCTAATTTGCCCAGCACTGGAGCCGGGTGTTCCATCTGGCAATCCTGTTGTTGTTGTT
>NW_006921882.1:3520242-3523766 GCF_000298275.1 Orycteropus afer afer
AGGGGTCGCTATGAGTTGGGTCCGACTCGACGGCATGTAACAACAACGATGTGTGTTCGGGGCAGTATGGCTCAGTGGTGTGAGTCTCACCTTCTGTGCAGGAGACCTGGGTCCCAGTCCCGGCCAACGCACCTCACGCACGGCCTACCCCATCTGTCAGTGGAGGCGTGCGTGTTCCCACGATGCCGAGCAGGCTTCAGTGGAACTTCTAGACTAAGAGGCACTAGGAAGGAAGGCCTGGAGAACTACCTCCAAAAATCAGCCAATGAAAACGGTACAGACCACAATGGTCCACTCCCCAACTGACCATGGGGCGACGCAGGACCCAGCACTTTGTCCCATGGTGCACCAGGTCGCCATGAGTTGGGACCTACTTGGCAGCACCCAACAGCATGCGCTCACCCAGCTCTCAGCTGCCCTCTTCTTCCTCTCAAGGTGCTGACATGGCCATTCCTCACACCCAACCTCCTAGAAGTCACCATTAGCATCCTCATTCGGCAGAGGAGGAAAACAGGGCCAGAGCGGGGGAAGGTCCTTGGCCAAGGTCACACAGCTGGTGGTGCCCATCTTTAGAGGCCCAGCAGGATGACACCATAGCCAAGCTGAGACTGAGCTGACCCCAGTCCTGGCACACAGTAGGCGCTCCATGAATGTAGGCAGTGGCTACCGTCACATCTCGTCCTTCCTTGTGTCCCAGACAGATCAATGGGAGATAAACTGTTGTGTGCAGGTTCTCGTTCATTTTAATCCACTGAATTAACTGGTTATTTTTGCCTGCTGCAAATTCCACCATCATGTAAATGCTGCTGCATTTCCAAGACAATCAACATGTGACTTTGTGTGGATGGCAGAGACCAGGGCTCCTGCAAGTGACATCCAGGGGGGCAGGAGCTGCGTCCAGCCTCTGCAGTGAAAGTTTGTTGATTGAATGTATGAAGGATGGGTGACCACCCCACCCCCTAAGAGGCCTTGGCGCATTGGTGATGGTCTTCTTTGGCCTCATACTGAATGGTCCCACAGCCGTTTTCAAGGAGCCCTGGTGGCCCAGAGGTTAAGCTCTTGGCTGCTCACACCCCCAGCAGTAGCTCCACGAAAGAAAAGGCCTGGTGATCTGTTCTCATAAAGTGGACAGCCAAGAAAACCCAATGGGGCAGTTCTTCTCTGCCACATGGGGTCGCTAGTTGTCAAAAACGGACTCAACAGCACTTCACAACAACATGGTCAGTTTTTGGTGTTCTCACCAAAGTCCCACTTTCTCTCCAAGCCTCAGAGGCCAAACTGAGCCAGACCCACCCCCACCCCTGGGGGTCTGGTGAAGAAATTGCCCCTTCCTGAGATGGCCCAACCCACCACAGGGCGCTGTCCCCTGAAGTCGAGGTGTCCCCACTGCTTTCCGGGCTGGGCTTCAACTGAGTAGGGGTATGGCTCTGGGGGGGGCGTCTCTCCTCACATAGGATGGCCAGCATCTGCCCTCTGGGCTGGACACTTGGGCTCCCCCGAAAAGCCCCAAGCAGCCCACAGCCCATGAACTCAACCCTGCAAGCCAAACGGGTTCTCTGCTTTCAGTGAGCAAGCAAGAGGCCTCACTTCCCAGAGCAGGGAGACCACCAGCTCACTTCCTGCCCGGGCTTCCCTGCGCCTCTCCACCACAAACTCGCTGTGGTCTAGACAAATTTCCCACCCCAGCTCCACCTTCACGTCCCAAACCCTCGCTCTCCCCCATCCACCCTGTCTGTAAAAGAAATAACGATATTTTAAACGTTTCCCCTTGAGTACAAAAGGAATCATCACTCTTCACAAAACTCCAGCATTCAACGAATACCTAGATCTTCAAAGACTAGAAATACGTGTGTGCCTGTCTGGGAGGGAGGTGGGGGGGCATAAAATGCAAGGGCCAAGGGCAGGGCCTCAGAACCGCCCACCATGTGACCTTGGACTAGCCATTTAGCTGCCTGGCCTCAGTTTCTCCATTTGTAAAATTGAGATAATATTCCTGCCTCACACAGTTGATGTCACACCAAGTTGATTTTGGAAAGTGCCTGGCATAGTGTGGGCTCCATGTTGTTACTCCGTGGCTTCCAGTCGCTTCTGACTCTTAGCAACCCCTTGTCCAACAGAATGAACACTGCTGGTCCTGCACCTTGTCTCAGCCCACTGTCGCAGCCACCGGGGCAGTTCAACCCGTGGAGGGCTCCTCTTTTGGGTTGACCCTCTTGCAAACATGAGGTCCTCCAGGCGCTCCATACATGCCCGGTAAACAGAAATGGAGCAGAGGGTGGGGGCGGGGGTGGGGGCAGGGAATGGTTGAGGGAGGTTGTAGATGAGCCAGGGGTTCATGGTAATTATTTAAAGACTTTTTTTTTTTTTTTTTTTTTAAGAAGAGGAATGTGTTCTTGTAGCACTCCAGTAATTAAAACTTAATTTTTAACGACTTGAAAGCAGCCCCGCTCCCGGCACCTCCCCGTTGAACTGCGGAGCCTGCCTGGGGCAGCAGACAATGGGTGTGGATTCTCCCGGGGTCCCCGCTGGCTGGGGCTGCCGACAATACCCAAGTCCGGGACACGTGTTTACATGAGAAGGGCCCCGGGCGTTTCCCGGAGCTGCTGCGGGTGTGCCCACCGAATTCAGGACTTTGAGGTGACCTCCTAGCGCTCGGCTTAAAGGGAGAGGAGGGTGCAGTGGCAAGGAGCTTGGGGGGTCGCAGACCCGGAGTCCCCTCCGATCGGGTAATGGGTGTTCGGGGGCTTTTGCTCCCATTGGCTAACTTCCCTTGCCTTGAGCCACCGAAGGACCCTGGTGGAGCTGCAGAGAAAACGCTGAGCTGCTAACCGGAAGGTCTGGGGTTCGACTGCACTAGCCCACTCCACGGCGGTGGAATGTGGCAGGCCGCTCCCTCCGTAAATTGACACCCTTGGAAGCCCGATGGGGCAGTTCTACTCCGCCCTGCAGTGTAGGGTCGCTAGAGTCGGAATCGACTGGCCGGCAATGGGGCCTTTTTTCCAGCCCCCAGGGCTCTCCCAAGTCCGGGTCACGGACGCAGAGGCAGAGCGCGGTAGCAGCGCTCGAAGGGGGCTGAAGGGTGG
Source organism: Orycteropus afer afer (assembly GCF_000298275.1). NCBI lineage: Eukaryota > Metazoa > Chordata > Mammalia > Tubulidentata > Orycteropodidae > Orycteropus > Orycteropus afer. Next base: position 3,523,326 of record NW_006921882.1, read on the forward strand.
CGCCCTCTCCGCGCACAGGGGCGCCCAGCCCACCTCTCCACCCGAGTCTCGGTGGCGCGGTCCCGGGTCTACGCGGGCCGCCTTTCTGGCCCTTTAAGAGCCCGCCCCCTTGCCCGTCTCCCCGCCCCGCGGCCCCGGGAGGGTGCGGGGGAACCTGGGCGGCCATTGGCGCGGCGCGCGCCCCCTCCCGGGCCCCCGCGCGGTGGGAACCGGCAGCCCCGTCTAGCGCTGACGTCAGACCGTCTGCCTGCCTCCGACCGCGGGCGCGGAGCGAAACCCGATCTCCTTGGACTTGAATGAGGAGGAGGCGGCGGCGGCGGCAGCGGAGGCGCTGGGCTGGGGGAAGCCAGCGGCGCAGGCTCAGCCCCGGCGGCAGCGCGCGCCCCGGCTGCCGGCCCATTTTCCAGACGCCACCCGCGGGCCCTGCAGACGCCCCCGGGG
>NW_006921882.1:3524356-3552362 GCF_000298275.1 Orycteropus afer afer
GGGTCCGTGAAGTTCCCGTTTCGGTTTCCTGCGGGCCGGTGGCGATGGAGCAGTTAGGCCGGCTCTGTATCAACTTCGGGAGGGGGAGGGGGCGTGGGAGACGCCGTCTGGCCTGCGAGCTGTCTGGGCCAGCGTGTCTGGGCTCCGGCGTGTGTCTGGGGAGTGTGGAGCTGCGTGTCTCGCGCGGTGCGGTTCTGGTGTCCGTGCGTCTGCGGAGGGAGGGGACGTGTCTGTGGAGTGTGGGTCTCGGCGCGTCTCTGGAGTGTGTGTCTGTCTGGGTCTGGGGCTCGTGCGCCTCTGTGTCTGTAGTCTGGGTCGCCGTGCGTCCCGCTGTGTGTGTCTGAGTCGCGGTCTGTCTCTGGAGTGTAGCTCCCTCCCGACTCTTCCGGTCTCTGTGTCGCTGTCTGTGCTGGGGTCTGGGTGTGTCTATGAGTGGGTGCGTCTCTGGGGCTGTGGCCTGCGTCGGGTCTGGGGACTCCTTGTGACTGGTGTCTGAGCCCTGGGGCGTGTGGCCTAACGTGGATCGCGAGTGTGTGTGTCATTGTGTGAGTGTCTGTGTGTCCCGGCGCGCCTATAAATAGCCTGTCTGGACAGCTTGGCTGGGTGTCGCTGGGACAGTGGTTACAAAGGAGTCGAAGTTTGCCCTGTCTTGCGATTGGGGCTGCCTGGCGTGTAAGGGACAGTGGGTTGTAGGTGGGGAGCCCATTGAGGCCACAGGCAACTGGGGGCTCTGGCCCTTTGGGCAGTTGGAGCTTTCTATTAATAGGCTAAGGGGAAGTTGGTGGAAGCTCTATACTTCTCTCACACTGTAGCCCACCCAGGTGGACCTTGGGCTGAGTGGGGAACTGAACCCCCTGCACTCTGGGGTCTGGCTTCTAGCCTACACCCCCAACTCCAGCCCATCCTTTTGGGGACGTTTTGCCCTTAAGCCTCAATTTCCCCATCCGTTTCCTCAAGCGCCCCAGGTGAGGGGGCACACAGCCCTTCCTCCAACCGGGACCAGGAGCAGAGGGCAGCCACCACTGAGCCAGGCCAGCCACTGGGTGAGTCATGGGCCAGTTTCCGCAGGCGACTGCCGCCCGGAGCCTGTACAGTGCAGTGCAAGAGGTAAAAATAGCCCATGACCAGCCTGCAGGGCGGGTCTGGGCTGTGGCGGTGGGTCGTTCCTCGTCCCACAGACTCGCCCTCCCCCAGCGTCCCTGTGCCAGGCCAGTGAGTGCCAGGAGAGCTGCCCAGAGGCAGTGCTTGTAGAATTCACTCTCGTCACACCAGGATGTTTCCCAAAGGCCTCGGAAGGCGAATGAAATCTGTCTGCATGTGTTTGGAGCGTTTCCTGTGCTGGGTGGGTTGCTGGTTAGGTACCCTCGGTGCTGTTGTCACGCCGGCCATTCCGAGGTCTGGCTGTGGTTCCCAGAGTTCTCCTCTCATCCCTGCTCGTGGTGCAGGACTCTTCTTATCTCTGTCCCTTTTTCAGCTAATCGGCCCCCAGCAAGGCTGACCCCGATGCACCTTGCTCAGTTACCTGAGCTTTGCAGTGCCTCCCCAGGGGCCCTGGAGGTGAGCACCTGGAACCGGCTGCTGGCCCCCCGACACACTGCTCAGTTGCCTTCTTAAAAGGAGGCCCCTAGTTATTGGAAGAAAGCCCGAAGGCAGAGAGGGACCAGTCTTAAAAACACAGGTATGAAGTAACTGTTTGTTGCAAGTGTTAATCACATTTCCAAAAGGGTCAGGAACCCATAAGGCCTTGTGTTTCCCCAAGTTTCTTTATATGGAACTGGGAAGGAAAGAAGGAAACAAACAGTGAGCGGCTGATTGTGTCGCATAAGGGCTCTTGTTGGGGGCTGTTTGCTGCTGGGACCTTACAGGCGGCTTTGGCGGTTGGCTGCAGGGCCGTGTTGAAGTGGCACCTCACGTGGTAGACTCTACAAAGGGAGAGAGACCTTGTGGGGCCTGAAGCCTCCCTGGGCCTCAGTTTCCTCACCTGAAAAACAGACCACAATGAAAAAAATGCAAACTACTGCTGTCTTTCAGGACATACTCTCTGCCCTCCTGGCTTGGGGAGTGGATGGGAGGGGGCTGCTCGGTGGTCTTCAGTGGCCCCGGGTTTCAGATGTGGCTAGCTTGGGCTTTCATCCCCTTGGTTTACAGAGGTGGTGGTGGTTATGTGCCGCCAAGTCGGACCTCACTCATAGCGAGCCCTCCTTGGGTTTCCGAGGCGTATCACTACGGAAGTAGATTGCCCAGTCTTCATTCTGAGGAGTGGCTGGTGGGTTTGAACCACCAGCCTTCTGGTTAGCAGTCAAGTGCCTTAGGCACTATGCTACCGGAGCTCCTTGGTTTACAGAGGAGACAGACATTATGATGGAGAATTTGCCTGGGTCCCCATTTCGGTGAGAGCCACACCTGGGTTATTTCTCCTGGACCCCAAGCACTGCCTCTTGAATTCGGAACAGTCTTCGTGGATCTCAGAGCATGGCCACCTTGAACTCGGGGCTGGTGGATCTCGCCAGCCTCCTCACCGTACCAGGGAACTGGGTTTCTTCAGAGGAAGCTGGTGAGCTGGACTTGGTTTTACTTTCACCAGCCCGCTAAACGGGCTCCGGCTTGCCTGAGAGTCAGGGTGAGGGTTGCTGCCCACGGGAATCCAGGGCACCTGAGAACACCCCACAAGAAATGCACTGCGCTTTGAACCAGCCAGTGGGGATGAGAAACAGTGGCACCGATGGTCACCCGCCAGGTGACAGTGACGACAGCCGGCCGACGGGTTTGCTATGGCCTCCCCCAGCACACATTTGCTTGACGCACTTGGTGACCTCTTTTCCTTCATTAGAAATTACCCCCCTTGTTCTCTGGTGCCCACTTGAATCCTGGGGGGGCAGGTATGTGCTAGGTGTGTCTCTTGGACAGGCTGCTTGACACCTGTTGGCACCTGTTTCCCCCGGCCTGGCCCACCCCACGCCTCTGCACAGTATTTGCAGGGACCCCTGCTTTCTGTTCTCCAACCTGTCCAAACAAATACTCCAAACCCTTGGCTCTAGGAAGCTCACGAGACACCAGGGTTCTGACGGGGTGGCTGGCACAGAGCCATCCGCATTCAGTTCTTCCTTGAACGTGGGGTGTCAGCCTCAGCACTGTGGATGCTCTGGACTGGATTATTCTCTGGGGGGCTGTGTGCACGGCGGCATCCCTGGCCCCGACCACCAAATAGCAGGAGCACGCCTGTTATAACAACCACAAACATCCCCGCACATAGCTAGGTGTCCCTTGAGGGGTGGAATCGTCTTAAGGTAAAAACTGTGACTTTAATCAGTGGTTGTTTCTCCTAGTTTTTTTGGGGGGTGGGGGTGGCGTCTGAGTTGCCGGGAGAAGACCCTCAGCTCCTTTCAGATTTGGGCTCTAGAAAGTCTCGTGGTCATTGTCCATGTTGGTGCCGACCAGCTGCTGAGCTGTTAACCGAAAGGTCGGTGGTTTGAACCCACCAGCGCCTCTGCAGGAGAAAAATGAGGCAGTTTGCTTCTGTAAAGATGACAGCCTTGCAGACCCTGTGGGTCAGTCCTGCTCTGTCCTCTAGGGTAACTGAGTTGGAATCGACTCAGCCAACAGGTTGGGTTTTGGTAACGTGTGCCACGCAGCAAAGATGGAGGCTTCTCTTGAGAGCAAGTGCTGGTTTTCATGTTGGATTTGCACAGAAGATGGAGAGGCATCAGTGAAAGGTGGTATTTTAGGATTTGGGTTAAAAGAGGCATGTTGCGCTGTAGCTGCTGCTGTGGGGGCCCTGAGGCTGAGGCTTCAGACCCACAGGTTCTGCCTGGGACTTTCTGGGTCTTTGGTTGTGCAAGAAGAGGGTTGAGTTTCTTGGCTTCAGTCTCAGGTCAGGAATTCAAAAGCCAACACCTCCAGTTGGCCCCAGCCTCCCAGGAGATGTGGGGCTAGGCCAGTCCCACTGCCAGCATTTCTCAGGTTCCGGATGCACTTGGTACGCATCAGATGCAGAACTGATGGGGCCTGCACACGCACAGCCGTGCACACACACCTGCCTTTCCTGCCAGCTTTGCTCTGGGTTTGGAATGGTTAAAACTTCTGTGCGTTTGGGAAAAGAGAAGGGGACCCGTTCGCATGCACACATATTCTCTCCTATAGTTGCGGGCATTTATACTGTCTCCCTTCCAAAAGAGAAAGGGAAGTGGAGCAATTTCTGGGGCTGCCCGGAGAGCGAAGGTGTTTAGGGGCTCTGAATCAGGCCAGAAAGGCCTGCAGAAGAGCCACTTTTTTCTTTTTTTAACCTGGCTCTTCTTGTGGCCGTAGGGGACCTCCCAGCAGCCACTTGGGTGCTCCTGGAGCCCTGGCCCCCTCTCCTCCTGTCTCAGCCAGAGCCAGGCTCTTACAAATGGAGGGTTTGGCCCTTTGTTGAAAAGTGAGAAGTGATTGGAGAGCAGGGAGCTGGCTGCCGGGCCCATTTGGACCCGCAGGGCTTTTTCTCCAGATGTCATCTGTGCCCCCTGGCCCCCCAGAGAGATTGCAGTAGGCTCAGCACCTGGGATCATGCCCAGAGAGAAGTCCCTCTTGGGCACTGAACTGTGGCCACTGCACTCCTACCAGCCCCGGGCTCTTGTATGGCCTCGTGCCAAGGGGAGGAGGTGGAGGGCAAGGGCCCGTGTACATGTAAATGCATGTGTGCACGTGTGTGTGCATGCATGGTTCGGGGCATGGGAAGGCGTAGGTGCTGCTGCAGCCAGCCTGCCAGTGTCTGCCCTTTGGAGATGGAAGTGGCATTGCCCTTGAGCAGGTTTGTCCTAAGCCCAGGAGAGCATGGTTTGGAATGGCTCACCCGTGTTCCCTGAGGTTGCCTGTGGGGAAGCGGGGAGCCGGAGCTCCTCGTGGGATGGCTGCCCATGGCCCACTGTGCCCCAGGGCTCTGTGGGGCCAGATCTGCCCATTCCAGAGAGCTGGGAGTCTGGGGTGGACGCGTCGGGAACCCCTTTGCTTTTTCTCTGAGGGCCAGCTGGAACACGCCTGCGGGTGCCAGGCCTGTGCTTTGTGCTGCGCTGAGAAGACGGAGGGTCAGAGGGGTGGTGGTTCAGCCAGGCTGTGTGTGTGCTGCGTGTCACTCTGTGCCTGTACCTTGTCCCGTCTGAGACGGGGTTGATGATGTCGCCGGTGTGCTAGGCTGTTGGAAGCATCCAGGGGGCTCATTTGCAGAGAGTGCAGGGGCCAGGTGTCCTGCACGGTTGATGTTGTGGGGGACAGATCAGAGCCTAACATCACTCCTGCCCAGTCCGTGGTGCTCACACTCTGTGGCATGCTGCCCGGTGAGAACACCTTTGCCAGGAAAAGTTTTCCCAAGCCCGGGCTGGGGTGCTGATGTTGGCAGGCAGTATTGGGAACGGCCAGACCCATTGGAGACCATGATTTTGCCCCTGTCTTTGCCAGATTCCCCTCCCCCTGCCCTGGCAAAACCCCAGCTTGGCCAGAGAAGCTCCACATGGTCCTTAGGTCCTGCCAGTGAGGTGTCCCTGACCCTCGGTGACTTTGGGGGGTCAGAGTCTGGGAAGAGTGATGATGGACCATTTGGTGTCTGGATGTCCCACTGGGTCCAGTTCACAGGACACCAGGGGACACGTGTGAAAGTTTGTGGATGTAGTTTTTCACTTTATTACCAAGATCTACTTTCTTTGTCACTCAGTCAGTTCACTTAAACAGGCTAGTTTCGGTGTCTGTAGACATTTGAAAGTTATTATTTATTTATTCCGGGCAAAAATAACATACAACAAAATATGCAGCACTTGAGCAGTGCCTCCCTGTGTGATTCAGTGTTCAGTAACATTGGTCACATTCTTCAGGTTAGGCCACCTTTCCCAACAACCGGTTCCAAACTCTACCGTGTTTCACTGTTGTTAACGCAAACTCAGTCTGAGACGCCTGTTTTTCAAATCAGTTTAAAATTTTAACGAGGGAGTGTACCCGGGGTCAAAAGAAAGGCTTGCATCTCCCTTCCCCAAGGCCCCTGTGCAGGTGGCTGGGGTGCAGACGGAGCTAACGTGGATCATTTCTTCTCTGAGCCTTGCTCCCCATCCCCCTACCACCTGCTCTTGAAGGGGGCCACAGTCCTTAGGTCACGACACCCCAAGGGAAGGTCCTGTTCTTCTTGGATACTCTATTCCCAGGGTCTTGGCAGAATTTGGTGTCTGTCACCAAGCTGAGATAAAACCCCAGAGTGGCTTGCTGTCAGGGCAGGGCCATCTGGGTCCCAATGGGCCTGGAGAAGCTGGCGCCTCCCCCACTTTCCGAGAGCAGCAGAGTGGCTTCGTTCGTCCTTTTGCAGGGTGCCTGTTGGGTTTTGCTCCTACTGCCTTTCCTAGTTGGATGTGGCGCACTTATTATGTGCCAGGTACTAGTGACGCATGTTCCTCAGTCTTCAAAACAAGTCTGAGGGCGTTCTTGCTCTCACCGTGTGTCAGAGGCAAACATGGGATCAGAGAGGGTGAGTCACTCGCTCTAGGTCACACAGCCAGGAAACGGTGCTCAGTTGAGATTCAGACCCAAGCTTTTGCCCCACAGCCCGCTCCCCCATGGTCTCCTTCCTACCACCCATGTGGGCCCCCGAGCTCCTAAGCTTTCTTTGCACACTGATGCTGCAGCGACATTACAGGCTGTGTCCCAAAACTGCAGGCCCTTGTTGGCCTGTTCGTTAGGGAAGGACACTAACATACTGCTTGCCTCTCAGAGCAGTCAGGGTCCGTTTTGCTGTGGTGAGACACTGGCTGCCTTTCGTGGGAAATGTCTCCTTAAAACGTGTGTTGCTGTCAGGGTATGTGGGGTCCACGTCTCTTAGCTCCAGCCTGTCATGTTCCCCCAACAGCAAGAGGTGCTAAGTGTGGTAGGAGGTTGGTATATGGCTGCAGAATGTTCTGGAGGGATCAAACCCATTGACCCTCATGACTTCCAGGCCATCTGGAGTCCGTACGCCAACCTTCCAGCCAGGGCGTGGTTAATGACAAGCTCGACTTTGTGGGTCACGTGTGTGGGGCGTGTGGCATCCTTCATTTCCTGCTGTTATAGCTTACCTACTGTGCTGTCTCAGGTTGTTGGCGGGCCACATGCTTTGTGCTCAGTGTTAATGTAAGGGTTGGCAGTTAGAACTCACCTAGCAGCTCCATGGAAGAAAGACTTGGTAGTCTGCTTCTGTAAAGATTGCAGCCGGAACACCCTATGGGGTCATCCTGTTCGCTGGCACACACGGTTGCTGTTGGAATCGACGTGACGACAGTGGGTTTGCATGGTTTTTCATGGCTGTGTTGTGGGCACTGTTCAGGTACTCTTCCCGGGGCTGGAGAACGGCACAGACGTGGCCTTGCCCACTGAGAGCTGCCCTTCTAGTGAGGAGACAGACAAGAGGACATGAGTTTGCTCCAGGGACACGGGCTGGGAGGAAACCAGAAAGGGGGCGCCTGTCCAAGCCTCCTTTAGGCAGACGCCCAGACTGATGATTGTCCTCCAGGACGCTCTGCGGCTCGCCCGACCCACCTTTCAAGGGGTCCCCAATATTTGTATAGTTGTCTCATCTCTGCTCCCTCTGGTCACCAGTTGCTGAGGGACTGGGGACCTGTTGCCTGTTTGCATTCTGTTCCCTGAACCTGGCACTCGGGAGGTACCTAGAAGGCTAGGCGGGCACAGTCCAGGGCATACACTTTAAAAACCCTTGTTCCTTTCTGTGCGACCTCGGGTGAGGGCAGAATCACTCTCAACCTTCTACTTGCCCTCTGTAAAATGGGCAGGGCAGGAGATGGCAAGAGCCCCTCTTGGCACTAAGTTACTTTTCATGCTCCAAAGACATTTTCTTTAATTAAGGCAGGGAGCTGTCCCTCAACCTCCCGAAATGAAATGTCAAAGCAGAACCCAAGGGCAGGTGCAGATGTCACACCCAGACAGCATCCCCGCGTCAGCCTGCGTTGTCACGGAGGTCGAGCTTTCTCAGTGGGAACCTGTGTGTGTGTGCCGGGTGCCGTCGAGTTGGTCCTGACTCACAGCGACCCGTGTGACAGAGTAGAACTGCCCCATGGGTTTCCTAGGCTGTCCTCTTCATGGGAGCAGATCACTGGGTTTCTCTGGGTTCAAGCCACCGACCTTTCAGCTGGTGGCAGTGCACATCATTGTCGCGACACCAGGGCTTCGATTACTGCCTCCAAGGGCAGCTGAATGAGGTGGTTCGGTGGCAGAATTCTCCCTTCCATGCAGGAGACCCGGGTTCAATGCCCAGCCACCACCTGTGTGTCTGCGCAGGCTGCCCTGTTGCTATGATATGTCACAGGGTTCAGTGAACTGGGATGAATGGTTGGACGTTCTTCTTCCAAAACTCAGCTGCTGAAAAAGCCCCGTGGATCCCGACAGTCGGGTCCCCAGCCGGTCGTGGTTGTTCCCATGTGTGGGGTCAGTTGGGGGCTGCCTGGATGACACCTGACAGCAGTGACCATCGGGGATCTCGAACATGCAAGCCCATGTGCCTGGGAAAGCAGGCTGCCCAGGGAGACCCCTTGCGTGTCTTCAGACATGAAGTGTTTCCAGTGTCCCCTGCGTGTGTGGCACCTGCTCAGAGGGGACGTTGAGAACCACGGAGCTGAGAGCACTCACACGCGAGTGGTAGGACTTTTGCCTTCAGAGCTACCAGTCTGTGTGCAGTTCTTCCTCGTTCCAGAGAATTCTCACACGTAGTTTGCACGGGAGAGGGGCCGGGAGGAAGCAAGGGCGGTCACTAGGCTTAGACGTCAGAAATAAACTTATTAGAATTTCAGAAGCATTGGGAAATAGGATGCTGAATCTTCCTCTCCTGACACGTTGTAACTAAATCCATTTATTATTGGATCTGTGCGTTTGGGAAATGGCTCTACTGGCAGAAAAGAGAGTTTTAATTATTTGGTAACAAGTTTGAAGCCCCCCCAGTGGCTCTGAATAAAGTTTGCTTTTAGCCTCTGCAAGCTGCCTCAGGGTCTCTGTCCTCCTGGAATGTGTCCCTTTTCTCCAAAGCCCTTGGCACTGGCTGCCACCCGGCACAGCATTGGCTGTAAAATTCCAGCCCAAACTGCGAGCGGTCCCATGGGTTCGAGACCCCACGTGGCTCTTGAAGCGTTGAGGAATTGTCCCCTTGTCTTTGTCCCGGGTAGCAGCTTTCCTGGGGAGGCGGTGGCTATGCTGGGTTCTGGGCTGGATGGATAAAAGCTTCTTGGCACAGAGTGGGTGATACGGTGCCCGGCTACTAAACTGAAAGGTTAGCAGTTTGAACCTGCTCAGAGGCTTTGTGGCATAAAGAATCGAGGACCAGCTCTGTCGCAAGGGGTCCTTGTGAGTCGGAATCCACTTGATGGCATCTAACAACGACAGACGTTCAGTGAACGGGGTGGGTGAGTGGGAGTAGGGTGCACCTGTGGTTCCTGTGCTGTTCCCGGGCTGCTGGGAGCTCAGGAATGTCCGTGGTGGGTCAGTCAGTGTGGCTGCTACTCTCCTCACTGATTCAAGCATGCGGGTCACATGGGTGTGGGGATGGCATGGTCTTTGTTGGTTCTTAAGGACTCCAGGAGGTCATGCTGTCCATCCCTGGCTTTGGGAGGTGGGGGTCCGGGGTTAAGAATATAAAACGTGTGAGTTCCACCTACCCCGTTGGGGACGTCTCACTGAGGTCTCTTGCCTACCTCCCAGGTGGGCCCTCCTGGGCCTGAGTCCCTGTGCTCCCTCGTTGTTGTGTTGTTGTTGTTTGCCATCGAGTCGGCCCCGACTCATAGCGACCCCTCCTTGGGTTTCAGGAGGGTGAGATCCGGTGCCTGGGGCTCTGGCCTCAGGAGCAGCGGGAGGCAAGTCCGTTTCCCAAGAAATGTGGGCAAACCAGAGTACTTGTTCCTGCGCGTGGGCACCCAGCCCCGTGGTCTCCCGGCCCGCAGCACGTGCAGCCTGCCGCAGGCTGCCGGCGAGGTGGGAGGAGGTGGGGTTTTATTCGGCTCGGCCTCTTGCTGGCCGTGTGTGGTTGTGGTCTCTGAGCTGCGTGCTCCCCTGCTCTCTGCTGTCTCTGTACACTGGGCTCATCATTCCTGCACGGGAACGGCAGAGAGCGGTACAACTGTCACCTTCCAGGGGGAGGCCTGGGTTCGGTTCCCGGCCGGTGCCGTCGTGCAGCCACCACCCGTCTCAGGGGAGGCTGCACGTGGCTAGGTTGCTGAGCAGGATTCAGAGGCGCTTCCGGATGGAGAAGGACTGGGGAGGAAGGGCTGGCGGTGTGCTTCAGACAAGCAGCCGGTGGAACCCCAGGGATCGCCACGGCCCTGTCTGCAGCCGATCCTGGGGATGGCATAGGCCCGCAACCGTGGTTGCTCCCTGGTGCGTGGGGTGGCCATGAGTCAGGGGCTGATGGCAGCCGCCATGCACGGTTCCTGCAGAAACGATAATTCCTGCACCGTGTGTGTGTGTAGGATGCAGTGGCTTAGCGCACAGTAGGAGCTCACTAGATGGCATTGGGGGTCACAGCGCAGACGCTAAGTGTGATTACCATCTAGAACACCAGTGTGGTGTGGCTTTGTGGTCTGTAGTGCTGCACGTCCCTAAGTCCGGGGCCTGGTCAAACTCTGAGGAAGGTGTCCGGTCGGGCTCAGGTGCTGCCAGGCCGGGGCCCGGTGCAGCCTACGGGCCGAGCGTGTGTTGCCATAGCACACGTCCCTCCTTCACTGGCGTAAGGTCAAGTCGCTGTGCTCTGCAGCTCCTCCCGCTGGATGGCACTTGGGAGACGCTGTGAGTTTGGTGGTTGATACTGGGCAGCGTCCGTCACGGAAGGGGAGGTCCTGTTCCGTCATGATTCCCACATTTCAGGAATCAAAAGGAGAAGTTCACGCTAAGACTTTGCTAGAGCTGTGCTCATAGGGGAAAGCGAGTGTTTCGTACAGAAGCAGTCCGTTCTGACTCACGGCACCCGTGTGTATGTCAGATGCCCCGTAGGGTGGTTGTTTTGTTGGGGTGGTAAATACGTACAGCATTTCCTGTTCCAGCAACCTCCGTGTGGACGGCTCAGATGTTCAGTGACATTGAGCAGTTTATCCTGTTCCACTGTCACCAAGAACTGTTCTTACTTTCTCCATGACCCTAACAGAAGCCCCGTGTCCCCTCACCTTGATGTCTTTCTTCCCTCCCCCTCCCGCCCAGCCTGGTAACCACTAACACGTTTTGAGCTCTGAACACTTCTTAGGGTTTCAATGGCTGATTTGTTAGAAGCAGGTTCCCAGGCCTTTCCTCCAAGGTGCCTTTGGGTGGACGCAAACCTGCAACCTTGGTGGTTGTTGTTGTGTGCCGTCGAGTCGGACCGACTCATAGCGACCCCTCCTTGAGTTTCCGAGGCAGTATCACTACCGAAGTAGATTGCCCCACTTCCTTCTGAGGAGTGGCTGGTGGGTTAGCCGCTTTAATTATTCACGCCACCCAGGGACTCCGTGGATGGACACACTGCTTTACATCACACAGGTGACCGCCTGCGAAGCGTGTCACTGAGGCCTCCATCCAATAACTTTCAGAAGAAGGTAGAGCTTGAAGGGGGCTCCGCTCGGTTCCAGGGAGCTTGCCTGCCCCCGCCCCGTTTTGCAAATTCTCCACTCGCTGTGCTGATGTGTCTTAGCAGGTTCACAAAGCTAATCGCCTTCTTAAAAACAATTTAGTCGGTAATAATTCTGTAAACCTATGAATCAACTTTGTGCAAACACCCTGAGTAATTTCTTTGTTCTTTTCTTTCTGCTTTGTAATTGGTGTCTGTAAAAGCCAAAGGTTTGGTCTTGCGGAAGGCATGATTCATTTATGGGTGTCTGAGCCGCCCCGGTATCGCTCCGGAGCTGCAGGATGCGCGGCCACGAGCCAGCAGTGATTCATGCGCCGCGCTCCGCTGCCGTCGGGGTCAAGGCCGTCAGAGGCCAGCATTCTTCCTAATCTATTTATGGTTATGGGAGAGAGCGGTGGGGGGCACTGAAATGATGGAGAGGGTGTCAATTGGTGAGCATGACAGATGAAATAACATCACCCGGCCCTTTTAAACACCACTCTGTCTGCGGCTGTGGACCTTAACGATAGATCGCAGCTACCCAAGTGCGCTCCGGTCTCCGCTGTGCGCGGCCCTGTGTTTACCGATCCTGATCTCGGAGCCCTCTGGCGTGTAGGGATGCCCCCAGCAAGCCTGGAGGGGGACTTTTAGTGGCTAAACCGTGGATGCGAGATTTTATAATGTAGTACATGGCCGGGTCAGCCGTGGGACACGCACACTCTGTCCCACCCCTGTCAGGCCAGCAGTCATCGGTGAAGTAAGCAGTAAACACTCCAGTTCTAGCTGAAGGCTGGCGCTTTGAACCCACCCAGAGGTGCCCTGGAAGAAAGACCTGGCAGTCTTGCTACTTTCCAGGAGGTCACAGCCGGTGACAACCTCAGGCAGCACAGGTCTCTGCGATGTGGGGTCGGAATCAACCCACTGGCATATACCAAGAACAGCGTGAGGCGCCGTGAGTCAGAGGCCACTCAGCGGCATCTAATAAATGCCCTTCTTGGTCCTCCATCTGTGACCGTTGCTCCGTCTTTGTGGTCGGCGGCTCTCTCTGCAGGGTTCTGCAGCGTCTGTGGGTGCACCTGGGGCACTGCTCCTCACTGTGCCTGACTTTATTAGTTGCTTTTGACCCTGAGTAAAAGTGTCACCGTCCTCCCATCTAGAGAGCAGTTAGAGCTGCTTACCCTGCTGCCCGGAAGCCTAACTGGGAGTCTGACTGCCGAGGACAGTATCAGTCCAGCCCCTGCCCACGAGTGCCTGAGCCACGGGTCGCTGTGTCAGGTTGAGGGGCATTTCTTCCCGTGGGGTGTTTTTTTCCCACTGTCACCTTCTCTGCACTGGATTCTCTGCCTGCAGTTTCCACGGCAGTCCCCACTCGCCATGAGCAAATGCAGGCCTGGCTCTGGTATTTTTGGGTCTCCGACTCTGGCCAGGCACGTACGTTGAGTTCATGGGGAAAGAGGAGAATCCAGCCGGCACTGACTGAGCTGCTCGGCGACTTCCAGGGTGTAGATCAGGGGTGTTGAGGGTGTGGCCTTCGTATCAGGACTCCCCATCCTGCCCCTGACAGACATTGCTAATCTATCGCAGCATTCATTCTTGTTGGGCTTAGATCCCTGCCAAGGGGGCCCTCCCAGCTAGGGATAGGAATGGGCTGAGTCATGAGGTCTATGGGCCATCAGGGTAGAGATTCTACTCACGGTGGGAGTTGGAGTTGGCTGTGGAGGGGACTGGCCACTGGGAGAGCAGTGAGGGCACGGAAACGCACGTGCAGCTGCCAGGACGCCCGTCTCTGAGGGACACTCACCTGCTGAGCGGTTGACAGGCAGCGCCTTCTTGGAGTTTAAGGACACCCTGCCCCCATTTGTGTGACCTGCATTCCCAGCCTTCAGCTGGCAGGTCTGCGTCCCTCCCTGGCAGGCGTCTGAGGTCACTGCATCCTTCACTGTGGCACCCTCAGAGCAAGGATCTTGCCAAGACTGGCGTCCAGAACAGGGGTTGCACCCACCAAGTGCTGAGGCCCCCAACACCACTATGTCTGTCTGCTTCAAGATGAAGGGTCCGGACTCGTGTGTGCCCCGAGCCTCTGCTGTCTCTTGACCGCTCTTGGGGTGGGAGTCTTGAGCCCACCTGTAAGCACTTCACAGAGCATTCTTTTCTACTCTAGTGAAAACAAGACCCAATCAAGTGGCAGTGAGATTCAGGAGAAGGCACAGAGGAGAGCCAGGAGGCAGACGGGTGTTTGGAGGACGGGTGTCAGTACCCCACGCCCTTGTGCCCTTGGTCGTCTATCTCTGGAGCCACTGCGGTGACCCACGGTGGCTTTTGGTGCATGAGCCGTTCCTTCCGGCAGTGGTGGCACTCCCCGAGCGCTTTGCACACCCACCTGTTAAATCCCACGGCACCCCGTTCGCACGTGAGGATGTAGAGGCCACAAGGCTAAGACACATGCTCCTGCAGGAGCAGAGTGGGATTTGAACCCAGGCTGCTGCACTTGGCCTTGTCCAGGTGGAGATGAGCCCCAGCCCCCCAGCCTCAGAGCCACCTGGTTAGGCGCACAGCTGGTTTCAGGTGGCCCACTCTTGGCTCCCTTGGACTTTTCCAGCCAGGTCTGCTGTCCTGTCCAGCTGGCTGGGGACCCCCCCACACCACTACCATTTCCCCTTCTCACCTTGCAGGGATCCCTAGGGCTCTGAGAAGCGAGAGCAGGAACTACCCAGTGTCAGGTGCGGTTGAAGGAAAGAGGGATGACTGTGATGTGTGGCATTGGGCTGGGCTCCTCGAAGGGGGATCCTGGGAGCAGGGGTGGGGAGAGAGCCCAGAGAACATCAGGACCAAGGGGCCTTGTCCAGACTCATGGAAGCGCCGTCGTAGCTGTGCCTTTAGTGCACCGGGGACTCTCCAACCTGGTGCCCAGACCAGTCACAGCTGAGCTGGGCTTGGGGGGCACCATCAAAATCTCCCTGGTTAATTCCAGTGGGTGGCCAGGTTGAGCCCCACTGGGCTGACCCCAGCCCCTCGGTCGAAGGTGGAGAAACCGAGTCCAGTAAGGGGAGGGAGGAGTCTCCAGGTGGTGCAGTTAAGTGGTTGACTAGGAGCACTGGTGGTGTAGTGCCTAGGGCATTTGACTTCTAACCAGGAGGTTAGCGGTTCAAACCCACCAGCCACTCTGCAGAAAGAAGACTGGGCAGTCTACTTCTATAAAGGTTTACCGCCTCAGAAACCCAGTGGAGTTGGCTGTGAGTCGGAATCAACTCCATGGCAGTGAGTTTTTTTTTTTAGTAGCCAGAGGTTGGAGGTTCATACCTACCCAGGGGGCTCCTTGGAAGGCAGTCTGCTTTAGAAAGGTTGCAGCCATTGAAAACCCCATACAGCCCAGGCCTGCTTTGTACACGTGGGGTCACCGTGAGGCAGAACTGACTCAGCAGCGACTCACAAGAACGAATGTGGGGTGAAAGGGGGCGCCCGAGCTGATTTCAGCCGTGAAGCTCGCCCAGCACTGGTCAGTGGGCACTAACACTAAGGTCACCCTAACGGCACACGTGGCACTGACAGGGCTACAACCTCTGGGGGCCGGTGGGCACTGCCCTGTCCCCACTCTCCGCACCAAGCAGTGGCCCCGACTCCGCCCATCCTGCCGAATTCCAGAGCAGGTGCCTTGGTTGGGTGTTTAGTTTTTTTTTTTTTTTTTGTTCCCCCATGCGACTTTAATTTTCAGAGTGGTTTGAGGTTTACAGGAAAATTATGCAGAAAGTACAGAGAGTTCCCATAAGCTCCCCACCCCCGCCCACTGTTCCTCCTGTTGTTAACATCCTGCATTGGGTGGTGTGTGTCACACTCGAACCAGTGTTGGTACAGTAGGGGTCACTCTGTGCTGTACCGCCCTGTGCAGTCTGATAGGAGCATCTTGTTACATGTCCACCATTGCAGCGTCCTGCCCTGACCAGGTGCCCCTAAAAGCTGAGCAACCTGAGGTCTCGCTGCCAGTGGCCAGGTGGAGAGCCATCCTGGTTTGGGGAGCAGGCGAGTGGCCCCCGGGGCTGTGGGTTTCTGTCTTTAGGGAAAAGGGGAGGGGGGAGTGGCTGGGTGCCTGGCTGCTCCTGGTGGCCCCTGTGCCTGGCTGGACACAAGCTGGACCTTGGCTTCATGCTGGAGCTGCCCCAGCTGCTGTCCTCTTGGTCCTGGGGACTGACATGTGGCTTTCTCCTCCACATGGGCGCAGGGGGCAGAGTTCCTGCTTTGAAGGGGTGTCGTGGCTGCAGTGATCCGAGTGACTGGACGTAGAGGGTGGGAGGGGGAACCACTGCGGGCCAGGCGCAGGGCACGGGCAGGAGCAAGAACATTCCTGACACCAGGATTTCCTCTCCCTGGCACACCCACATTCATTCCTCTCTTCCTCTGTCTCTTCTCAACTGTGTCCCTGTAACACGGGCATCCCCTGTCCCCAGGGCTGCTGTGGGAAGAAGGAAGTCCCCACACAGGCCCGTCGCACCGGAGCGCACAGTTGTCCAGTATGTTGTCAGGCAGCTCCTGGAAGGTGCATTCCTCCCGCCGTAGCACGTTTTCGGAGGAACGTTTTCAGGCAGGAAAATGCACAGTATGTATGTACCACGGACTCTGGCTAGGGTCTGCACGCTTCCAACCACTGCTCAGACCGGCAGGGGAAGATGCCCCGCCCCTCCTGCTCCGTACCTGCCCCCAGAGGCACTCGGGTTTGGGATTTGGATTCCGTTACCATCCATTAAGTTTCTTAGTGCCGAAGTTGGTGTGCCTGGACGCCTGCCGCAGGTCGCTTTTTTGCATATTCCACTTGGTCCGTAACGTTAAGCTTTGCCCACGGGGTTGTGAGTGTCAGAGGTCAGTTCCTTTTATTTCTGGATGGTACCAGTGTGTGGGTGAACCATGACACTGGCAATTTTAAATGGGGCACAAGGGGCTGTCGGGCAAAGCCGGGCCGCGGGGAGGGACTCTAACAGTAAGATTTCAGGAGCCTTAATTAATGGCAAGACATTCCAGAACCGGAATTTGGGCCCCATCAACAGGTGTCAGCCGCCCAGGCATCTTTCCCAGCCCACCCGGGGGGCTCGGTGAGCTTGGCTTGGGGTGGCGGCAGCACCTGGGGCCGAGCCACTGTGCCGGGCCAGCTGGACCCCAGCCCACGGGGCGGCCGACTCCGGTTTCACCCCAGAGCCTCCCGCCTGCCTCACCTAGCCCGCGTTCCTTCACAGGCAGTGAGGATGTGGGTGACCCCAGACGGGTATGAATCATGTCTCGGGGCTGGTTACTCAGAGGTGGTGAACACCAAGGCCGCGTTCCTCTCAGCTGACTACAGCTTGGCCCTCGGAATGTAGCTGGGCAACCTGGGAACTGGAGCCCAGCCATGGGAATGGGCACTAGGCAGTGCCTCGTTGGAGAGTGTGGTCAGCAGGCTGCCCCCGCAGCTCTAGCATTCTCTGAAGGACAAGACAGCAGCGAGTCAGGATGCCGGTTCAGAATCGGCTCCTTTACCGACCAGCTTTGTGGTCTCAGTGCTTCAGCCCTTCTTCTGTAAAATGGGGGTGCAGCGTAGAGTCCCCACCTTCGGGCAGGCGTGAGGACAACACGTAGTCTCCTTATCTTATTGACTATCCCTACTCTGGACCAGACTCTGTTGCCTGCAGTCCCTGGGGAAGCTCCCATTACCAGGCCCCTGTACAGAGGTTGAAACTGAGGCTCCAAGGACAGGGTCAGACACTAGGTGGTAATCGAGTGAGCTGGTTCTGGGACCCCTTGAACCCACCTCCATTGTAACCATCCAACCACGTAAGTTCCAGGAATTTTACAGACTGGTAGCCTGTGAGAACATTTTAGGTGGCTCACAGAGGGGTATTTCTAACGTGAGAGTTGTATACTTGATATAATGTGTAATAGGAAAAACATAAGCATGACATTGCGTCCATGGATGTTACTGTTAAGACCAGACCAAACCAAACCCATTGCCGTACAGTCAGTTCCGACCTTGTAGGACAGAGTAGAACTGCCCCGTGGAGTTTCCAAGGCTGTAAGTCTTTACAAAGCTGACTGCCCATCTTTCCCCCGTGGAAGCAGCTGGTGGGTTCAAACTGCCGGTCTTTCAGTTAGCAGTCGAGCCCTTAACCGTTTCTCAACAGGGCTCCTTGTTGATGATGCTAAGTAATAACAGTGAGTTGGTTGAATGTTTTGGGAAAGAAAAATATCAAGGGATTCTCTTTCTGTAATGGAGGTCTCTGGAGGTGGAAAACTCAGAAGGGCTGTTGGAGGCATGACCCACGGAGTCCATGTGGTTTCGTAAGCAATTCCAGATCCATGACTCTGCCTTCAGAATGGAAGTGGTTTGGACTGTTGAGGTCAGCCAGGGTTTGAGGGTTGGGGTCATCTTGATTCAAATGAGGTCAGGGTCACGGGTCATGTCACCACTGGCTAGAACCTGGAGGGAAAGTTTTGTTGCTGCACTGGGCAGGCTCTGGGTCAGGGAGACAGCTCAGAGACACTTCCAGCAACAGATGTGGCCCCGGCCCCTTCCTCTTTGGGGTGATACTGAAGAGGGGGAGCCAACACTTACCTGAAGCTTTGCTGGATGCCACGTGTACACCCCACTGAATCTCACGAGGTAAGGGGTCTGCTGCTGTCAGTACCGGTTTAGAGGCACACCTGGGGCTGAGGTCAGAGTCACCTGCCCGGGTCATGACGCTGCTTGCCACTGGGGTCTATGTGTGTTTTTACCTCTTTGTGTTATGGGAAAACATCTCCCTAGTTGAATTACTCTACGGTGCCTGGAAGAGTTGGCTGTTTCCCAGAGTGGGTCTGTGATTTATGACGACAGCCTCAACCTGTATCTTTCTAGCTCTGGGGGAAGGGGGCGGAGACAGAGGGCCCAGGTATGTCTGGGCGCTGGGCCCTGCAGGGGTGTGCAGCCCTGATTGTACTGAGCACGGCCGCCACCCTCCATCCCCTGCTGAGAAAAGTCGTGGTGGGAGAGTTGGGGAAGTTCCTCGCTGTCTGGCGTGGGGTTTGGCAGGCCTTTGTTTGTTCTACGGTTCTTAAACCAGCTTGCCTGTGATGGGTGGAGCAGGGAGTGGTCTGAAGACCCCAGAATGAGGGCTGGGCCTGAGCCCTTTCAGAGGCACACTTGCTCCATCACCTGACCAGGGTGAGGTCGCAGACCTTCCAGACCCCGGCTGCAGGCTAGGCTGGGTCTGGGCCTAAAGGAACTAGGGTGGTGGGGAGGCTCCCCAGCCTGCTGGTCCTTCTTAATGGGGCGAGCAAACACCCAGTGCCTTCTCCCTGACCTTCTCGCCCCCTCCTGCGTGCCTGCTCCTACCTGACTACCTGTCTAGGAATTTTTATTGCAGCCCACAGAGGCACTGCGGTCTGACTGGAATGGGAAACCTGCTGGCTGGGCGGAGTGGGGTGGCCACGCAAACTGCTGGGCAGGACCGCAGGGGCCTCCTGGGCCCGCTCACAGATCCAGTGTAGACGCTGCCCATAGATCCAGCGTAGATGCCGCCATAGGTGGGAGGTGGGCGCTGTGGTCCTGGCGCTCTGGGGTCATCTGGGGTTTTCTTTGTGCCCTGATCCTGCCTGGTGGGTTCACTTTAGGTTTCAGCAATCATGTCCCTAGAGACCTTGACCTGTGGCCGAGACCGAGATAAATGACTGTGGATTGGGAAGTGATGGGGAAGGCAAAAAGAATAATGCTAACAGTACTGGCATGTAAGCATCCCTGTTTGGGTCCCTAAGAATATTGCTAAGCTCTTTAAGTTACGTGACCCTCACAGCATCCCAGGTGGTCTCCTGAGATTAGTCCCATTTCACTGATACAGAAACTGAGGCTCCCTGGGTGCTTGCCTTAAGTCACATGGCTGGTGAGTGGCAGAGCTGAGATTTGAACCCAGGCCATCAGGCTCCAGCACTCACTAGTTTTAGCTGGCGTGGGCTATGGCATACGTGTTGGACCCTCAGAGAGAGGGTGGCACTGGGCCACATGGTGAGAGGAGGCCTGAGGCCTTAGCTGAACGCAGCTTGTTCTGTCCACTTGAAGTGGGTGGAAGTGGGGGGGCCCACTGTGCTGTCTCCACCTGGCGGCCTCTCCCTTGAGGAAATTCCTCCTGCCACCAAGAGTAGCCAGGCTGTCTCCCTGGCAGCCCTGGGTCAGGCGGAGGTCTGGGTGCCTGTAAGCAGAGGAGAGGGTCTGTAGGGGCCAGGCCCAGGGATACCTGCAGTCAGTGCACCATGGCAGGCTCCGCCCCTCTCCATCCCCACACCGTGTGGTCCCTTGGATCCACTGCTCTGAACTCGGCTGGCCACACCTCAGTGCCAGTAGTTCCCTGGGTGAGGCCAGACCCAGTCTGCAGGGAGTCAGTTGGGCCCTGGGGACCCAGAGCTAATGGGAGGGAGGCAGTCTCCATCAGTCCCACGGCTGTTACCGAATTCATCCAGTTTATTGAGGACCTGCTATGTGCTGCATGTACTGTTTTTGAAATACCCAGCTGCAAAGAGGACTGACCTATCACCTGTGGTATGGGGACAGGAGATGACTGTGCCCAGGGAGTGACACCAACTGTAGGAAAAGACAGAGGAGAAGGGCAGGCACCAGCACTTTTCCCGGGACCCCGAGCTCCTGTCACACTGGTATCCCGGATCCTGTGGGATGACGTACTGCCCCATCAGACATGGGGCTCTAGAGAGGGAGAGACTTCTGGGGTTCTGGTGCGGGAGTTCTGGCACGGGGTGAGTGCCTGCATTTTGACACATTTCCCCCTAGGAAGGTGACTCCAGAGGCCGCTGCGTCTATGGGAATCGACTGGGACACCCGCAGCGCTGTCGCAGAGGCTCGGGCCAGGCAGCAGGGGAGTTCACGCACAAGGCCGTGTGGCTCGTTCTTGCAGCCAAATCTTGCCCCTTCTCGGAGGGTCCCGTAGGACAGATCCTGAGCGATGGTCCCGCTTCAGTTTCTGCTCCCCTGTTCCACGTCCCCTCAGACCCCTGCAGCCCACGTGCTTGTCCTAGGACGGGCAAGCATCCTCGTTTTGTTTCACAATGAAAATAGCCCGTTTTTTCTGATTTTGCAAGAATGAGACATGCTTCCCATATAACTAAAAACAAAATTTGGAGCGTTTGGTACTTAACAAAGACAGAAGTCAAAATGCCTGTGACCCCCACCTGGCCAGTGGGAACCAGTCAGTGTTTAGCTGACCAGTGTCTCCAGGTCAGTGTCTGGACTTTGCTCTGAAGGCTGATTGATAAAGGGCTGGTGGTGAGGGGCGTGGGTGGGGGTGAAGACACAGGAGGCAGGAAGCGCCTCCCCCCTCCCTGCCTGGCATCACAAAGAGCAGCAGGCAGGTTCAGATTGGTCTCTTTCCTCTGGTTTGTAGGCTTTGGTCTTCAAGGTCCCGTGAGGAGTTTCCTCTGACTGGAGAGTTGGGGTGAGGTGCAGGCTTGCAGTATAGAGACCCCAAGGCTGTGGCAGGTGGGTGAGGGTTTCAGCCTGGTTGCCTTGACAACTAGCCTGTCATCTGTAAAATGGGTTGTGATGCTGACAGTCTGCCTCCAGAGCATGGGTGCAGAGGGTGGCTCAGGTGTTTGGAGTGACCAGTCCAGCACGTCGTCAGCCCTGTGGACCTCAGCTGTACAGGGTAGATGGCCTCTGGCCTTTGGGCCCCACTGCAGCCTGGCCTGCATGTCTACTTGACAGACTGTTCAGGCCTGAGGCTGCTGCTCATGAAAATGGGTCTGAAAAAAACCACAAATTGGATTCAAGCCCCACTCTTTGCAGATGGATCTCTGAGACCAGAGAAGGCCAGCTGGGGCCCAGAGTCACACAGTGGACCGTACAAGTCTCTGGAATGCATCCCCTCCCCCTGTGGAGTGACGCCCTGCAAACCAGATGCAGGAAGACACTCCCCCCTCCTGTCTCTTCGGGGTTCTCATCCCCTTGTCACCCCAACCTGGAATATATACGGAACTTCTAAGCTGACAGCCACACATGAGAGCTGGCACTTGGGGACCACGTTTGTTCACTTGGAGACAGGGTCTCCACTTGGGTGGTGCCCCAGGTGTGGTTTGAGGGCTGGGCTCCAGGCGCACCTCTGTCCTTGGAGGGTTAGGCAGTTGGTGGTTCCTGAGAGGTGCACCGTTCCTAGCCCCACCCTGGGAAGGCCAGGCCTCCTGCTGATCACACAATGCCCCCTTCTCACATTCAGACAGCGGTCTAGACGCTTGCTACCCCTATTGTTCCCAAGGGTCAGGGGTTGGGCAAGCGGCGGGGAAAGCGGGCTTCGAGCCGAGCCAGGGAGAACACTCCTGTTAGGGAGAGGTGGGTACGGGGAGCCTGCATCAAAGGAGGCAGCCGCCCCCGCCTCCGCTGACCAGCCCCACCAGCAAAACTTGCCTGGTTTATAATGACCGAGGCGGCCCCCCACCAGGAGTGCCCCTAGAAACCCAGCAAGTCTTTGCCTACTCAGCCTGCACGCCAGGAGTGCCCAGCCAACACCGTCTGGAAACCCCGCATCTGTGCCAAGATGTCTGGGGCCTGCTGCCAGCAGCACAGAGACCCAGAGGCGGAGCACAGCCATACATGTGCCCGGTCTCCACCCCTCAGCAAATGCAAACCCTGAAGCCACTTTGTCACCGTGGCTCTTGGTGACAGGACGCTCTGAGTGTCACTGTCTGGCCACTGGGGCCAGTCAACGAGAGCTGCAGAATCCCCACTGGGGGCTCTGTCTCTCGACCTAGTTATTGACTTATAAGGGCTGTATCCCTCTAAGCCTCAGTCTCCTTGTCTGTAGAATGGGCCCGTGGATGATTGCAGTAGTTCCTCCCAGGGAGGCCCAGTGCTGGGTCATGTGCGCTAACGCACACTAAGTGTTCAGCTCAGTTATGATAACGCTGATAACTGTTACTCACCCCCTTAGGTCTGCCATTCTCAGTACATCACTTCCTAACACTTTGACCAGGGGTTCTCAGTGGGGTATGGTCTTGCCCCCAACATTTGGCAGTGCCAGGGGCATTTGTAGTCGGTACAACTGACAGGATGCTACAGGACAGCCCCCACGCTCAGGAACTCTGGTCCCAATGTCTGTAATCTACCCAGGACTCCAAAGCTCCCTCCTCCGTGGGTTCTGGCAGAATGACCCTGCTGGGTTAGATGGGAAGTTGGCTGTTGGCCCTGGTGGGAAGAAGGAGTTCTTCCAGGGACAGAGAATCCTCACTGAGGTTGGAAATGTGGGTGTGAGGTGCCTCCCGGCACTTTATTGCTGCAGTGGCCACAGCTGGAGGGGAAATCAGTGTGCAAGGAGGGTCCTGCAGGGGCTTGGAGCAGTTTGGAGTTGCTTCTCGGGTATTGGGTGGGCAGGATTGAGTCAACTGTGTGGAGAATGGCCAGGAGGCAGGGGGCCAGTGAGGGCCCTCATGCTGGGATCCGGGGCCTCAGTGATGTGACGGGGTATTCACGTCCTGACCCAGCCAGGGTCAGGGCTGTGTCCTGGACAGGGAGCCCCCAAGGTGGACAGTGAGCTGCTCGGGTCTCGCGGGGTGCCTGGGAGACCCTGGTGGGTTTGGGATGAGTTTGGAAAAGCAGAGCAGGGCTGAGGAGAGCAGGCAGAATGGAGCGCTCCAGGCCACAGTGCAGGGACTCGGCGTTTAGCAGTCTGTGTTGACCCCAGGACCCAGCTGCTCTGTGGTCCCCGTCCTGCATCAGACCTTGTTCTGCTGGGTTTCTAATGTTTCCTCATCATTTCCTTTCAGGTCAGATACTCAGATGACTAACTTTGGGGAACAGCTGGCCAAAAAAGTTTCATTTGTGTGTTTTGCCAGGATTTCCGGGCTCTGGGGGAGAGAATGCTCCTGAGGCCAGCTGGACTCTGGGAGAGTGTGGTGATTGATTAGTGATGTCTGCCATGGTTACCAGAGGAGGGAGTGGTGTCACATGTGTGTAGTAGGAGAATCACAAGGACAAGGAGTGACCGGGTTCTTTCTAGTCCTGCCTGGCCTGGGGACCAGTTCTTAAATGACAGTGCTGAGTCAAATAGCCCTTCTAGCTGTTGTTAGGTGCCATCAGTCAATTCCCACTTGCACCCCCATGTGACACAGTATAACTGCCCCATAGGGTTTCCTTGGCTGTAATCTTTACAGAAAGTCTTGGTAGTTCAGTGGTTAAGTACTTGGCTGCCAACCAAAAGGTTGGCAGTTCAAACCCACCAGCCGCTCCATGGGAGAAAGATGTGTCAGTCTGTTTTTCCATAATGATTCACAGCCAGTTCTGCTTGTCGTATGAGTTGGACTCGGCTCTGGGAATGGAATTTTTAAATTTCTTTTTTTAATCTTTATGGAAGCAGACTGCCAGGTCTCACTCCCTTAGAGCTGGTGGTGGGTTCGAACTGCCAACCGTTCAGTTAGCAGTGACGCACTTAGCTGTTGCACCATTGGGACTTCTTACCTCCGGCTACAGCTCCCATTGTTGGAGATCTTTGGCCCAGACACAAAGATCCTGAGGGATTAGTTTCCCAACTGGAGGAGAAGAAAAGTTACCTCACTGAACCTTTGAAAGCAAGACCCCGTCTGACCCCTCGTCCTCACGCCCGCTCCCTCCCCAGCTCAGCAGTGTCTCCCAGAACACACAGAATGTCGCCCTTGGGTTAATGTCACTGAAGACTCGCCCCAGAGTTGATTGGCGTCGACCACCTTCATTAGTGGGAGTGCACATCAGAATAATTGTTTTGTTATGCAGTGTTCACTGTGTGCCCAGCCTTGAGTAGAACTTGTCACAGTGTTGTCTCATTCGGTCCTCGGGCTGCATGTGAGACAGTACTTCCGGCAGCTCCATTTCACAGAGGAGGCCAGTGGGGCTCAGACAGGGGCAGGGTCCTATGCAGGGTCTCTCCCTCTGGGAAGAGGCAGGCTGGGTGCAGAGCTGGTGGCTGGGAGCCCATTTCACAACTGGAAGCTGAGGATCAGAGCAGGGAAGAGACTTGCCCCAGGCCAAGCAGCTTAAACGTGGTGGAGCTGCAGTTTGATCTGAGTTTGGACTCTGAGAGGCAGAGGGGACGGACGGAAGGGAGAGGAGGCCAGGCCTGGGAAGGAGCAGCCGTCCCCAAGGGCAGCAGCAGTCTCAGGGAAGTGACTGTTTCACCCTGGCAGGGAAAGTACTGAAAGTCTGTGGAGCAAATGACTCCTCTTTGGACCCGTGGCGGGTGCCAGGCCTTGCTCTGGAAGCTGGCAACCCCAGATGGTGGCCCAGTAGAGGTGGGCACCCTGACGAGGCCCTGAGCTCAGGCCCGTGAGGTTGGGGATGCAGCCCCTCTGTAGAGGCGCATCCCTGGTGTCGGGGGGTGTTTGGGGTCACCCTGAGTCTGTCTGCACCCTTCTGGCTACCCCACCTCCTAACACCGCCCTTTCCTGGGAAGGAAGGTGGTCTGTTTTGTAGGGACCCTTTGTACAACTAAGGAACGCGGGCTGTGTGCTGCAGTGGTTAAGTGAAAGGTGGGCAGTTCAAACCCACCAGCAGCTGCATAGGAGAAAGGACCCGGGGATCTGGTTCTGTAAAGATTAACAATGGAAAACCCTAAGGGGCAGTTGTGTCCTATAGGGTCATTCTGGGCTGGAGTAGGCTTCAGTGGGGTTTGTACGGGGGGCACCACAGTTCTCCCATTTAAGCTTCACAGGGTCATTTGGAGGCTGGTGGACACCGTTCCCAACCACCCCCGCCCCTCACCTCTCATGCATTTTTATGTAACCCTTTGTGTCATCCCTCCCTCCTCCTCTTCAAGTGAACAGAGCTACACAGAAATTACTGTTACGTGTTAGAAACATTTTAGCAGTTGGTGTCTTAGCACAAGAAGAGCAGGAATTTTTGGCGAATTAGTTGCCTCTGGGTCAGCTCTGTACAGTTGGTGTCTTAGCACAAGAAGAGCAGGAATTTTTGGCGAATTAGTTGCCTCTGGGTCAGCTCTGTACAGTTCGCGTTGCAAGAGCCTGCCCTTGCCCTCCGCAGAGCAGCCGGCCCCCGCCCCGCAGCCTGGTGGACCCTGAACCAGACGATAACTTAGCATTTTCGTTTAAGTCCATCTGACAAATTGTTTTCCACGGAGAAAGCAATACGGCATCTTTAAATGGCTACTTTGTCAGCGTGTCTCTGGGCGCTGTAAAAAGTCCTTTGTTATCTGTGTCTAGACAGCACGCCAGCGGAATACTTGGCCTGCCGAGGAGAGGATCTGACAAGGTTGAATTCATTTGCCAGCTTATTTGGAGCGGAATTTCCAAACACTCGCCCATAAACTGTTTTCTTCTGCCCAGACTCCCCAGCCTCCCCCCACCCCAGGTCCACACTGGCTTTTCTTCTGTTTATAATTTTGTGGTCCTCGAGCGTGGGGCCGCAGCCGGGCACGGTGGCGCGCGGGAGACACGGGGCGACTGCGGCTGGCTTGCGGCCTTTTTTCTTTTTTTAATTGTCCTCTTTATGACTGTCTAGACGCCCTGCAGATGTATGATCTCGGGGGAAGTGGCGTTGCCCTGCGGTTATGGGACACTGGTGGAGGGGTTGCAGCCGCCGCCTCCTCCAACCGTTTGACCATCCTCCGTCTCCAAACTGTTCTCGGCCTCTTCCCTCCCGAGATGAAGGCGCTTCTCCTCCTGGCAGCGCCTTTGTGTTGATAACACGTTCACTTGACTGCTCTAATTTTATACCGTCACCAAAGAGAAAGAAGAAGTGACATTCCAGGGTGTCTCCTCTCTGAGGGTGGGCAGAGACCCCACAGCTCTGCACTCCTCTTTCTCGCTGCGTCTTTTGCGTTCGTTTTTTCTTTTCTGAGGCACGTACAGATGAGTAAAGCAGCAGAGGTTGGCTTTCTAAGGATGGACGTATCAGGGCAAACCTGAATGGGTCCCAGGTTTTAGTGATGGGAAATAGATGCATTCATTAACCTTGTTGCCATGGCGACTAGGTGAATGTTAGCAGAGTGGAAAGAGAGGGGCCAAACTGTGTGGGTGGAGGGTCCCCTGAGCCCCCTAACCTCCCACCGCCCACCTGCACAGGAGCCCAGCGGAGGAGCCCAGGAGGCATGGTCCTGCCGGAGACCAGAGAAGCAGGCCCACTCCGGCTTGCTCCCGGATGCTGCAGGCAGCAGGCTTCTCAGCTGCCCCCCTCAGGCAGCTGGGAAGCCTGGTGGACTTGGGAAACCGAGGCCCAGTCCAGCCATATCTTAGGTTTCTTCTAACCCAGAGTCAGCGGTGAGGCAGCTCCTGGGTTCCCTTCTGGAATGAGGGTGCAGAATGGCCCCTGACCCTTCATCTCCCCCCTCAGCACCCCATCCCTTGGAAATGCTGTTGACCCAGCCAAAAAGCCATCATCTGGCACCATCAATCTGCTCTCTGGATTTTACGTGGTAGGGGCAGCAAAGGTGAGGAGGGGGAGCGCAGGCGGACGGTCGACCAGATGTCCCCCGGGATCCCAGAACCGCCTCTCAGTTCTGCCAGACAAGGCAAGTCCAGCACATGAATCTGCCTCTGGGGTGGAGGTGGGATCAGACATTTCTGGTGCAGGAGGTGGAGAGGGGCGCACGTCTCCTACTCTCTGGGTCTCTTGGCCCTGGTCCCTTTCTCTCTCCCCAAAAGATAAAACCCACGGGCAGGAGCAGCCATTCACTGTTGGTCTTTTACGCTGGGCATGAGTTTATGACCAGCTGTGTGCAGCAGTGTGGTCCTGGGGCTGAGAACTGGGGACGTGGTCGGGACTTCTCCTCTCGGTTGTTGTTGGCCTGGAAAGCCAAAAAGCCCCAATGTGGAAGGGAGAAGTCAGGTGACTGAGTTTGTAATATTTTGAGTTAAATAGTCTTAGACTTCCTCTCTCCCTCATGACTATGCCATCTATCCTAAAGGAGGGAAAAAAATTACAAAATGAGATTTTTGGAGGGGTGGTAGTGGTTAGGTGCTTATAGGGGTGCTTTTGGAAGGCTGGGAGCGTTTTTGTCTTTCAAACCCGAACCCACTGCCATCGAGCTGATCCTGACTCATAGTGATCCTCATAGGGTCTCCAAGGCTGTAAATCTTTGTGGAAACAGACGGCCTCGTCTTTCTCCTGTGGAGTGGCTTGTGGGTTTGAACCACCAACCTTTTGGTCAGCAGCAGAGTGCTTTAACCACTGAGCCATGAGAACCTCTTTTTCTGTTTTTTAAACAGAGGTCCAGAATCGCATTGCCAAGCTGGGAGTGGGACAAAGTGCACTTGTCTGCCTGGGGTCTTTGTCCACCGAGTCCCCAGTGATCCAGTTCCTTTAGGTGGATTTCCTGATGGACTCACAAGTCCACAGCCCCGCTGACATCAGCACCCTAATTGGGTCTGTCCTGGTGTAATTAAAGGAAAATAATTGTATTCACTCAGTCACCCAGTCCCCTGGCACCGAGAAGCAAGGGGCAAGGATGGTGATTTTTCTCTCCAAAA
>NW_006921882.1:3553487-3567393 GCF_000298275.1 Orycteropus afer afer
GCAAATAACAACAACAACAAAGTGATAAGGAGGCAGCTCTGGTAGCATAGTGGCTAAGGCACTTGACTGCTAACCAGAAGGATGGCGGTTCAAACCCACCAGCCACGCTCCTCGGAAGGAAGATGGGGCAGTCTACTTCTGTAGTGATACTGCCCCGGAAACCCAAGGAGGGGTCGCTATGAGTCGGGTCCGACTCGAAGCCACATAACAACAACAACAACAGTGATAAGGAAGGGTCATGGGTGCTGCCTCCCCACCTGTAAAACCCTGTTACCGATTCCCACTCAGATCCTACGGGACAAAATGGAGCTGCCCCACAGGGTTTCCAAAGCTGTAATCTTTGTGGAAGCAGACAGGAAGCGGCTGATGGGTTTAAACTGCTGACCTTTCAGTTGGCAGCTGAGTGCTAAACCACTGTGACACCAGGGCTCCTTAAAGAGGGCCCCCCATCAAACCAAACCTGTTGCTGTTGAGTCCATTTCTATTCATAGTGACCCCTGGAGCGCAGAGCAGAGATACCCTTCAGGGTTTCTAAAGCTGTAATCTTTATGAAAGCAGATGGCCGTATCTTTCTCTCGCAGAGTGACTGGTGGTTTTGAACCACCAACCTTTGGGTTAGCAGCCAAGTGCTTAAGTACTGTGCCACCAGCGCTCTTCCGTACCACTGTGGCACCTCTATCGGGGAACTGGAGACTGGACTTAGGGGGAACCCTTCTGGCTAGCCTGTGTGACACTCCGCAGAGACCTAGGATCCGGGCTCCCTAATCTGCAGGGAGTTTGTGCCTGGATTTGCGAGGGGACTTGGTGTCGTTGCTGCGCTGTACGGATGAAGACACTGAAGCTCAGGACTGGTGGAGGAGAGAAGTATGGACCATTCAGACTCTGATCAAACCTTCATGCACAATGGGAATCTTGGCTCCACCTGGCTTCCCACCTGAATGTAACCCACTGTTGGCCGTTCCAGCTTATGGCCGCCCACGTGTGTAAGTAGAACTGCACTTCGTGGGGTTGTCAGCGGCCACTTTTATACATGTGGGTCTCTGGCACCTCATGAAGCCATGTGTATATTTGCATGGGGAGAGAAAGTGAGAGTGTTCAGGGGATTGGCCTGTTTGTTCATGTAACAATTGAGCGCCTACTATGTGCCATGAGGAAGCTCCTACTATGTGCCATCGAGGAAGCTCCTACTATGGGCCATGAGGAAGCTCCTACTATGTGCCATTGAGGAAGCTCCTACTATGTGCCATTGAGGAAGCGCCTACTATGTGCCATGAGGAAGCGCCTACTGTGTGCCATGAGGAAGCTAGGCATAGGAAGGCAGGGGAGCAATCAGCATAGCTTCACATAAAAAAAAAAACAAAACAAAACTCACTGCCATCGAGTTGGATCCGACTCCTAGGTTTCTGAGGCGGTAACGCTATGGAAGTAGATTGCCCAACTTTCCTTCTGAGGAATGGCTGGGGGATTTGAACCGCCAGCCTTCTGGTTAGCAGTCAGATGCCTTAGGCACTATGCTGTCAGAGCTCTCTTAGCTTCACATACTGGTGACCAAATCCGTTGTTGTCCAAGCAGTCCCAGCTCATAGCAACAAATGACAATGCCAACTCATGAGTCAGTTTTCCTTAGATAACCCTGCTGCCTCTCAGTTCATTCATTCATTCAACAGATACCCAGTCTCTGCTTGCTAGAGGTTAGGGACAGGGTGGTAAACAGTGTGGCTCCTGGAACCCTGAGGCGGGACAGGAAACAAGGAAGCAGACACGAGATTATAGAGTAAACAACACTAAAACCAAGTAAACAACACTAAAACCAAACCTGTTGCCGGGGAGCCCCTGCTGACTCGTGGCCTTATAGGACAGGGTACAACTGCCTCGTCGGTTTCTAAGGCTGTACTCTTTATGGAAGTGGACTGCCACATCTTTTTCCCATGGAGTGGTTGGCATAACCACTGTGCCACCAAGGCTCCTTTGATACTTGGGTCCTGTGACATTGTCCTGGGGAGAAGTCTGGAGAGCTAACAGTTATGCTGAGACCCCAGGATTGAGAAGGGCCCAGCAGTGGGTCTAGGGGGGTCTCAGGCAGGGAAAACGCTAAGCTGGGTGTGGGGTCTGTTAACGATCCACATGGCCACTGTGTGCAGCTATCTGCTGGCTGTCACCCCAAGTGAAGGACTAGCCCCGTCTCTAACACCTGCACAATGAGAGTGGACGAAAAGTACCAGAGGGTTCTGATACATCTGGAAGAACTCCCAAGAGTGAGCAAGTTCTGCAAGATGGCACCATTGGTGGGAACTGGGTGAAGGGTCTCTGCCTGGCTCTGCTGATGGAGTGTTGTAGGGTGCCACTGTTGGGTGTGGGGTCATTGTTGGGTCTTTGGTCACTCTGCATTATTTCTTCACAACTGTGAAATCTACAATGACCTTAAAATCAAAAGTTACAAAAGAAAGAAACGTTAGAGGTCTGGGAGGACCCCTTTCCTTCTCGAGGTCTGTCTTGGTGGAGGGCACCGCCAGCCTGTAAGCGTGAGCATCGTTGCAGCTGAAGAGGAAGCCGTGGGCAGCAGCTTTCTTTATCACCTGCAAATCAAAGGAGCAGGGACTGGGGCCAAGGGCACCTTACATACTGCCCCTCGTCTAGGACAGAGCTTCCTGTCTGGCAGGGAGGAAGCCCAGGGGGTGTCAGGATGTCCCTGGGGGGTCCGTTTGGTGGCACAGATACGTTGGCAAGGGTTCCTCACTACAGACCTGCAGTCACGATTGCTCGGCCTGAGTGGAGGGAGTACACTGGGGAAGTTGGATACAAACACAGATGCCTGCCTCCTGTCTGACAACAACACTCAAGGCAGACATCACTAATCGACTAAACAGGTCCCTGTGAAGCCTGCTTTTCCTGAGGACCAGCGTTCCCATCCCAGAAATGCTTCCTCTCCCTTTGTGACTGACCCGGAACTGGAAGTAACTTGGACCACACACGTGACTGGCTTTGTTCTCCTTTCCCCAGCGAAGAGCCCCGAAGCCAGGATGCTGCTCCGCCCCGTCATGTACTCTTTCATCTCACAAGCACTTATTAAACGCCTCTTGTATGTTTTTGGTGAAACAGAGAGGGTCAGCGGAACAGGGGGAGGCCCCCAAGGAGATGGAGTGACACAGCGGCTGCAGCGATGGGCTCAAGCACAGCAGGGGCTGTGAGGGTGCAGGACCGGGCAGGGTTTCGTCCTGTTGTCGGCGGGGTCTAGGAGTCGGAGCCGACTCAAGGGCACCTGTGATGGCCTGGTAGCCACGTGGCCACAGCCGCACCCCTCAGACGTTTACAGGGCACGTATTCCGTAAACAAACCACCTCTCTTAGTTGGTTTGCTTTCGAGCTAACGTTTTTAAAACAGGGTTTTTGTCATTATCATTCTTCCAAACGTCTTGATGCCTGTATGGTGCTCTTTGCTGCTGTTTTCCTACCAACACACCTGCTGCTGCGTCAACTCCAACTCCCAGCAACCCTGTAGGACAGAGGAGAACTGCCATGTAGGGCTGCCAAGGCTGATGGCACAGTGGTTCAGTGCCCAGCTGCTGACCAAAAGTTCTGTGGTTCAAACCCACTGTGCCGTTGCATGGGAGCAAAGATAGGGCACTCCTCCTATAAAGACTGCAGCTTGGTGACCCTGTGGGGCCGGTCTATTCCATCCTACAGAGTCACCATGAACTGGAATTGACTCAGTGACCACGGGTGTTTTGGGGATAGGACTCTCACCCAGGTGGGAGCTTGGCATCAGACAGTACGCTTAAAGCCCTCAGCGTGGGCCAGGCTGAGTACGTGGGGGCTGAGGCTCACCCAGCTTGCGTGCCCACTGGGCAGAAGTCTAGGCATTCATCCATCTGACCACGGCTCCCTGGGGGTTTGCGGGAGCGGGGCTCCACACGATGTCTAGACCCACTGGCAAAGGCGGGCAGGGTTGTGACTGCCAGGGTGCTTATCCTCTGGGGGTGATGTTCTGGCCAGTGGAGGGTACTGGTGTGATCAGCCTGTACTACAGACGGAGAGGGCACCAGGCGGCAGCTCCTGCCAGCTTTACCCGGGACTCTGCCCAGCTCTGCCCCTCCCCGACTCTTCCTTTTCTCATAACACGCACCCCGGGAGCTCTAAAGCTGCCCCCTTTTCTCCCGAGACACCCAGAAATCTAGCAGGCTTGGTGTTGGGTTTTCCCTGGCTTATTGAAGACCCCACCCCTCGAGGGATCTTTGACTCACTCAAGGTGCCGGCCATCCACCCTGTCCTCTCCCTTCCACCGTAACTAGTTAAATGTTGGATTCAGCACGAGAGTCTGTTGGAAGACCTGGTTCCTCAGTCAAAGGGGCGGGAGCCTGGTGCACAGTGGCGATTCCACAGTGGGGTGCTGGTGAAAAATACCCATTCCTGCAGTTCCCCCTCCTCTTGGGAACGATGCCCACCTGGTCTGTTGGGCTTTTGCACTGTGATTCCCCTGGGCAGCCTTGTTTGGAAACCCCCAGGCCAAAGTGATGTGTCTTTTTCCAACTCACCATCGTCTGTGCCACCTTTCCCCTGCGTCCAGGAGCAAAGCTGCTCCCAGGAGTCTTAGTGTGCGTTTGCCAGGGCCTGGAGCCGCCAGCCCATGGTCACATCCTCATTCTGTGCCCCACATTCCTACCTCAGGACACTTGAACTTGCTGCTTCTCAGCCAAGTCTGCTCCTGCCCTGCTCCTCTCAGCTCTCAGCTCTCAGCTCTCAGCTAAGGCCACCTCCTGGCAGAGGCCTGCCCACCTTTGAGGAAGTCTCGGGCACCTTTTCATTGTCGTCATGAGCCTCCACAAGGTGTTGTGTTGTGTTGTGATTAGTGGGTCATCGTTGACCTCCTCTGCTTGACTGGAGCTCTGTGGGGACAGAGTTGTGTCTCTTCTGAGCCCAGCCCAGGGCCTGGCTGTGGACTGGCTGCTGTGGAGGGAGTGCACGTGTTGACACGTGTGGATTCTAGCCCCATTCCGGTTCCCGGGTACGAGGTGTTCCGTATCTGATGCGTAAGGTTGCTCGGTGTCTCTGTTGCTCAGAGATCCCTGAGTCCACGCATCTCTCTGTGCATCGGGGTGACTGCTTCCGAGGGTCTGGGGTCACTGTACATGCTTCAGTGGACACCCTGGCTCCAGCCTCCCCCTGCGGGAAGGGGCTGGGCATTCTTGGCCCACAGCTGTGGGGAAGACAGTAGGATCCCGTACTTTGACGTTACTTAAAATCGTTCTTCATTTCTTCAAATGGAGTGTTGGAAGTTAATCATTCAAACCTGGGAGGCAGACCTGCAAGCAGAAAGCTGGCAGCTGCCTGGTCTTGTTTGGCTGGCGGTGCCAGCCAGATGGCAGATGCTGGAGAGGGCGACGAGGGAGGCTGGGAAGGAGAGAGGGGCGGCTTCTGTTGCGAGCTCGCCGGCCTCCCCACGGTGGACTGGGGTGTGCGCACTGACCCCAAGGGAAGCCCTGCTCCCCCCGAGCCTTTTTTAAAAACTTTGCCTTTTGAGATAATGGTGGATTCCCATGGAATTGTGAGAAGTGAGACAGGGGAGCCCTCTGTACCCTTCACCCTGCTTCCCCCAATGACAACATCTTACCCTTCTACGTTGATTATAGGTCAATAACCCAGCCAGGAAATGACATTACTGCCATCCGCCAACCACATGCGGATGGCCCCTGGCCGTGCCCTCCTTGGAGTGGGTTTACTTTCAGGCGGTTTTATCGTCTGCGCAGAGCTGTGACCGCCATCACGTCAAGCCACACAACAGTCCCGATGCTGAGCTCCTTCCTGCTGCCTTTAGAGCCATGCCACCTCCTTGCCTCCCACTCACCCCGCCCCAGCCTCCTCTCCCTGGCAACCACTCATTGTTCTCCCCCTTGTCGTTTTGAGACAGTTACATAAACGGAATCATGCGATGTGTACCTTTTGGGGTGGGTTTTCCCCGCCCCGCATCACGCCCTGGTGTATCCGCACTGCTGTGTGCTTGCACCCTCTTCCTTTTGGTGGCTGGGTACTACTCCCCGGCCTGGGAGAGCCGCATCTAATGCTTCTCCCACTGAAGAGCACGTGGGTCATGTCCGGTGTGGGCTATTACAAACCAACCTGCTGTCATCATCCGTGTAAGACTTTTTTGTGTGAGTAAGTCTTCATTTCTCTGGGACACACGCCCAGAAGTGCAGTGACTGGGTTACGCAGTGAGTGTATGTCTGGTTTTTTCAAAGACCCTTCACTCTCATCCACACCCACATCTGCGTGTGGGAAGAGGTGAGCCCTGGTGAGCTGCCTTCTTGGAACAAACAGTCTCTGAGATCAGATTGTACCAGGCCCACTGAGCTATGTGTGCAAAGGCCCTGCGGTAGGAGCACGTCACGGCCAGGGTGACTGGGTGTGGTGAGCAAGGAAGGATGGGAGAGGTTTGGAGAGATGAAGTCAGACCAGGGTACAGCAGAGAGCAAACCAAGCCAGGCGCTCCCCCAGGCAAGCAGGTGGCACAGACGCCCCAGAGCTCCCCCGACTTGCAGCAGCTAGCACATCCTCTTTAGCACTTGGTACTTACCAGGCCCCATGTGAGCACTTGACAATTAGTTACTGGTTTAATTCTCAAATGGCCCAAAGAGCAGGGCTCCCGTCTACCCAGTGCACAGACAGGAAAATGGGGCCCCAAAGACCTGCCTTCCCACTGCCATCCCCTTCTTGGTCAGGATGGCTGGCAGGGGGCGATGGAGGTGGTGTCATGACGTGCAACACTCTTGTAGAGATCTGGGGCTAGTGTTCCAGGCAGATGGAACTGCACGTGCAAAGCCCTGGAGTGGGAACAGGAGACAGGCCAGCGGGGCTTGGGTGTAGTGAGCAAGAGAAGTCCGTGGCAATGAGAATGGGCAGGGTCTAACCAGAATGTGAAGGCTTCAGCTTCCTACATGGACAGTTCAGTGACGTGCAGCCATCCTCATCCTCCTTTTCCAAATTGTTCTCCCTGTTAGCAGAGACTCACTGCTCCCCTAAGATTCTCATCTTTCACGTTGCTGTTGTCATTCTGATCCCGTAGAAGAGCCCAGTGTTCAAGGCCTTCTTTACTAGTTTAGCTAAACTAGTGTTGGGTTTTAAGAAGACTTCAAGGGAGATTTTTGGTTTAAGATTTAAAGATCATCTCAGGTCACTGGCTTCAGGGGTTCATCCAGCCTCCATGGCTCCAGAAAGTCTGAATTTCATGAGCATGTGAAGTTCTGTTCTACATTTCCCCCCTTTTGATCAGAATTCTTCTACAGATTCTTTGATCAACACGTTCAGTAATGGCAGCCGGGCACTATCCAGTTCCTTTGGTCTTTAAGAGCAGCTCCCTTTTGGATTCCCTGTGAAGACAGTCTCCCATGGTCCCATCCCCTTTGAGAGCTTTCCTGTGGCTTTGCTCCACCAGGGAAAGAGGGGTGACCTCCAAGCAACTTGTCTTGACCCTCCACAAGCCGACCTCACTCCGGTGTCTCCTGTGTGCTGATGGCTTATTCTGGCTTCTCGACTTTTCCTGCCTTTTCCCGTCTCCCTCTCACCACTCTGGTTATTACCATATGAACTGAATTTACCTGGCCAGCATCACCCACTCCAGATCATTAATAAACGCACACCTAACGTTCCTGCTGCATCCCTAACACCTGGCCTGGTCAGACAAGGCGCCTGCTTTGTAATCAGTGATGGCCGACATTTATTATGTGGCTACTGTGTACCAGCTACTGTTTGGAGAGCTACTGTGCATGTACTAGCTTAGTTAAACCTTCAACAACCCTATGAGGCAGATACTGTGACTAACCAGTGTTATGGTGATGATCTAAGGCAAAGGGGCAGCCTTGACACCACCCAAGGCCCTGCATAGAGGAAGCAGCCGCGTCTGGATTAGAATCCAGAGCCAGCTGCCTGCCATAGCTTTAATGTGCCCCCGACTCAGAGAGGAGCTTCCTGGGTGATTTCTCTGCTTCCCTCAGTTGACAGTGTTTCCGTTTGAGAGTGTCTGCTGCTGGAAGATATTTCAAAGGGAAATGCTGCTAGGGCTGGGCCTTGCCTGGGGTGTGTGTGGGGGGAGGGCGCTGGGTTCTTGGGAGCTTGTGATTTCCCTCCTGGAATTTGTTTTGGTTGTTGTCTGAGGTGAAAGAGAGAGAGAGAGACTTAGGGAGGGACTCAACAAATTTAGATACCAGAGAGACACAGACACGCTTACGTACATACGCGCATGCACATGGAAGAGACAGAGAAAGACACACCAGTTCCAGGGACTCAAGATGGGAGACACAGACACCCGCAGACAAACCCAGGTTCTCGATGGCCCTTGGAGGACAGAGGGACAGACATTCGCTCCCTACCTGGCTCCCCTTGACCCCCGCAGTAGTGACATCACCCTCACCCACCCTATCTCCTGCCTGGCCACGTGGCCCGTTGGGTCCTCATGCCCCCTCAGGCTTATCCTCCAGATTCTGCCCCGACAAAGCTGCAAAACAATCCCAAGGCAAGAAATGTGGGCAGGCCAAGGGTTCCTGGGGGCACAGGCCATGCTGTGGCCGGGCCACAGGGCCTCCCGGGGACCAGTCAGGCCAGCAGGTTAGCACAGGGAATCCTTGTGGTGGAAGGGACCCCCCCCCCCAGCCCCAGCTGCACTTGCACCGGCAGCTCAGGCCTTACCCTTGCTGTCTGGTGCTGCCCTTTCTAAGAGACTGAAGGATGCAGAAAGCAGCTGAGTAGCATTGGGTGAGGAGCTGGGGTGGCCGGAAGAGACTGCGATGGGCAGTTGCTGCTTTGCATGGAGTCTTGTACACCTGTACGAGTGGCAGGGTGAAATCAGGCTTCTGGTCACAGCATGAGTTGAAGTCCTGGCACTGCCACGTGAGTGTGTGTGATCCAAGGCACATTGCTTCCCCTCTCCAAGGCTGTTTCGTCCTCCCTGAAATGGGGGCGATCGTAAAGCTGGGAGCTTTCTTGAGAGGCCTGTCAGAAGAGCTGAGTGACTGAATGGAGACCTGTACATAAGGGGCCTGACCTGCATCCAGTGTTTTCACAGCGCTGGAAGATTTCGGGTCACGTAGACCTGCCCAGATAGAATCCAGCCAGGTTCCTGGGGGCGCAGAACTAACCGCCTGGCCCTGGGAAGGTCAGGTGCAGTCAGATTGAAAGCCATCAGCTGCCCTGGAAAACCCCAGCTGTCCAGGGCCAGCTTCCAGTCGGCCGCCAGCTAAGGGCCTGGCACACAGTAGGTGCACGATAAGTACCTGGTGCTTGATTGAATGGATGAGACCAAAGTGCCCTCAAGGAGAGATCAGTCAGTCAGGCATGGGGATTGAGGGCACGTGCTGAGTGTCACTTCCAAAGGGACGCGGTCGTTTGTGTGGATCTGTCCTGCCTGAGAACAGACTTCCTTCCATCCAGCCCCTTAGGCTTGAAGCAGAGGATGGAAATGCCACCTCTGCAAACTGCTTCTGGGAGCTGCAGCCCTGAGGGCAGCTCTCAGCTCCATTTGTTCCCCCTGAACCTCAAGAGCCATTTCCCCCCTGGATTCCGTGGGCATGGGGCCTGCAGGTGGAACTCAGACAGGTGGAGAGATCGCTGCAGGACCTGAGGCCAGGGCAGCCGGGTCAGGCGGCACCTGGAGCCCAGGCCAGCTCTGGAGGTAGCCAGCTTCTCCTTGCCTCACTGAACATGAATGTCTGCGTAAGCACTGCCCTGCACATGGGGTTTGGGGAGGAGGACCTAGGGGAGAGACGGACCCACACAGAAAACACTGTACTCCTTGGGGCTGGGGCCCCCACCTGGTGGTGGCCTGGGCCTAACACTGAGATAGAAAGACGTAGAATATGCTCTAGGGTGACCAGGATTGGGCTTTGACGGCTGAAGAAGAGCCTACCAGTCCAAGAGACTGGGAAAAGAGCTCCTGTTTGCCTGGACAGGGAGGCATCACCGACACGGAGTGACCAGACTGGCCCTGTTGACAAGACACAAACCTTGGAAAGGCCGAGTCGTGACGCGAGACATCTTTTCAGAAGACAAAGCCGGGGTCCTGGCTGATATTTACAAAATTAACTACCAGCTACGTGGAGACTGCCTAAACAAGCCAGAGAAGGTGGTGCCCATCAGGGCCGGGGCAGCTAGAGGGGTTCAGACAGGAGGAGGTGGGAGGCAGTGGGCCAGTCTGGGAAGATGAAGCCAGGAGGCAATTAGGGATGAAAATAGACGCCTGGAGGCCCAGGAGGCTGGTCCTAGCCAGGAGCCCTGGTTAATCACCCAGCTGCCTGTTGGTCCCTTACCTGCACCAGGCATGCTCTTGGACTTAGTAAGTGTTCAGGCCTTCGGGCCTCCCTGTTTCATCTGCCAACAGCCATGTGAGGTGGGTGCTAGTTACCCCATTTGCAGATAGAAACTGAGGTGCAGAGAGGGAACTTACTTCGACGGAGCTGCGCTTGGGTGCTGCACCCACATCCCACAAGTGCTGGTGAATAGGATTCAGGGACGGGAGCCCGTCCAGACCTTTTGTGGCCCCCAGCCTCTCTGGCTCGCCCGCCTGCCCGGGCCCCTCGGAAGGGGTCAGGCTGAGAGGAGCGCCAGCTGACCCTTGAGGCTCTCCAGCACGTGCGCACCCAGGAGGCCCCGGGCTGAATGAGGGGCTCTTGAGGGGCAGCTCAATGCGGCTCGTTGTGCCCCTGATCCGAGGTTTTTGTCCAGGGCCTTGGAGCCGTTCACGCCCCCTTGCCCAGCCCGCTCATGTCAGGAAACACCAGGCTCTTGAAACTCGTAATTGAGAGAAACATCTGCTGGTCTCCAGGGAGCACAGAGCCCCGGATGGCGAGGTCTTGGGAGCCCCATTGTCAGAGCTGCACGAGCACACACAAGAGGGTCCTTGGTGTATCATTAAGGGGTATTTTAAATTACAATGATCTAGGCTTGTAAAAATGCAAACCAAGACTCAGGGCCATGGAAGTCCTGTTCCAATTCCCGGTGACCCCATAAACAGAATGGAACTGCCCCATAGGGTTCCCAAGGCTGTAATCTTTACAGAAAGGACCTCTGGTGGCGTAGTGGGTAAGGCATTTGGCTGCTAACCAGAAGGTTGGTGGTTCAAACCCACCAGCTGCTCTGTGGGCGGAAGATAAGGTGATGTGCTTCCTAAAGATTTACAGCCTCAGAAACCCAGTGGGGGTCACCATGAGCCGGAATTGACTCGATGGCAGTGAGTTTGGTTTTTTGGAATCCTTACTGAAGCAGACTGCTGCATCTTTCTCCTGTGGAGCCGCTTGTGGGTTTGAACCACCAACCTTTCTGTTAGCAGCTGAGCGCTTAACCAGTGAGCCACCGGAGCTCCTCACAAACGATAGAGAAATGTGAAAAGTTAAAGCAGTGCATGGCTCTCATCTTCCAGAAGTGACCATTGTTGGCAATTTGATTTTTATCGTCGCTCTTGCTATAAAATGGGACGTATTTTATACTTCCCTCTGGTTTTGTTATTTCTTCCCAGTTGTCGTCGCTAACTTCTGTCCATCATGAGAAGCTGTGGACCAGTGTTGGGTCTGTGCACTGCAGCCTCTAGGGGGACAGTTGCACCAGTGGAGAACGTTGGTTGTCACAGCGGGGGAGGGGTGTCGGTATTGGCGTCTGATGGGGGGAGGCCCGGGATGCCACTCTGCATCCTGTGATGCCCAGGACAGCTCCCACCACCCACTGGAGTTGTTCAGCCCAAAATGGCAAGACTGTGGTAGAACCGAGCTGAGATCCTAAGAGGGCTTCCCAGCCTGCTGTTCAGTGGTGGGAGCCTCTGGATTGGTGTGCTCAGCTGCTAGCCCAAAGTTGGTGATGTGATTCCACCCCAAGGGGCCTTGGAGGGGAGGCCTGGTGATTCACTCCCCAAAATTCAGCCACTGGAAGCTCTGGAACCCAGTTCTGCTCCGACACATGGAAGTCACCCGGAGTCAGAATCGACTGACAGCTGGTTGGTTTTCTGTTCTGGCTTGAAGTGGCCACCTTGTATTCCGTGGTGGTGGGCCAGGCCTAGTCTGCTGCATGTGGACAGAGATGTCTGGCCTCTGGTAATACCCAAGACACACATGCCTTTGGACCCTTCTGCAACTATTTCGTGGCATAGGGTCCAGGAAATAAAAATGACCCTTTTTGAAAGGTACTATGTGATATTAATTTTGATAACTAAAACCATGGGCCAGCCCCAACTGACAGCAACCCCGTGTGCGTCAGGGTAGAACTGTGCCTTCGAGGGTTTTCGGTGGCTGGTTTCTCTGAAGCAGATTGCCAGCCCTTTCTGCTGACTCACTCTGGGTGGGCTTAAACCACCAACCTTTGTGTAGCAGCTGAGTGTGCTAACCATTTGCACCATGCAGCAATTCCTTAATTTTCATGGGCATTGCCAAAATCTCTCCCCCATGAAGGGTTGGGGGAGTTCCTTCACCAACTGGCAGACAGACCCACACCTCTCCCCTAATGCCCCCCACCCCCAGCCGTTGTCCCCTGCTCTCCTCAGTTAACAAAATGCATTTGATTTCTCTTTTGTAACTTTTCCACCGAGCCTCTTGTGTGTCCACGGGCAGAAGCAGCCCTCACCAACAACTCACTCCTTTCTGCCAATAACTCTCAAACAGTGATTGATATTTTGCTGACAGTGGGTGTTTAAAGATGTTCGATGCCAATGACAAAGAAAAGAAATCCCATTAGTTCCTTCCATTTGGATAATAGCAAGAAAGATAAAAGGCACCGCTTTGTCTTTTCTTATTGAAGGAGCGTTTCATCAGGAGGTTTAAAATGAGCACCCAGGCCAGGCTCTCCCTGGAGCCCGAGTCTCTCCACCCCCACCAGCTCGCTCTCCCCGCAGTGGCAGCCCGTGGGAGGCCACCCTGAAAGAGACCCCAGGAAGCAGAGGGTGAAGCCATTTGTTTGTGTTATTTGTAGGTTCCTTGGGCTCCAGGAATGAGGCTTGAACACACACCACCTTGCCAACAAGGTGTAAGGCAATTCATGCCTTACCTGAGTGATCTTGCAAACTAACAGAGTATATTAGCATCTCAAAGGAGAAGCACCTACATGCAGGATAAGTGGAGTTCATACTTTATCTTTACAGGGTCCTTTAAAAGGGACCCTCTGTGTATTGTTTAATTAAAGCACCTGGACTGTGCGTGGCCCCGAAGGCTGCTGCTCGATGCTTCTGCCTGCCAAGGAACAGACACATGTGGAGTCCAGGCTTTGGCTGGGAGGGTAAAGGATGGAGGGTGGCAGAGCTTAGTGGGGCATGTGCCATCCCCGAGATGCTCACCCTCCTGAGGGAGGCATGAGTATAATGGGTATGTGATGGGTGAGTACAGCGTGTTGTCGGAGCCTGTAGAGAGTGTGTGTGTGTGTGTGTGTGCACATGCAGACAGAGGCTGGGGATCAAATCAGGGACATCATTCTTCAATTCATTCTTGGTCCTAGTGCTTAGTGGGATGGATGGATAAGTGTATGGATGAGTAAAACTAAGGATGGCAGGATGCATGGATGGATGGACCGATGGGTGGAAGGATGGATGGAAGGGAGGGAGGGAGGGAGGCAGGATGCGTGGATGGGTGGACCAATGGGTGGAAGGATGGATGGACCAATGGGTGGATGGATGGATGGACCAATGGGTGGAAGGATGGATGGACCGATGGGTGGAAGGATGGATGGAAGGGAGGGAGGGAGGCAGGATGCGTGGATGGGTGGACCGATGGGTGGAAGGATGGATGGACCAATGGGTGGATGGATGGATGGAAGGGAGGGAGGCAGGATGCGTGGATGGATGGATGGAAGGGAGGGAGGCAGGATGCGTAGATGGATGGACCAGCGGGTGGAAGGATGGATGGACCGACGGGTGGATGGATGGATGGATGGAAGGGAGGGAGGGAGGCA
>NW_006921882.1:3567828-3615578 GCF_000298275.1 Orycteropus afer afer
TCGTTGGTTAGCACAGGACCACCCGAATGTCTGTCTGGCCCTGGCCGGGTGTCTCCACCTCCAGGTGCCAGCAGGGAGATGACCGTCTGGCACCTGGACCTCACTGAGGGCTCCTTGGGGTGTTGGCCAGGCACCGCTCAGGCCCCCGCTGAAGGCATTCATGGTGCGGCGTTAAATACTCCCCCCGGGGCCACTCAGAGGCCACCTGCTGTCCGCCTCCCTACCCTCAGGCCCAGGGCCTCCACCCACCTTTCGTTGGAATTCAACCCCTAGCAGTCCTTGCTGACAGCCCACTCGACAGCCCACTCGGGGAGCCTCGTTCTGGGTTATGGCTGCCTGGTTTTGTGTACTGACAGACGCTTCTTAAACTTTTTTTCCCTTTGTGCTGTTGTTGTAGTTGCCGTCGATATGTAATTATGCGCACTTGAGAAATGCTGAGGAGACAGAGTATGTGCTACAGGGAAAGTGACATCCTTCCCCGAGGAAAACCACGGCTGGCCAAAAAACATGCTTTGTTTTAAATGGAAATGGTGTGGCTTGTGCTGTTGGTGACTCTGCCTCTCTCCCGTCAGGGTTCGTCTCCGTGTCGGTGGACACAGGTGGGCTGAACCTTCTTCTTGTGTCTTATCAGCCCCCATTGGTAGTTTAGGTGGTCAGCCATTGGCGGTGGGCCTTGGTGCACACGAGAACAAATGTGTTCCTGTATTCAGCATACTTTTTGCATGCCTGAGCTGGGGCAGGCAGGGGCTCTACCCTGCTGGCACCAGCTTTCTAGGAGGTTCAGGGTCAGAGACCAACCTGGCCCACAGGGCTTGGGGCTCTGCAGCTTGGGGCAGAGGGCTGCTTCAGACAGCATGCTCTGGGGACGTCTCCCTGCGAAAGTGACTTTGGAGCAGAGAACAGAAGGTCCTCAAGAAAGAAGCCAGCCTTGTGGCTGTTGGGACGATGGCTGTGCAAAGGCCCTGAGGTGGGATTAAGCTTGGTGCTTTGATGGATAGACGAGAAAGCCAGCAGTCAGCAGAGCGAGCGAATGGGAGAAGCCGGGAGACAGGTGTGTGCACAGAAGCACCCAGAGTTGCTGCACCTGCTGGAAGGTTCACACTTGGTCATTTGCCCCCAGTTCACACTGTCCAGAAAATGTGGTGGGGGGGGACTTGCGGGGACCTGCTCCCTGGCTGTGGATTCTGATAGCCCAGCCCGGGGCCTGGAGTTCTTACTTCAAGGCACATTGTCTTACAAATGCCTCCCAGTTAACTTGAGTGGCTCCCATAGAAAGCTCAAGTGAAATGAGAGGTTAAGTTCTTGGCTGCTCA
This sequence comes from Orycteropus afer afer, assembly GCF_000298275.1. Classification (NCBI taxonomy): domain Eukaryota; kingdom Metazoa; phylum Chordata; class Mammalia; order Tubulidentata; family Orycteropodidae; genus Orycteropus; species Orycteropus afer. Next base: position 3,569,142 of record NW_006921882.1, read on the forward strand.
CCGAAAGGTCAGCAGCTCAAACCCACCAGGAGCCCAGACCCAGGATCCCCTCCTGTAAAGATTATTGCTGTTGTTAGGCACCAGTAAGTCCATTCTGACGCGTGGTGACCCCCCACGCACAGCAGAACAAGACACTGCCGGCCCTGACCCTCCTCACGGTTGTTGCTCTGTTTGGGTCCGTTGGTGCAGCCACTGGGTCGGTCCAGCTCAGGGAGGGTCTTCCTCTTGTTTGCTGACCCGCTGCTTTACCGAGCATGATTTCCTTCCCCAAGGCCTGCGTGTCCAAAGAACGTGACACTCCACAGCACCTAACAACAGCAGCAGAAATACAGCCCTGCATGGTGCAGACTGTTAGCTGAGCTGTTACTGTAAGGTCCAAGGTTCAAGCCCATCCAGAGGCACCTTGGAAGAAAGGCCTGGTGATCTTCTAAAAATCAGCCCGGGCCCCTCGGGAGTGTGTTTTACCCTGACCCACGTGGGGTCACTGTGGGTCAGGGTGGGCTTCACAGCACCCCACAATGACGGTTCCCATGACCACCATAGGGTGGAACTGGGCTGTCCCCGTCTTCTCCCCAGATGAGGACACCCTTTAAGTGTTAAAGCTGGAATTTGAACCCAGGTCCCTTGGGGGGCAGATCTTCTGCTCTTAACATGGACCCTGTGTTTCTCCCAAGAGCAGCAAAGGAGGGAACCTGGGCCCTGGTTCAAGGCTCTCCCCGTTCCTAGGGCCTTGCCCCTCGCAGCTCAGTGTTGAGATGATGGGTGCCAGGTGCCTGCAACAAGCTCAGAACATAGTCTGGTTTTAAAAACCAGCCTAGAATGGCTGCCCCCCTCCCCCCAAGCCTCCAGAGAAAGACCTGACCCTTTTTTATCCACAAAAGGTCCGCAAACGTGCCGTGGTGGGAGGGGGGCTGCAAACGTTGCTGGAGCGATCAGGAAACGCTCCTTGGCTGTCTGCTTCGATTTTATTTGAAATTCTGGCTGGGGAGGGAGCTGGGCTCTTATTCAAATGCGGCGCGGGTGGTGGGGGAGGGGACTGAAACGAGGTGGCTAGAAGCCCCAGGCCGCTGGGCCCCTCGAATGACAATGAGGCCTCCTGGCCTGTCTCATCCAGCAGGCCTAACAAGATTAGATTTTCATAAATTTCAGACAGTGCCAATTCCTAATTCCTCGGTGCGCAGCCAGGAGGCCAGACAGGGCCGCGTGCACGGGCTGCTTGTTAACCAGGAAGGGGGGGCGGGGGGCGTCTGTCTGAAGCCTCCCTGGGCTGGAGGAGCCAGGTGGAGCTGGCCGGCTCCGCGGCTGAGGACCTCGCATTGCACTCAGGCACTCGGCGTGCTCACCCCCACCCACAGCACCCGTGGGCACATTCGACAGCAGCCCCCATTGGCAGCTGGGGTCACATAGGACGAGCGAGTGGGATGTGAACAGAGGCGCCTACTCCATTCTTAGTTCAGACCTTGGCTCCATCACCAGGAGCCCACGAAACCCCACTGGGAGTGGATTCCAGCTCACAGCAGCTGCCCCGTCGTCGTCTTCGGGTTTCCAAGGCCGTCATCTTCATGGAAGCAGACGACCAGGTCTTTCTCCATGGAGCAGCTGGTGGGTTCAAACCACCGACCTTTCTGTTAGCAGCCAAGCACTTAACCTTAACCACTGTGCCACCAGGACTCTTCTGAGTGTACTATCCTGTTACTTGTTTTGACAGATGTATACAGTAGTGTCAACCATACTAAAAACTAAATGAAAACACCCAACAAACTAGGCACTCACCACACACATAAACTGGTAGCAGTGGGTGTTTTACTTTCTGTTAACGTATTTTTTTTTAATTTATTATTTTATTTTATTTTACAAGAAGCAGCATTCCTTGTATAGGTATGATCTCTCTGGTTTATTGGGGTCTATTTTCCATACAGTAGAAATTGCCCATTTTAAGAACACAGTTCTAAGAATTTTGACAGATGCAGGCGATTGTGTGACAGCTACCATAATCATAAGGAACATTTTTGTCACCTAGTCGTCCCCTCCCCTTACCACCGTACCCAAATCCCCTGCCATCGAGTGGATTCTGACTCACAGTGCCCCTGTTGCACAGGGGAGAACAGCCCCATAGGGTTTCCAAAGCTGTAATCTTTACTGAAGTGGACTGCTTCATCTTTTTCCTGCGGAGCGCCTGGTGGGTTGGAACCACCGACCTGTTGGTTGCCAGCCAAGCACTTAACCGCTGTGCCACCAGAACTCCTTTCACCAAGAGCAGGGGCCAGAAACTTGGATGGGAAAGCATTGCATCTTGACCTTCACGGACCTCCAAGGGAACCTTCCCTCCTGAGGGCAGGTGCCCAAGCCCAGTGACCTGGCTTTGCTTGTGACTCGTCACCATGGAAACCACGAGCTTCTGATGCACATGGACCTTTACACCCGTCAGGACTTGGGGCCTGGGGTGGCTGCTGTTCGGCCGCAGGGCGGCACTTCACGGGATAATGTCCCTGTGCCACAGATGCCACCCCACGTGATCCTGTCTCACAGACCTGGTTGATCGTTTAATAACTGTATTTCTGTATAATTGGTTTCCTTTTTAATCTGGTGTGTGTGGGTTTTTTTGTTTTTTTTTTTTCAGTTTTTGAAAGGACTTATATTTTAGAGTTTTAGATTTACAGAAAAATGGTGCAGAAAGAACAAACCAAAAAACCCCATTGCTGTCGAGTCATTTCTGACCCATATCGATCCTCTAGGACAGAGTAGAACCGCTCCAGAGGGTTTCCAAGGCTGCCATCTTTACGGAAGCAGACTGCCAGCTCTTCCCTCGCAGCCAGCCAAGGAGCAGGTGCCCGGCACCCTCTCCTGTGCATGGAGCTCCCCTGTGGTAACAGTGTGCTTGCTGCAGTTGATGAACCAACATTGATATTTGGTGGAAACTGAAGTCCGTGTTCAGGTGGGGTTCACTTGACAGACGGTCCTGTGGGTTTTTGACAGGCCCCCAGTGTCCCCCACTGCAGTGTCCTGCAGAATGTTGCTCTGCCCTGAAAGGCCTCCTGCCAGTTCATCCCGCCCCTGGCACCCACTGGCCCTTTCACTGTGGACACAGTTGTGCCACGTTCAGAGTGACAGTGAGGTTGCAGTGGGGAGTCCCAGCTACCTTTTCCCAATGGGCTTCTCTCACTTCACAGCTTGGGTTTAGGGGCTTGAGAGCTCATTTCACGGCTGCAGAGGCTGCAGCACACAGCGTTGTACGGGCGTCAGTTTACCCGTCTCCACTGCTTCCCGTGATGTATATTCTTTTAAAAACTTTATTCTGCGAGAGGCCCGCCAGTGAAGGGCCTCCGTCTGATGTGCCCTCCCTGAGATGCCATCCCTCGTCTGTGGTGTGCGCTGATGCTGCCCTGGGGAGGGGACTGAGAATTGGGGGGTGTGGAGGAGGGTCACAGAAGACGCGTGGCAGGAAGAGGAAGGAAATGGCCGTGGGAGGTGCCAGTGTGGCCCCAGAGTCCAGTGCCCTGCCCCTTCCTGTTGTCCTGTGGTTGGCGAGAAGTGGTCTCCGTGGGGACAGGGTGAGATGCTCCACCTGGCAGTCACCACAGCTCAAGGCCGTGGGTGTGGAGTGGAGGTCTGACCTCATAGCAAAAGCGTGGACTGCGGGCTCAGCTCTGCTCCGTCCTATAGAGTTGCTGTGAGTTGGCATCAACTCAACAGGAACAGGTTTGGTTGTTGGTTCTGGTCACTCTGGAAGCAGGTGCTGACACCCTCTCATTTGACAGATGAGGAAACTGAGGCTGAGGGAGGAGAGGTGAGAGGTCCAAGGCCGGACAGCCCAAGGGTTTCCAAGAATGCCATGTTTACAGAAGAAGAGCGAGGCTTCAGAATTGGAGGAAGACTCATTAGTAACCTGCCATATGGAGACAGCACAACCTTTCTTGCTGAAAGTGAAGAAAACTTGAAGCATTTACTGATGAAGATCAAAGACTATGCAGTCTTCAGTATGGATCACTCCTCAACAGATCCTCGCAACAGGACCAATAAGCAACATCATGATAAGTGGAGAAAAGATAGAAGTAGTCGGGGATTTCATTTTACTGAGATCCACAATCAACGCCCATGGAGGCAGCAGTCGAGAAATCGGACACTGTGTTGTTGTGGGCAAATCGGCTTCGAAAGACCTCTTTAAAAAGTGTCGAGAAGCAGAGCTAGCACTTTGAAGGCTAAAGTGCCTGACCCAAGCCATGGTGCTTTTAAATTGCCTCATACCCATGTGAAAGCTGGACAGTAAGGCAATTACAACTCACAGCGCCCCTGGAGGACAGAGGAGAACTGCCCATAGGGTTTCCAAGGCTGTCAGTCTTTAGGAAAGCAGACTGCCTGCTTCATCTTTCTTCCCTGGGGCAGCTGGTGAATTTGAACTGCCGACGTTTTGGTTAGCAGCCGACTGCCTTAGCCACTGCACCACCAAGGCTTTTCACAGCGTGTCAGGGAAGGTTAGAGAAGATGGTAGCCAAGTCTGGCATGTGGGACGCATCTGGCATGTGGCACCTGGGAAAGACCGGGAATGTGCATGTATGTGACTCAAAGTGACCGCGCCTGGCTCCCGAGAAGACAAAAGGGAGGGTCGGGTACTCTAGTGAGGCAGACTGTTAATTTGAAATTATTCACAAGGAAAGGGAAGACTAAATTAAATTAGAGTGACCTTACTTTGCATGTGGAAGGTGGACTTGGTCATCCCTGAGAGCCTGCCGTTCATCACCTGCCCCAAGGGGAAAATGACAAAGAAAAACGGCAAGCAGCCTCCCTGCCTCGCCCTGATGTGAGCACATACTGCACCAAGCACAAAATGACAGAGCATAGTGGTTTCTCCCCACGAGGCTCCTGCCTGTCTCTGTGGCCTGGTGCTTGGCCAGGAGCTACCTCTGTGGAGTGGGGTCTTGGGGCACTGCAATGAGGGTTCAGGGCAGGATGTTGGCATTGGATGCCTAGACCCTGGGAGCCCTTGGCTGAGAAGGGCAGGGTGTGTTGAAGGAATTGTTATTGTTGTGGAAGGCGACTCATGGTGACCCCACGTGTGCACAGCAGAACCGCTCCATAAGGTTTTAAGGCGCCAGGTCTGTCTCTTCCAACAGTCCCCTGGGTGGGTTTGAACCGCCCACCTTTCAGCTGGTAGTCAGCACTTAATAGTACTGCCCCGGGAGCTTTGTTGCAGAAATACTGCTGCTACACTTCGCCGTTGGGTCATTCCAAGCCATAGTGAACCATGTAAGACAGGGTGGAACTGCCCCATAGGGTTTCCAAGGCTGTCATCTTTTTGGTTTTTTTTTTTAATTTTGTTTGTGATTTGGGTGAAAGTTTACAGAGCAAACATTTTCCATGTGGCAGTTGATCACGCATTTTGTTTCATGACATTGACTGCAGTTCCCCCCAGTGTTACAGCTCTCTTCCCGCTTCCGCCCCGTGGTTACCTCTTCCCTGTGTCCTTTCCTGGGCAAATACTGCCCTGCTGTTCTCCCAAGACTGAGCTCTCTGAGAAGTGTATCTACCTGATGTAAATGTTCACCATATACGCCTGTCAGCTGTTTGGCTGGAAGCCACAGGAATGAGTTCAATTCCAGACCTGAAGGCTAACTAGGAGTCATAGCCTTGGGGGTCTCACCAGCCTCTGGCAGACCAGTAAACCTTTTTTTTTTTTTTTAAAAAAGAGTTTGAGTTTTGTTCCACATTGTTTTCACACCCTATCCAGGGTCTCCTACACTAATCTCTTTCTGAGTGGTTGGCAGTGGTAGCTGGGCACCATCTAGTTCTTCTGCTCTCATGGTCATGTAGGCTGAGGATCCAAGGCTCTCATATTTATGGGAGCACACTGCCACTTCTTTCTTCTGCAGAGGAGCTGGTGGGTTTGAACTGCAGACCTTGCAGTTCACAGCGAGCACTTACCCACTGTCCCACCAGGGCTCCTTGGTTGAGAAGTAATGTCTGTGAGTGGTCTGGGTGTTGGAGGAACAGTAGATGTGCCTCAGAGCATGGATCTGCATGGATCCTTCCAGAATAACAGGTGGGAATGGGTGGATACCTCCACCAGCAAGTACTGGGGTGGTCCCCCCTTAGGCACGTGGGTTTGTGTCCACCAAACACATGTAGTTGCTGTCCTGGACCCCATGGCCAGGGGTAGCTCTCGGGGTCCATGTGTGGGCCCCAGATACTGTCAAGTGGTATAGCCCCATCCCTTCACAACCCTCTTCTTCCCGTCAGGGCAGGGTAGGGGTATCCATTAGATGTGGAGAGCTCAGTGCCCTCTGGGCCAAAACACCAGCCTGGGGTTCTTTGCCACGTGGGTGGGGTGAATCAACTGCTGGCCAAGGGGCCTCCGCGGCCACCTCCATGCCTGGACATGTTCTGGGATATTCCACAGAGACTCGTTCCCAACCCTTTGTTCAGGCTGTTTCCTTCTACCTCTTACATGCCTTCTCCTCTCCCTCACCCTCCTCCATGAGAAAGAACTGCCCTTTGGAGCCCCACGCCCAAATTATAGGGAGTCTTCATGACCTGCTGTGCATGCGGGACTGTTTGCTGAGAAGTTCCAGAGCGACTTGGTGATGTTTCTGGCGACTCGGTGGTGACTCTGGTGTCCCTGTGACATCTCTGAGAGGGCTCTGTGGCGTTTCAGTGGTGTCTGTAAGGTGGGCATCGCTGTCGATGTCCCTGTGAAATCTTTGTGATGTCTCTCGAGAGGACTCTGAGAGGTCTCTGTGATGTGTCAGCAGTGTCTCTGGTGTCTGAGGCATCTCTGTGATGTCCCGTGACGTCTCTTAAACCTATCGTTCCGGCTTCTCGAGGGAGGCAGAAGCAGCACCAATAGGTGACCCGCCAGCCTGTCTGTTTAAATACAGGCGTGATTTAGTGGGGGAGCGGGCTCACACGACTGGAGGCTGGCAAGTCTCGGTGATCCTGAGTCTTGAGTGTGAAATCCGCAGGCCGATCGGCAGGCCGGAAGCTGAGCAGGAGTGAAGGCCTTGGGGTCCTGGGGCGTGCTGCCGTCAGGTGGCTGGATGAGGCCTCCACGCGGTGGAAGGTGACCTCCTTCACTGACAAACCAAAGCCCAGACTGCTGTGGTCGGGTCCATCCCACCGCTGGGGCCCCGGGTGACATCAGGTCGATCCCACCGCTGGGGCCCCATGTGACAGAGTAGGAAATGCCCCGTGGGGTTGTCTTGGCTGTAAGCAGATCCTTGGGGCTTTCTGCAGGGGCACCACTGGGAGGGTTTGAACCACCCGTCTTTAGGTTCGTAACATTCAACGTGGGCGTGAACCGTTTGTGCCATGCAGGGTGGCTACCTGACTGCTGTGGTGTGGTGTTATCATGTGTACAGAGTGCCTTCGCAACAACAGCTGAGCCCTGTCTGACCAAACAACCTGAGCCCCACAGCCCAGCTGAGTGGACAGTAGTAACACTCTGTCCCGGGCCCTGTAACTGGAATGCGGGTGAAACCTTCTTCGCTCTCCTGACTATAATGTGAGCCCTTAGGAGGCATCCCTCTGAGCTGAGCACATGCCCCCACCCAGCCCTGCAGGCAGGCCCGGTGGTCTCTCTCTCTCTCTTTTTGTTTTTTGACATAAACAAAAACTCTTTGGGGACTTCAGTAATACATTATTAAATATTTTATAAGATAAATATAAAACAAGATCATATAATACCTTGTTGTTACATGCCGTCGACATTATTAAATACTATAGAGGGGTCCTGAGCCATTTATATTATATATTATAAAGGGTCTCCTTTTGCATAGGGAATGAGATGGGCTCAGAGAGGTATAGCAGTTTACCCAAGGTCCCACAGCACAACTTGGAGCCCAAACCTGTGGACTGCACTGTGCTAATTGGTCTCTTCTGGGGTGGGGGTACCCTGAGCCATAGCACCGAGTCCTGGTAACCTCTGGGAATCTCCTCTCTGAGCCTGGACCTCTAGGCCTTTACTTCCGAAGTGCAGCCTGGCAGTCGTATTTTCCCATTTCCTCTTCCCTCCTCTCCTCTCGGTGTGAGTTTTCCAGGCCTGTGTCTTTGTGTCTTCATGGGGTTGTGACCCGGGGACCCACCAGTCGTGTGTGCCCTTTGAGAAGCCCTCTGCTCATTTCTGGCCTGTACCCTATGGGGGTGGGAGGGGTTCTGTCTCTTGGATGTGGCCACCCAAAAATCTGCACTCCAGCCTTCCTGACCCAGCCTGCCTGGGTCAGGACAGCGGGGTCTCGTCCGCACACGACGGCTTACCGGCCCTCCTCGTTGCCGTCAAGTGCTGACCTCACCGTGGCCCACCGAGCAGTCCCCAGCCAGAGCCTGTCGTCTCTAGGGCTCCAGACAATGCCAGGAGGAGGGCAGCAGCCTGGCCTGGGCCCTGCTGGCTGCCAGGGCCCGAGGACAGGGACAAAGGCAGCCCGCCTCCCTCCCTCCCCCAGGCCTGGCATGGCCAGGGCCCTAGAGACAAGCCTGGCTTCCCTGCAGGTGCCCAGCCCCCGCCGGGGTGAAGAGTGCGCAGGGTTTGGGGGGGCAGTGGAGCTGTAGGGCCTCTCTGAGAAGGGAGGGGAGCTGTGGGCGTTGGACAAAGCAGGTCCTGTGTGTCCCTCCCTGAATGGGCGGCTTTATCCTGGCCCTGACGGACAGGGCCTGGCCCCCACGGTCAGGCCAGGCTGTGAGGAGACGGCGCTAGGCAGGAGAGCGAGGGTGTCGTGGTCAGCTCGGGGAAGCACACCCACAGCCCTGGTTCGCTCATCCTCCCTCCTGCCCCAGGCCCCAAGGCAGGCCCAGGTGCCATTCCCTGGTGCAAGGGGGAGGGCTGTGTGTTGAGGAGCCACAGGCCTGGCTCTGGGCTCTGTGACTGGCACGGATTACTTCGCCCGCCGTGGAATGGGGGTGCTCACAGTGCCTTGCATTGCTTCTCGTCGTTGTTGGGTGTCGTCAAGTCAGTCCCTGCTGGTGGTGACCCCGTGTGACAAACAAGAACTGCCCCCTCAGGTTTCCTAGGCAGTAATCATCACAGATGCATATTGCCAGGCCTTTGTCAAACCACTGGGCGGGTTTGAACCACGTACGTTTTGGTTGTCAACTGAGCACTTAACTGTTGCACCACCAGGGCTCCGGAGGAGGCACCAGAGTTTCTGTTAAGAGTGATGCAAACTCTTGGAAACACATAAGGGGGTTGTTTGCAGAATGTAATTTAATTAACGTTGCTGACTTTCACACACAAAAAACCCTGCGAAGTTTTATTATTATTTGTCCAATAACGGAAGTGCATGGTTCCCAGGTACCCTCGGCCCAGAGGACTCTGGGGCGTTCTCTAGGGGCCCGTCCTGGGCAGTATCCGATGTCGAGCACCAGCCCCGGCCTCCAGCCTGTAGCCCCTTTCCCACTAGTTGTGACGAGCAAAGATGTCCCCAGAAACTGCCCCAGGTGCCCTGGGGGTTAGGTCACCCCGTTAGAGGAACACCACCCAGTAAGTGTGCTTGGGCCTGGGGAAGTTGGACAGGTACGGGAAGGGGCTTGAGAAGGGGTAGGTGCAGGGTTCCTGACACAGGTGACGACCGGGACATGCCACTGCACCTGGGGGTCTGGGGCAAACCTGGATGGAGGCCAGGGGCCCACAGGGGCGTCCATCTCAACGCCTTGCTTTCCTGCTCGAAGCCTGGGTTCTCAGGCAGGGAATCCCAGGCTGCTGGCAGCAGGTGGGCCCTTGGGGTCTGGCGTCAGATGTCTGGGCTTGCCAGGGGCCTGCTGTCAGTCGCTCTGCCTTCCACCTTGGGTTCGTCTGTCTTGGGAGAAGAAAGCGCTGAGTGGGTGGTGCTGGGCTTGAACCTGGGCCCTGGGGGTTTCGCTAATTGCTTGTTAGTGCCCAGGCCACAAGGGGTGTGTGGGTGCTGGGTCTAGGGGCGTGCATCCCAGTGTGCCCCGCTGGGAGGCCGGAGCCCCGATGCTGCCATCTGGCCCCGCTCGGCCAGTCACCTCCTCGGTGGTTGGAGGCTCCACGGGCACCAGGCTGCGTCTCACGGGCCCTCGTGCGTCAGCAGAAGCTGCTGGCTGGGGTGGAGTTGGAGTGACATTCCTGCGTGCCGGCCACTTGAGGTTTTCCTCTGCCAGGGGAACAGCAGGAGCAAACAGAACTTCAGAAAGTGGCAAGTGCAGAGCCTGTAGCAATCTGGAATGCTTTTATGAGGCCTTTTCACCAAAAGTGGGTTCCCGGCATACCCCTGCTGCTCAGGGGTGGGGTGCGTGCGTGTATGTGTGTGTGTGTGTGTGTGTCCATTTGGTATTTGTGTGGGTGTGCGTGGCATGTGTGTGGTTCTATATGTCTTTGAACATGTGCCTTTAGAGCTCGTGTGGTGGACTGTGGTGTTTTGTGAGGGTACCTGGGGCAGGTGATGGAGGAGAGGGGCCCTGGGGCAGTTGTATTTGGAGCGCCTGCAGCACTGGGCATATGGTAAACTAAACAGGGCCGATTGTGCCCTGTTGTGGGTAAGAGGGGGTTTGTCAAACAGAGTACAGAAGAGGAAGAAAAGTCACTGTGTCTTTGCGAGCTGGGAGCAGTGTTTCTCTCTGACCTCCGTACTTAGATCCATGGGGTCAGTCCCTGGACGTGGTGGTGCCTGCTCAGTCTCTGCATGCCACTGCCTGGCCCCCCACTGGACAGTGCCTGCTCCAGCACACACGTCAACCCAGCGTCGCCATGTTGTGACTGCTGGGAAAATGTGATGGGTTCCCCTGGCTTTGGAAACCATACTCGGGAGTCTGTGGGTCTTCCTGCTGGGGGTGGGGTGGGATGGAGGTTCTGGAAGGCCCGACTCTCACCTGTCTGGCTGTCACCTGTCCGAGCCGGGACCTCACCTGTGTTTCCTGTGCCCTCAGCCGAGCTGGAGTTCGTGCAGATCCTCATCATCGTCGTGGTCATGATGGTGATGGTGGTGGTCATCACCTGCCTGCTGAGCCACTACAAGCTGTCCGCGCGCTCCCTCATCAGCCGCCACAGCCAGGGCCGCCGGAGGGAAGATGCCCTGTCCTCTGTGAGTGTCCCCGCCTCCCAGCGGGTCCCTGTGGGAACCAGAGCCAAGAGAAGACCCCCCTGCATGAGTGGGCTTCTGTGAAATGGGAGTGGGACTACAGGGTGGTCCCCCACGATTCCAGGAGGGGCAGGGTGGGAGGAGAGGTTCGTTGTCACACTGACCACCTGACTCAACGCCAGGGACCGACTGTGTGCCAGGTGCTGTCCTAGGAGACACGTGGTGACAGGGCAGACGAGGTCCTTGCTGGCACAGAGTTGGCACCCTAGAGAGGAGATGGCCGTAAGCAGGGATGAGCCCTTCGGGCAGCGATGAGGGATGAGAAGGATCTGGAGGTGTGATTCTGAGCTGGCTGGTTTCTCTTCACCTAGATCAGGTGTGCTGAGTACCTGGTACCTGGGGCAGGTGATGGAGGAAAGGGTGTTGGGTAAGAGGCCTGAGGAGCCAGCATTTGAATCTGTGCCAGGTGAGGTAGGGGTGGGGAGAAAGGGGAGAGCCAGGTATCCCCAGTCCTGCAGCAGTGGGACCCAGAGGACTAGATGAGGGAGGCGCAGCCCCACCTTCAGCCAACGCCCTGCAGATGTTGGGCATTGAGTCACGGTGCCCCAGGGTCAATGCAGTTTGAAGGAAAGGGCTCAGACTTTAACCCCAGCTCCACTGGTTCCTGGCTGTAAGTACGTACCTGCCTCATACAGGAGACAGGCCTCATAACCAAGCCCTCCTCCCTGAGATTCGGTGCTTTTCACACACACAGCAAGGGCCAGAGCATTTAACTCACCTATCCATCCATTCATCTACCCACCCAGCCATCCATTCACCCACTGATCCATCCATCCATTCACTCATGTACCTACCCATCCTTCTATCCATTCACCTACCCACCCATCCACCCATCCATCCATTCACCTCTCCGTCCACTCATCCATCCATCCACCCACCCACCCACCCATCCATCCATTCACCCACTCATCCATCCACCCATCCATCCATTCACTCACTCATCCATCCATACATTCACTCACCCATCGACCCATCCACTGATCTGTCCATCCATTCACCCATGTACCTGCCCATCCATCTATCCATTCACCCACCCACCCATCCACCCACCCACCCATCCACTTATCCATCCACTCATCCATCCATCCATCCACCCACCCACTCACCCATCCATCCATTCACCCACTCATCCGTCCACCCATCCATCCATCCACTGATTCATCCATCCATTCACCCATGTACCCACCCATCCATCTATCCATCCACCCATCCATCCATTCACCTATCTATCCACTCATCCATCCATCCATCCACCCACCCACCCACCCATCCATCCATTCACCCACCCACCCATCCATCCACTCATCCATCCATCCATTCACCTATTCATCCTTCTCCACTCACTCATCCATCCATCCAGCACCATTTGGCAGTTGTCTATCAGGCACCCACTGTGTGTCTAGAACACAGTTGACTACTTGAACAAGCCCCATAGGGTCTCTGCCCTGGAGAATTGGGTCTAGACAGACCGACATACATACTTCCAAATGATGCTGAGAGCCCTAAAGGAAACTAGGAGGGTTGTGACGGTGGTTTGCAGTCAGGCCAAGCTCTGAAAGGTGTAGAGAAGCTAGCCACATGAGGAGGGGCAGAGCCCCATAGGGGAGGGATCCGTGCTGTCCACTGTGTTACTGCTTTCACTCTTAAGTCCAGGAACCCCTATTCTACAGATACATCTCGGGGGCCAGATGGGGCAACTGAGTGGGTTGAGGAACTTGCCTCTTCTTCCCCCACTCCATGCTCCTGCTTTTGGGGCCGACCTCTGCTGTGTGGGTGCTGTTCAGATGACTAGAAGGAGAAGGCAGAATTAATCCCTGAATGGTTTCTGTGTCCCGCTGGGACGTGTCAGGGAACCACATGACACAGAGACAGGCCAGGGATTTCAGGGAGCAGGCTGGCACATGGCACCCGGTGGCCAGGTGCTGCAGGACAGTAGCGGAGTGTGGAGGCGCCAGCTCCCCGAGGCCGTGCCAGGTTGGCCAAGGAGCCCAGGCGGCAGGCTTGTCACTGGCAGGTCTGGGCGCCTCTGCTCACACGTCAGACCTGGCCTAGGTGCGTCATAGGGTGGCCATGCCAGGGCAAGAGCGTCTGCTCCCTGGTCCCACCACCAGGCACAGTGAGTGGCCCCGGGCCCGGCATGTTTGTGGTCCAGTTCCACGTTTGCCGTGTGGGGAAGCCACTCCCGAGCTCACCTGGGCTGCACCTGCTGTTGTCAGTCCGGCGGCCAGCAGCATGTGTGGCAGGTGGTTCTTGCAGCAGCTGGGGTTTTAGGGGGCTCAGCCCATTTTACAGGGGAGAAACGGGGCCTCCGAGACCTGGAGGCCCAGCCGGAGGCTGTGCTGCTTGTGGGTGGTGTTTGGAGAACCCCCAGCCCCGTTTCTCCTCCCGCAGCGCTGGGAAGAGTGACATGGACTTACTGGGAGCCCAGGGAGGGTGTGCCCCAGGGAGGACGACCCTGCCCCCTGAGCCTGCATCTGTAAAGAGGGGTGGTGCCAGCCTCCCTCCTGGCTCACCCACAACTGTGGGAGGGTTAAGTCAGATGTGCATTCTGGGTGTGTGAAGGGGGCCCCCCGCAGAGCAAGACCCTCGAGTGGGCGGTGCTGGACATTGTTGCTACGGCAGGTCGGGATGCTGCCTGGTTTCCCAGGACACCGGAATGGAAAGGAAAGAGCCAGGAATGGGATGCTGCCGCCTGGGAGGCCTCGTCGACCCAGCTGCCTGCTGGAGCCCCTGGGATGCTGGCCGAGTAAACACGGGGCCTCGTTAGGACCTAAAGGAGAATGTGGCTGCTCCCCGGGGCGCCCCCCCACCAGACGGGGTGTGGCTGAGGCAGCTGAGCCCCCGTGACCTCCCCAGGAGACCAGCGAGGGGACCGCAGGGACCCTAACCAGGTGTCTGAGCTGGCCTCGGGGCCTGGTGAGACCTGCAGGTTCACATGTCTGCACACACCCGGAGGTCTGGCACGATTCAGGGCAAAGAGGGCAGGGTGGGGCCAGGCCCAGAGGCCGATCAGGGGCTGGTGTGCGGTCCAACTGAACGCCAGTGCGACATGCTGAGTCTCCCAGGTAACCTCCCAGCCACATGGTGTGTCCTAGTCGTCATGGGCCCAACTCCAGGTAGAAGAGCCCTTGCTAAGGGCCCTGCAGAGGTCTGCAGGTGGGTGGGTGTTTCAGGAAGATGGTACTCTTAATAGATAGGAAGCACCCCCCGACACCCCACCCCACTCCCCCAGAAAAACAAGCACATTGCCCTTGAGTTGATTCCGAATCTGGCAACCTCTGGTGGCAGCAGGAGGACCCCGTGGGGTTTGGCTGTAATCTGTGTGGGAGCAGGTCACTGGGTCTTTCTTCCTGGGGACCACTGGGCGGGTTTGAAGCTCCAACTTGCAGGTCAATAGCCCACCAGGAGCTCTGGTAGCCTAGAGCCTAAGGCACTTGACTGCTAACCAGAAGGCTGGCGGTTCAAACCCACCAGCCACTCCTCGGAAGGAAGGTTGGGCAATCTACTTCCATAGTGATACTGCCTTGGAAACCCAAGGAGGGGTCACTATGAGTCAGATCTGACTTGACAGCACATAACAACAACAACAACAACAACAAGCCCAGCACAGATTGTTGGCACCGCTGCAGGAGGCGCCCACTGCTACCATCCCCGCCTGGCCTACGGGGTGCTGGCTGTGCCTGGCGGCTGCCAGACATAAGCTGGAGACTCCCGCTGCAGGTTCCCCTTCTGGCCTTGGTTCTCCCTCAGTGAGTGGCACCCGTGTCCTTCCTGATGCAGAAACCACGGGTAGGAGTTCAGCACCAGCCGCCCAGGGTTTGAGGGGGTGGCAGGGTCAGGTTGTAAGAACGAAGGACTTGGGGCGGGAGGGGCGACAAGGGTGGTGCTGAAGGGCCTTTGGAGACCCTTTGGGGCCTTGGGACCGGCAGCAGCATCCGGGAGCTTGTGAGACATGCAGAGGCCCCAGCCCCCCCAAACCAGAATTTGCATTTTTACAAGGTCGGGGTTCAGTGAGTTCACCTAAGTGTTAAAAGTCAGAAGTCCAGGATTCTAGGGCCTCCCTGGTTCACCAGGCGGAGGTGCTGGGACCTCGGGCTTCGGTGATGGAGAGGAAGGTGCAGAGAGGTGGGTGGGTGGGTGAGAGAATCCAGGGGGTGGGGATGATGGGAAGAAGGTCAAAGGAAGTGTTAGGAACAGCCCTGTGGGTCTGGTTTCTGCATCAGGAAGGACACGGGTGCCACTTACTGAAACAGAGCCAAGGCCAGAAGGGGAACCTGCAGCGAAAGTCTCCAGCTTATACCTGGCAGCCTCTGGACACAGCCAGCATCCCGCAGGCCAGGCGGGGATGGTAGGAGTGGGTGCTTCCTGGAAGGCTCCCTGGAGGAGGAGGGAGTCAGGTAGGGCAGGGCTGACTGCTGGTCCCAGTGGGTCCCCGGGTTGGTTGGCATTTTCTAAAGCCCCTAGGCAGAGACCTTCTGGGCAGGGTGAGCAAGCGAGGGGAGTGGGAGGCAGGGGTGGAGTGGGGCAGGGCCTGAAGCCAGTAGCGGCAGCAGGGCGGAGCTAGTCTGGGATTTCATCCACACTGGCCTTGGGGCTGTCTGTCCCCCCACCCAGGACATCCCAGCTGTCCCTTCTGCCTCCTGATGCTCACATGGGTTGGTCGCCAAGCTGGCCAGAACCTGGCTGGACCACCATGGGGCAGGCTGAGTCTGACCCAGGGGCCTGCCCACCTCAAGGCACCTGGAGGCAGCCAGCTGGGGCATGAGTCCTTCGCTGTCCCTGTCTGACCAAGTGGCTGATCGCACTTACAGGTTCTGGGCTCAGTGGGACCTGCAGGGTAGGTTTGTTGAGAGAATTGAGAGGGTCCTTCAGAGGCTTAAGGAGCTCCTGGTGGCACAGCAGTTAAGTGCTTGGCTGCTAACCGGAAGGTTTGGACCCACCAGTTGCTCTCTGGGAGAAAGCTAAGGTGGTTCCACTCTGTCCTGCAGGTCCAACCAGCATCGGAATCAACTTGCTGGCAGTGGGTTTTTTAAGTGCTCGTATCAGTAACAAAATGATCGTTGGTGCCCATATGGATAGTAACACTGTGTGCTCAGGGCACCTCCCTCCCCCAACACACTGAAAAATACTAAACTCACTGCCGTGGAGTCGGATCTGACTCATAGCAACCCCTCCTTGGGTGTCTGAGGCAGTATCTCTATGGAAATAGATTGCCCAGCCTTCCAAGGAGTGACTGGTGGGTTTGAACTGCCAGTCTTCTGGTTAGCAGTCACATGCCTTAGGCACTATGCTACCAGAGCTCCTCCACCTCAACATACTAGAACCCCCCCATTTGTCTATGAAATTAGCTCTTTTCTGATGGGGCCATTTTGAGAACCACAGAGCCCCCTTGTGGCAGCACAGGGAATCGCAGCCCCTGAGCATAGGTAGCAAGTCTTACCTGCCACAGGGAAACTTGGGGATGAAGGATGTATTCATTCTTGATTGCGGGGAGGTGTTTCTGGTACATATGTGCTTCACAACACTTTCAGACTGTATACTTTGAACAGAAGTCCCTGGGTGGCGCCAGTGGTTTAAGCACTAGACCGCTGACTGAAAGATTGGCAGTGCAAACCCGCCCAGAGATGGGCCTAGCAGTCTGCTTCCGAAAGGCCACAGGCTTGTAAACCCTCTGGAGCAGTTGTACTCTGCACAAACAGGGTCGCCGTGAGCTGGCATCAACTAGACAACTAACAGCATCCTCTGAATCCATGCAGTCGACCGGGTATCAGCTGTGTTTCCGTGAAGCTGCAGGATTAGAAGGTGTCCCTCGGCTGTTACTGCCCAGCACTGAGGGCTGGGCTTGGCCCTCACGTCCTGCCGTGAGGCTCCTGCTCTCCTGACGCTCAGCTTCCCCCCATAAGGTGGCACTCTCGGGCCTTGGGCTCAGCTGGGAGATGTCCCTGGAGCCAGGACCTGAGTTTTCTGCTCAGCAGGGCCCTGGGTGTGTGGCGCATACCAGGCTTGGTCAGGCAGCCCTGGCCCAGGCTGTTCTGCAGCCGTGTAGACGCTGCCTGCAGGTGGCAGGGGGAGAGCTCCGTGCTGTGTGGCTGCAGCTTGCACGGGAATTGTCTGGGGCCGAGGTGTCCTCCACCGAGCCCACACAGCCTGGCTGCCCGTGGGCAGGAGTTCAGCACCAGCCCCCTGGGTTCCCAGAAGGAACCACGGGCCCTGCCTGGAACTCCAGAGCAAAGGATGGTGGCTTGGTGGACTGAGCGAACCACTTGTTCTCTGCGGGGTAGCAGTAGCAGCCGCCTCAGGCACTTGGCTTGGCCCTTCTCGGGCTTTGCTCCTTCAACATGAGATGTTAGTAAGGACTGTGGTTCGGTCCCGGCTTCCAGGCTGGACCATGACCGAGTGGAACTGCCCCAAAGGATTTCCAGGCTGTACTTTTTACAGGGCGCAGATGACCAGTTCTTTCTTCTGTGGAGCTGCTGGGTGAGTTCGAACCGCCCACCTTTCAGTTAGCAGCCAGGGTCCTGACTTGTTTTGCCACTAGGGCTCCTGTGCCTGTTGATTAGGGACAAGCAATACAGAGGGAGACACAGATTTTGAGACAGGAGATAAACACATAGATGAGGCAAGTGCAGAAGTAAGTCTTGTAAGTGAAATTAGTGGATGGCAAGACTGTTCTTAAGAAAGGGTCCTTGGATGAAATGGTGTCAGAGAGACTGCAGGGCCCAGTGGAACTGAAAAACAAGCAGCCGGGACAGCCAGTGCGAAGGCCCTGGGACACATTAAGACAGGCGACCATGTGGCTGGAGGGGAGAACGGTAGGAACGGTAGACGCCTTCAGACACTTTGGAGTGTTGAGTGTGGTCCCAAGGGGTTTTCGTATTTGGGCGTTGAATTCCTCAATGACTCCATGAGACAAGTATGGTTTTGGATGCAGAAGCTGCAACACGGACGGGAAGTAAACTGTCCAGGGTCACCCAGCTTGCACGGCAGAGGTGGGGCATGTGAGGCTGGGGGGCGGCACGAGCCGTAGGGCCTTCATTGGAAGCCAATTGAGGAATTGATCTGGGTGTCTTCCAAGGCCAGTGAGAAGCTGCAGAGACCCGTGAATCACTGTGTGCTTGGAAAGCTTAAGGGTGGAGTGTGGCTTCTCTGGGACAGTGGGGGCTGAGACGGAGGTGAGGAGGGGACAGTGATCGCGGGCATCCCAGCGAGAGATGTCCGGGGCCTGGACCGGGCCAGTGGGCAGACGAGCAGCAGATAGGACCGAGCTCTAGTTCAGCATTCGAGGTCTGAGAGTCACCAGCTCTTGGGCCCCTGCCCACCCACTGACACTGTTGGCCGTCTCTCCTCCCCACGTAGGAAGGCTGCCTCTGGCCCTCGGAGAGCACCGTCTCGGGCAACGGGATCCCCGAGGTGAGCCCCACAGCCCCGCCCCGCCCGCTTGGCAGGGCATCCTCACTCTGCTAACAGTTTCACCTTCACCCTTCTCAGAGCACTGGCTCTCGGCTGCTGGCAAGTCGCTTGTTGAGAGAGTGGGTGTGCCCCACCCCCTGGGGCAGCCCAGTGTCTATGCAGCATGCCAGTGCAGAGGGCGCCGTATTTGAAGGGACGGGGTGCAGCTCTGTGGTGCTCTTCATGCTCCCACGGCTCCCCGTGGGGTCCTGCGGGGACCCCACTCCCATTGAGATGGGACCTCACCCTGCTCCCTCCTCAGCCCTGCCCACTTCCTTCCCCCTCTCCTTTTCCCAGAAGGCAGAGCCAGCCCTTGCCTAGGGACACCAGGCGCCTCCCTCTTTCCCTCCCTCCATTCCTTTCCCCTCTTCCCTTCCCTGGGAGCAGAGCTGAACCCTGGCCTCAGGCTCCGTGCCTGTGGACCCCGATGGCAGGCAGCTCCTCACTCCCTCCGCTCTGCCCCCAGGCACAGATCTTCGCTCCGCCACGGCCCGCCGACCGCCTGACTGTGCCCTCCTTCACCCAGCGGGACCGCTTCCACCGTTTCCAGCCCACCTATCCGTACCTGCAGCACGAAATCGACCTGCCACCCACCATCTCACTGTCAGACGGCGAGGAGCCCCCACCCTACCAGGGCCCTTGCACCCTCCAGCTGCGGGACCCCGAGCAGCAGCTGGAGCTGAACCGGGAGTCGGTGCGCGCACCCCCGAACAGAACCATCTTTGACAGCGACCTGATGGACAGCAGCCTACTGGGCGGCCCCTGCCCCCCCAGCAGTAACTCGGGCATCAGCGCCACGTGCTACGGCAGCGGCGGGCGCATGGAAGGGCCGCCCCCCACCTACAGCGAGGTCATCGGGCACTACCCGGGCTCTGCGTCCTTCCAGCACCAGCAGGGCAGCGGGCCACCCTCCCTGCTGGAGGGCACCCGGCTGCACCCGGCACACATCACCCCCCCGGAGAGCACAGCCCTCTGGAGCAAGGAGAAGGATAAACCGAAAGGGCACCCTCTCTAGGGGTCCCAGGGGGCCAGGCCGGGGCAGCCTAGGTGAAAGGCACAACACCGCGCACTTCTTAGAGGACAGAGAGGGCGGGACGCGGAAAACACGGCCATCCCCATCCTCCCCGCCTCTCTGTGTATAAATATTTACATGTTCTGTTTGGTCCGAATGCACAAGCTAGAAAGCTTGCAAAAAAGGAAAAAAAAAAAAAAACCACCCCCGTTTCTTTGTTGAGCTGTGTCTTGAAGGCAAAACGAAAAAAAGTCCTACTCGGTTTTCTTTTTCGTTTCTAGTTGAACAGCGTGCGTGAATGCTTCTTTTCTGTTTGTTTATGATGACTTCACTTAACTTTAAAGACATATTTGCACAAACCTTTGTTTAAAGATCTGCAATATCATATATATAAATATATATAAGATAAGAAGCTGTATGTGCGAGGGCAGGAGTATTTTTGTATTAGAAGAGGCATATTAAAAACAAAGTTGTTTTCTGAACTAGCAGAGAGAAAATGGCGAGTTTTGAGTGCCAACTCAAAGTATGTATTACCTTGTACAAAAAAAAATACAAAGCAGGGGTTTAGAGTTATTTATATAAATGTTGAGATTTTGCACTATTTTTTAATATAAATATGTCAGTGCTTGTTGGATGGGCACTTGTGTCCTGTCTGTGGGGACTCTAAGGGGAGACAAGGGGGGTTTCGGAGGAGACGTGAGGGTTGAGGGCTGAGCTCCCTCTGCCCAGGATGAGGAAGCTCCGGTTTCGTGGCAGATTATCAGCTGTCGTACATTCCCGACCAAAGGAAGCGTAAGTCTCTCCTCCCGGCCACTCTGATCCCAACACAACTCTGGCCTTTGGTTTGCAAACAAAAGTAGGCAGGTTACTCCAGAAACGCCCGTGCCAGGTGGTGACTCCAGATGAAAATAAACTGTTACTGAAGGAATCTTAGTTTCCCCTCTTTTATTTTTTGAACTCGAAGGTCACCGTGGGAAGGGGGCCACCTTGGGAGCTGCAGCCTAGCCTGTTGGGGGTCGCTGGTGACACACCCGAGAGGCTCTGTGTGTGTGTGTGTATGTGGGCAGTGTGCCCTTGGGGCGATGCGTGACTCGCTGGCCCGGCGTTTATTGGCAGAGGTGGGTGCAGCACCCTGACACAGGAAACACCCCGAGTATTGTATGGGGGGTTTGAGCTCCACCCCATCTGCTTGCCCTCGCCTATTGAGGCCAAGCAGCAGAAGACCTCAGATGGAAAGGTGACACACCCCAGTTTTCCCCAAGGACATGGGAAAGGATTAAAAGGAGAAAACAAACCAATGCAAAGCCGTTCTTTACCTGTTAGAAAGGGAGCGCCTTACCTTCTCCACACACGCGCACACACACACACACACACATCCCGTGCAAACACATTCTTACCGTGTTTTCCTGAGCATCATTGTTGGGCTCGCTCATGCTTACAAGGTTTCCACTGAGTCGGTTTGGGGCTAGCAGGACCGCTCGGTGACGGCGTGTAGGTGGGCGCTCGCAGGTGTGGGTAGGCACAGGAGCAGAGAGGCTGAGGTGGGCTTCTTGGAACCCAGCAGCGCTGGTGGGTGGAGCCTGACCTCCTTTCTCCCTGCTGACGACTGAGTCCATCGGCGCGCAGGATGCATGTGAGCCCAGTCAGGAAGAAGAGGCAGCCGCCACCCCCGCCTTCCGCCCCATGCAGAACGCTGACTAGTAGCAGAGCTTAAAAGAAGGTATAAGAGGCAATAACTTGTTTTTAAACAACTTTTTTATGACTTGGAAAACAAACACTGGAGAACGGTTTGACGTTCTGACCACTTGGACTCTATATAGGTCCACATATACACACGATACAGCTTAAGAAGACCGAGACCGATGAATGGCATCTGAAAAGAAGTTCCGCCCTGGACTGCCTGGCAGGAAGTCCTTGTTCCTTGGCTGTGGGAACCTGCCTTCATCCTAAGTTGCTTCTCTCTTGTGGAGCATTCTTGTAGGAGGCCATGCAGAGGAATCCTGAGAGATTGTCCTGGAAGGTATAGGGTCGCCTTCAGAGATGGGCTTTGTACATGCACATCTCTCCTTGACGGGAAGGTCTCTGCAGTGCCTTACAGGAAGTGGCCCTTGTCCCAGGGTGGGGTGGGGGTGTCCCTGGACAGTGCTATCAAAGGGCTACTGCAGCTTGCCAGCACCCCCGCCAGCACCCTCTTGTCCCCCACCTTGGGTGTGCCCAGCTGTGTGAAGTGCCCCCTCCCCCTACTGCAGCCTCGTTAAGCACTGTGTCACATCAGGTCAAAGACCTGGATGTGAGTCTTGTCAGAGTGGCGTCGGCCGAAAGCCAGGTTGAAGCGTGTCCAGTCCTCTTGAGCCATCTTGTTGCATCTTGTTGCTTCGTTATAGGGACTGTGTTTGCCATTTGCAATGAGCTAGAAGGAAGGTGAGGTGGGTTACTGGGAGGCAGAGCATGCAGTTCAAATTGCAGCCAGTGTTAGAAGTCCAGGCCGTGGAGCTGCAGCATCGTTGGTCCTGGGGCCCTAGGATGACGGGCAGAAGTTCACGGGGTGTGGAGTAGGGGTAGCTTCTGAGAGGTCATGCACGTTCCACGTGAACCGATGGGGTATTTATTCAGAAACGGCTACACCCTTTAGGTACTGGCTGTACCGCTGTCTTTGGGGTGCATTCAGAGGGCCCCTTTTCCAGTAGGGAATCAGGCGGAGGTCCTCAGGTGGCTAATGTATGGGCTGGTTGGAGGGGGCTGGGGGGGCCTCGAGTCAGGGCTGTGTGCTTCCCTGTCCTGGGTGGCGAGGAAGTGGCTGGGCCAGCTTTCTCTAACTCTTGTTGTTTCCGGCTTGTCCATCACGCGGTCCTCAGAAGGAAAACCATTTCCCTATCAAGCCTGGGTCTACCAGATGGACTTCACCAGTTGCACTAGAGCCACCTCTGTCCCCAGACACCCAGTGTTTGGGCAGAATTGACAGTGAGTGCTCTCCCCGTGTAGCAAAAACCAGGGTGACTCCATTCCCTGGTCCTGTCTGCCGTCCTGTGAATGGACGTCCGGTTCCAGACGCTTTTTGTCCCTACATGCAACACACACACAGAGCTTTCCAGAACCACGAAACAGCCTAGTGATACAAGGGCAGGCGCTTCCAAGAAACCACACTTGCTGTTCGCTCAGAAGGCCATGGCGCGTCCTGTCCGCCTGCCTGACCCCACGTCCCACCATGCTCAATGGCACTGTGTTGCTGTTGGAACCCCTCTCCCTCGCAGCCCAGTTCTGTTGAGTTCGACTGTGTAAACTCCGCAGCATGCCCTCGCTGCTACTCCCTGAAACTGTATCTGGATTCTAATCCACAAGATCTGACGACTCGCTTGTATCAGTAATCATTAGTGGCAACGATGACATTTTGAAAAGCTGCAATGCTTCTACAATAAATTCTACAGTTCTTTGGAAAGAGGCTTTTTTAAAAATTTTTTTTTTACTTTGGCTGTGTTGCTTTCCACCCCAGCTGCCTCCTCCCCCACCTCAACTGCCCCCAACAACAGCCGGGAGGTGCATTTCATGGGGAGGAAGCTATCCCTTGGAGCTGCTATGTGGCCTTGTAAAATCCATTCCACCTCTCTGTTTTAGTCCAGGCAGAGCGCCTGGTGAAAACTGGACCGGGCAGGGGTTTTAATGAAAGGTTACTGGGATTACTGGGGTTAAGAGACATTGCATACTGTTTCCTCATCTTCAAACCAAAAAACCAAACCCACTGCCATCCAGTCGATTCCAACTCATAGCAACCCCCATTGGGTTGTAAATCTTTACAGAAGTAGATTATCCCATCTTCCTTCCACCGAGCAGCTGGTGGGTTTGAACCACTGACCTGGTTAGCAGTGCAATGCCTTAGGCACTGTGCCACCAGCCGGGCTCCTTTCCCTATCTCACTCTGGCATGAGAAAGCTCTCATCTGCGAGAAAGGATTGGCCTTCAGTGGGCTTCCAAAAGCAAAGCCTGCCACCTGGACTTGGGACAAAGGATGTGTTTAGGACACACTCCCAGAGGAGTCAGGGAAGCAGGACAGAAGGGGGTATCTCAACCAACAGGGCAGTTTGAGGCAAAGTCCCCACCTTAGCGTGGGGTATAAATTGTCCAGAGAAGTGGACTGCCTGGTCCTCCTGCCCTGCATGAGTGAAGGAGCCCCGGGTGGATCTTAGAAGTTGGCCCAAGGTGCCAGGAATTAGCAGACAAGCTCGTGGAAGCTGGGGTGGGTCACAGACCCTAAGGGACCCATAGGGCCTGGAGGACACCCACCATGTCCACTGTAGAAAGGTTCTCGTTGTCTCTCTAAAGGGGACCATTGTTAATGGGTGATCAAAGGAAACAGCCAATACTGACAATAACCCCCAGCCATGCACCGCTTGGTCCCAGCCCCGGGGTTTCCTAAGGGTTTCCAGACCACCCAAACCAAACGCGTTGATGTCGAATCGATTCCAGCTCATGGTGAGCCCATGTGTGGGGGAATAGAGCTGAACCCCGTAGAGTTCTCTTGGCTGGCGCCTCTACAGGGGTCCCTTCTGCAGCACCGCTATGTGGGTTCAAACCGCCAACTGTTAGGTTAGTAATCAAGCACAAATTGCTTGTGTCACCAAGCCTCCTTCTCTGGACCATTGAGCCCCCTAAATATCCCACAGTCTGAGAAACACGGATGGGGTGAGGCAGCTCACTGCCACAAGGCAGGGCACCTCAACACCTATCTGCCTGCCTTCTGCTGGTGGGAGGAACCCCAAAGGTCACAGAGAATCAGGGAGAACCCACAGGATGGCACTGTCACCACCTACCATGGAGAGAGCAGGGGCCTGGGTGCTGAACACCCACCAGGCGCCAGGACCCCAGCCTCTAACTAGCTGTCACTGCGCTACTGAACCTGAGTCACCTTCATCTGTAGGACGGGTTGGTGACACCCTGAGACCATGCCTCTAGGTCCTTCACAGGCCTGCACAAATGTTAGCCACTCTTACCAATAAAACAAGCTCCCAGGCGGGGGTTTCACGTTATCATAATGTCCCTTGAACTTTGTGGACCAGTTCCCAAGTGGCCAGGTACACCCCTTGACTACTGCATGTTTGAGAGCCCCGACCCTAAAGGGGAGTTCTGGTAGTAAAATGCCTAAGGCACTTGACTGCTAACCAGAAGGCTGGCGGTTCAAACCCACCAGCCACTCCTTGGAAGGAAGATGGGGCAATCTACTTTCGTAGTGATACTGCCTCAGAAACCCAAGGAGGGGTCGCTATGAGTCGGATCTGTCTTGACAGCAGTGAGTTTGGTCTGGTTTTTGGTTACCCTAGAGAGAAAATTGGGGCCTCAGCTGAACCTTGCACATGGGGCCCAGGGAACAAACACGTCCCATCCTCTCTCTGAAGGGGTGCCCTGGCTCTGTGTCCTGGGCCAAGTGCAGAAGCAGCACCTCCTCCAGGAAGTCTTCCAGGGTGCCTGGAGCAGGTCAATTGTGTCTGTGCTTCCATGTATCACCTCTGTTGACACAGACACTGCACTGCGTGTGGGGTTTGTGGCTTGCCCCCCAGGACACGGAGCTGCTCGAAGTCAGGGCCAGGGCCAGCTGCCTTGTCTCAGACTATGGGAGAGCAGACACCTGTTCCCCGAGTGAAGAAGGGCCCAGCTTTCCCTTTGGTTTACAATCTCCCCAACCCCTTCCATTCTCAGACATGGAAACTGAGGCATAGAGGGGTCAGCTGGCTTCCCAAGGCTACCCACTTGTAAGAGCTGGGGTGCTTCATCCCACTGCCCACCCTGCCCCTTCAAAGTCGTCCATGGGACAGACGGACAGGCAGATGTGATGTCCAGCTATCCAGCTGAGGGAGAGATTGCCCTTCATTTGGTGAGAAGACACCTCCCCCGCCTGCTCGCCCCCACCCTGCACGGCCAGACGGAGACAGGGCTGTCCTTGCGCTGGCACCCACACATGACTCACTCACCTCACAGGAACTCTGAGGCAGGCCCAGGATGATGCCCATGCTACCGACAGGGAATCCCTTTCCCAGAGTCACCAGTCATAAAACGGCAGGGCCGTGGGCTGAGTGGGCCGGTGGGTCTCACCCATGCCACAGCCCTGCCTGACTGTCCCAGTTGGCTGGACACTTGCTTGGTGCCAGACATCGTGTGAAGCACTTTGCAGATAACCCTCCCTAGACCTTACTCTCCGAGGGAGGAGCCACCAGCACCCCCACCTTACAGAGGAGAACCCAAGGCTTGGGGAGGAGGCACGGCTCAACCATGATCTAGTGAGAGATGAGACCCAGGGCTGTGGGACCCTGACGTTTGCCTTCTCACCTACCAGGCCGAAGCCCGCGGCCACAGCAACTGGCTGTGACCAGGCTTTGCCCGAGACCAGCTGGCTGTGGTATACCGGCTCCAGGAGTCCTTTCTCTTCCAGGTGACACAGGAAACCGTGGCTCTCCAAGTCCCTTCCTCTCCAGTCTGAGTCCCAGGTGTCTGGGTCCCCTTCTTTCCTGGTGAACCAAAGACCTGCCCCGTGGCTTTTGCTGAGAGCTGCAGAGAGACCAGTGGTGCACAGTCCCTTATCATCGGCACCCTGTGGGGACAATGTCAAAGTGGTTTCTTCAACTGACGCTACCTTAAGTTTTTATCAAAGGAAAGTGAAGGATCCAGACAACGGTCCCCTGCCCCATCCTTTCCCAACTCCTTCCTTCAGCAGCCACGCCTGTTCTTACTTGTCTTCCTTCCGAGAGCCATCTCTTCATCTCTAAATGAATGGTCTTCCAGTCCTACTCTAAAGTCTCCTCTAAGTTCAGCCATCTCCTTTGACTTCTGTGCTTTCAAACATGAACATTTAACATGACACTCTTCCCCTCCCACCTCCCCACTTCCTCCCACCGTAGACATATATTTATTATGGGTTTTCTTTATGGTTATCCGTGGAAGCTGCACTGAAGGAATTGGTGGAAAACAAAGCTCCAGGAATTGAAAGGATACCCATTGAGATGTTTCAACAAACAGATGCCCCACTGAAGGCACTCACTTGGTTACACCAAGAGATTTGGAAGACAGCTACCTGGCCAACTGACTAGAAGAGATCCATATTTGTACCCATTCCAAAGAAAGGTGATCCCACAGAATGTGGAAATTATAGAACAATATCATTAATATCACACTCAAGTAAAATCTTGCTGAAGATAATTCAAAAACGGATCCAGCAGTATATAGACAGAGAACTTCCAGAAAAGCAAGCTGGATTCAGAAGAGGATGTGGAAGGAGAGATATCATTGCTGATGTCAGATGGATCTTGGCTGAAAGTGAAGAACACCAGAAAGATGTTGACTTGTGTTTTATTGACTCTGCAAAGGCATTTGGTTGTGATACATAATAATCACATATATATATAAATGGAATCGTACTATAGCTTTGTGAACGCTTTCCCTTAACTTACTGTGAACACCTTTCCACACCGATAAGTATGGATCTACATGCCACTTTGTCATAGCTTCAGAGCATGCTGTTGTATGGACTTCCTGCTTTTTGAACCAGTCCCCTTTGGTTGACAGCTCAGTCGTCTGCTCTGTTGTCACTTTTACAAACAGTCCTATAGTGAACATCTCATCCCCGGAGGTGAACAGGCAGAGGCCAGAGGGAACGAGGGTGTCCACGGATTCTCTGGATTGCTGTTAATGGCCATTGAGTGGACTCTGACTCATGGCGCCCTCACAAATGACACAACCAAGTGATGCCCAGTCTGTGCCATCCTCATGATCACCAGCATGTTCCAGTCCATCATTGCAGCTCCTGGGCCAGTCGTCTCACTGAGGATCTCCCCCAACCTCGCTGGCCCTCTGCTTCCTTCACCCAACATGAAGTCCCCCGCCAATAGGTCCCTCCTGGTGATGTGTCCCTTGGCAAATGAGTTAGACAGACTTCTGTTGCACCTGCAAAATTTTCTCTTTACTTTTCCTCTCTATTCATTTTCTTTAATTTTGTTGCTGTTGTTGAGAATGTACACAGCAAAGCCTACCCAAATCCAACCATTTCTGCACATAAAATTCAGTGACGTTGATGACAGTCGGCAAGTCATGCTGCTGTTCTCACTCTTTTCTGAATTGCCCCTCCCCCACTGACATAAACTCACTGTCCCCTAAACTTCCCATCCAATTTTTTTTAATTCATAATTTTACTTTACTTACTTGTCAGTAGTTATTAAATCCTTGAGGGATACACCATCACATGGATTTTGTGTCCAATGGCCTTAGCAGGAAGGTTGCTTTGGCATTTGGTTTGAACTATGCCACTGGAAGAAGGAAGAGGCCACCCACTTCTCAAAGAATTGGCCAGGGAAAACCTTATGAATAGCAGTGAAACGCTGTCTGATATATTACTGGGCAACTTTATGAACAGCTTGGAAACACTGTCCGACAAGGTGCAGGAAGACCAGTCCCTTGGGTTGGAAGGCACTCAAAATAGGACTGGGAAAGAGCTACCTCATCAGGGTAGAACCAACCTTAATGATATGGATAAAGTAAGTCTTTCAGGACCTCCATGTGCTGACGTGGCATGACTGAAATTGAGGAGAAACAGCTGCAAATATCCATTAATAATCAGAGCATGGAATGTACGAAATATGAATCTAGGAAAATTGGAAGTTGTCAAAAATGAAATGAAATGCATAAAGATTGATATCCTAGGCATTAGTGAGCTTAAATGGATGGGTTTGGGGCATTTTGAATCTGACAACCATATGATCTACTATGCCAGGAATGACAAATTGAAGAGGAATGCTGTGGCATTCATCATCACAAAGGATGTTTCAAGATCTGTCCTGAAGTATAATGCTGTCAGTGATAGGATAATATCCATATGTCTACAAGGAAGACTCATTAATATTACTATTATTCAAATTTATGCACCAACCATCAAAGCCAAAGATGAGGAAATTGAAGAATTTTATCAACTTCTGTGGTCTGAAATTGACCGAACATGCAAACAAGATGTGTTGCTTATCACTGGTGACTGGAATGCAAAAATTGGAAACAAAGAAGAATCACCAATAGTTGGAAAATTTGGCCCTGGTGACAGAAATAATGCTGGAGATGCATGATAGAATTTTGCAAGACCAATGACCTATTCATTACAAATATCTTTTTTCAACAACACAAACAGTGGCTATACACATGGACATCACCAGGCAGTACACACAGGAATCAGATTGACTACATCTGTGGCAAGAGGAGATGGAAGCTCAATATCTTCAGCCAAAACAAGGCCAAGAGCTGATTGTGAAACAGACCATCAACTGCTCATATGCAAGTTCAACTTGAAGTTGAAGACAATTAAAATAAATCCATGAGAGCCAAAATATGACTTTGAATATATCCCTCCTGGATTTAGAGACCATCTAAAGAATAGATTTGATGCATTGAACACCAATGACCGAAAACCAGAAGAACTGTGGGATGACCTCAAGAGCACCATCCATGAAGAAAGCAAGCGATCATTAAAAAGATGAAAAAGAAAGGAAAGACCAAAATGGATGACAGACGAGACTCTGAAACTTACCCTTGTGCAGAGAGTAGTTAAAGTAAATGGAAGAAATGACAAGATAAAAGAGCTGAACTGAAGATTTCAAAGATCAGCTTGAGCAGACAAAGCCAATTACTATAATGAAATGTGCAAAGACTTGGAGTTAGAAAACCAAAAGGGAAGAACATGCTCAGCATTTCTTAAGCTGAAAGAACTGAGGAAATAATTAAGTCTCGAGTTGCACTATTGAAAGATTCTATGGAGAAAATATTGAATGATGCAGGAAGCATCAAAAGAAGATGGAAGAAATACACAGAGTCACTGTGCCAAAAAGAACTGGTCGATCTTCATCCATTTCAGGAGGTGGCATATGTTCAAGAATCAATGATATTGAAAGAAGAAGTTGAAGCTGCACTGATAGAATTGGCAAAGAACAAGGCTCCAGGCATTGACGGAATACCCATTCAGAGGTTTCAACAAATGGATGCCCTGCTGGAGGCACTCAGTCGGTTATGCCAAGAGATTTGAAAGACAGCTACCTGGCCAACTGACTGGAAAAGATTCATATTTGTACCCATTCCAAAGAAAGGTGATCCCAGAATGTGGATATTATCGAACAATATCATTAATATCACATGCAAGTAAAATCTTACTGAAGATAATTCAAAAACAGTTGCAGCAGTGTATTGACAGAGAACTTCCAGAAGTGCAAGCTGGATTCAGAAGAGGACATGGAATGAGGGATGTCATTGCTGATGTCAAGTGGATCTTGGCTCAAAGCAAAGACTATCAGAAAGATGTTTACTTATGTTTTATTGACTATGCCAAAACATTTGATTGTGTGGATCAAAACTAACTGTGGGTAACATTGAGAAGAATGGGAATTCCAGAACACTTCATCGTACTCATGAGGAACCTGTACATAGACCAGGAGGCTGTCATTCGAGCAGAACAAGGGGACACTGCATGGTTTAAAATCAAGAAGGGAGTGTGTTAGGGTGTATCCTTTTACCATATTTATTCAATCTGTATGCTGAGCAAATAATCCAAGAAACTGGACTATATAAAGAAGAATGTGGCATCAGGATTGGAGGAAAAACCATTAACAACCTGTGATACACTGACAGTGCAACTTTGCTTGCTAAAAGTGAGAATGACTTAAAGCACTTACTGATGAAGTTAGTAGAATACAGTCTGCAGTATGGATTACATCTCAATATAAAGAAAACAAAAATCCTCACAACTGGACCTATGAGCAGCATTATGATAAATGGAGTAAGATTGAAATTGTCAAAGTCTTCACATTGCTTGGTTCTACAATCGACGCCAATGGAAGCAGCAGTCAGGACATCAGATGACATACAGCACTGGGCAAATCTTCTGCAAAGGACCTCTTTCAAGTGCTGAAGAGCAAAGATGTCTCCTTGAGGACTAAGGTGTGCCTGACGCAAGCCATGGTATTTTCAATTGCCTCATAGGCATGTGAGAGCTGGACAATGAACAAGGAAGACCAAAGAAGAGTTGATGCTTTTGAGCTGTGGTGTTGGTGAAGAATGCTGAAAGTACTGTGGACTGCTAAACGAACTAACAGGTCTGTCCTGGAGGAAGTACAGCCAGAATGCTCCTTGGAGGCGAGAATCACCAGACTTCATCTCACCTACTTTGGTCATGTTGACAGAAGGGACCATCCCTGGAGAAGGAGGCCATGCTTGGTAAAGTGGAGGGTCGACAAAAGAGGGGAAGGCCCTCAATGAGGTGGATTGACACGGTGGCTGCAATGATGGGCTCAAGTATAGCAGGGATCACGGAGCTGGCTCAGGACCAGGTGGTGCTTCATTCTGCTGTGCATAGGGTCGCTATGAGTCAGAGACAACTCAATGGCACCTAATAACAGCAACAACAACATGCCACTGATTCCATGGGCGCAAGTTACCTTTCCCCAGATGGCGCTGGTTTTGTTAGGTTTGCCACCAGGAGTCACTGTGTTGGTCTTTGCACATCTGTTGCCTAAATAGAATCCGGTTTCATCTCAGGCATAAACACCTTCAATTTTAAGAAAATCTGTGTGTGCTCTCTGATTCTGAAGACTCCTTTTATAGCCAGCAAAAGTAGCCTTGGACCACAACCTTCCAGGCATACTTGCCAGTTTAGAAGTCCTGTTCCCAGCAGACCTCCACAGGCTCCCAGATGGTGGAAAGAGGCCCTATGCAAACTTCTGAGTGACTGTTGTCAATTTAACCCCATATACATAGTTCTTTTCTTTTTTCTTTTTCTTTTTCTTTTTTTTTTTTGAGCACTCACAAGCTTTTAAGACCCCAGTCGCTACTCACCTAAGTCAGATGGAGAGTGTTGTCTTTATGGACTGTTACGCACACTGACCTAGATGCTCCCTGAGATGATGACCTCTAGCCCTCAAGTCCAGTATGTCAGTCCCAGGATGTGTTTGGTTATGGCCAAGAGGTTCTCATGACTGTGCCCCCGCACACTCCACTCTGTATACAGAGGTGTATTTGCAGCATGTACACATACCCATGTGGGTAAATGCACTGCCAACTCTGTATACACATGTGGGTGCACTCCCACCCCTGTTCAGCTTAAATAACTACTTGTGTGTCCACTCATACACTGTTGTTTGCTTTCACTGTTGTTGCAGGATTCCACACCCCCTCATTTATCAACAATCTTATTATCTGACCTTTCAACAACAATTGTTGTTGTTGTTGTTTTTATTTGCCATTGAGTCGGACCTGACTCGTAGCGACCCCTCCTTGGGTTTCAGAGGTAGTATCACTATGGAAGTAGATTGCCCAACCTTCCTTCCAAGGAGTGGCTGGTGGGTTTGAATCACCAGCCTTCTGGTTAGCAGTCAAGTGCCTTAGGCACTATGCTACCAGAGCTCCCTTGACAACAGTATAAAGTCTATTTTAACATTAGCAACATACATCTGGCAGTAATGGATGCCAAAAGTGTAAGCTGAGAGTAACAGTGGTTTTGCTGGTTTAGGTTATGTGTCAGCTTAGTGGGGCTGTCATTCTCAGTGGTCTGGCAGTTACATGATGATATGACTTGACAGTTACGTAATTTGGTAGTTGTGGCATGATGTAGTCATCCTCCATCTTATGATCTATTGTGGTTGTCTTCCATTTTTAGGTAACACCAATTTTTACATAAGACCAACTGACTGGAAGAGATCCATATTTGTACCCATTTGTACCATTTGTACCCATTCCAAAGAAAGATGATCCCACAGAATGTGGAAATTATCCAACAATATCATTAATATTGCACCCAAGTAAAAGTTTACTGAAGATAGTTCAAAAAAGGTTGCAGCAGTATATTGACAGGAAACTTCCAGAAATGCAGGCTGGATTCTGAAGAGGACATGGAATGAGGGATATCATTGCTGATGTCAGATGGATCTTGGCTCAAAGCAAGGAATACCAGACAGATGTTTACTTGTGTTTTATTCACTACACAAAAGCATTCTTTTGTGTGGATCATAACAAATTGTGGATAACATTGAGAAGAATAGGAATTTCACAACACTTAATTGTACTCATGAGGAACCTGTACATAGACCAGAAGGCTGTGGTTCAAACAGAACAAGGGGACACTGGATGGTTTTAAATCATGAAGGGAGTGTGTCAGGGTTGTATCCTTTCACTATACTTACTCAATCTGTATGCTGAGCAAATACTCCGAGAAGCTGGACTATATGAAGAAGAATGTGGCATCAGGATTGGGGGAAGAATCATTAACAACCTGCAATACGCTGATGACACAACTTTACTTGCTGAAAGTGAGGATGACCTACAGCACTTACTGATAAAGACTGAAGAATACAGTCTGCAGCATGGATTACATCTCAACATAAAGAAAACAAAAATCCTCACAACTGGACCTCTAAGCAGCATCACAATAAATGGAGAGAAGATTGACGTTGTCAAAGACTTCATATTACTTGGTTCTACAATCAACACCAATGGAAGCAGCAGTCAGTACGTCAGATGATATATAGCACTGGGCAAATCAGCTGCAAAAGACCTCTTTCAAGTGCTGAAGAGCAAAGATGTCTCCTTGAAGATTAATGTGTGCCTGACACAAGCCATGGTATTTTCAGTCACCTCATATTCATGTGAGAGCTGGGCAATGAATAAGGAAGATGAAAGAAAAGTCCATGCTGTTGGGCTATGGTGCTAGTGAAGAATGCTGAAAGTACCATGGACTGCTAAAAGAACTAACAAGTCTGTCCTGGAGGAAGTGCAGCCGGAATGCTCCTTGGAAGCTAGAACGGCCAGACTTCATCTCACCTACTTTGGTCATGTTGTCAGATGGGACAATTTCCTGGAGAAGGATGTCATGCTTGGTTAGGTGGAGGGTCGACGAAAGAGGGGAAGGTCCTCAATGGAATGGATTGACACAGTGGCTGCAACAATGGGCTCAAGTACAGCAAGGATTGTGGAGCTGCTGCGGGACCAGGCAGTGTTTTGTTCTGTGCATGGGGTCGCTATGAGTCGGAGATGACTCAACGACACCTAACAACAGTTTTTACAGAACCACCTAGTCTTTGGAACTGAACCATGTTAGTAGGTGAAGAGTAGATATGTATGTAATAGTATTTACCAATGTTGCCTTTTACTCTTAGGTACCTTTCTTATTTATTTGTTTACCTATTTTGTATTGTGATTTGGGTGAAAGTTGATGGAGTGAATTGGTTTTCCCTTCAACAATTCATACCTATTTTCATTCATGACATTGATTGCAGTCCCCACAACATACCAGCTCTCTTTCCACTTCCTCCCTGTGTTTACCATTTGATCCCATAGAGATAGTTCTTAAAAAACACAGTGCTCAAGACATCCTTGACTGGTTAAACTAGACTCTTATTTGGATATAAGAAGACTTCAGGGGACACGTTTGGTTTAAGGTTTAAAGATGATCTCAGGGCAATAGTTTCAGGGGTTCATCCAGCCTCCATGGCTCCAGAAAGTCTAGATTCCATTTGAATAGAATCTGATGAAAATGTTCAGTCATGGTAGCTGGGCACCATCCAGTTCTTCTGGTCTCTGGTAAAGGAGGCAGTTGTTCATGGAGGCGATCAGCCCCACATTCCGTGTCCTCCTCCTATTCCTGACTCGCCTTCTTCCTCTGTTGCTCCAGGTGTATGGAGACCACTTATCCTGTGTTGGATGGCCCTTGCAAGCTTTTAAGACCCCAGACACTACACAATGAACTAGGAGGTAGAACAGAAGCACTAACATGTGATTAGTCCAATTAACTGGGATGACCCATGAAACCATGACCCTAAACCTCCAAGTCAAAGAACCAAGTTCCATGAGGTGTTTGGTTGCCCATAAGCAGCTTCAGCAGCTGTTCTTTCTTTTCTTTTTTTCTTCCTTTTTTGTGGGAGTCCTTGCTGCAAGGTTATCATTGCCTAATTTTTTTCAGGCAGGTCACCGGGGCTTTCTCCCGACTCTGTCTTAGTTTGGAAACCCCACTGAAACCAGTCCACCATGAGTGATCCTGCCGGTGTTTGAAATGCTGGTAGCATAGCTTCCGTAACATAGCAGCACACAAGCCACCACAGGACAAAAGACAGACAGACAGATGGAAGCTGGACTGACAACACTTTCCCAAAATGCCTTCCATCTCTGAGTGTACACCCAGTGACCTGAAATTGGTTAATCCAGTATTTGCATTTTCTTTAGGACAAAGTAAAATTCAAACATTTATGTATCAGTTCATTCTTTCTATAGCAAGTGACCCCAACACAACTCAGACTGGCCCGAGCAGTCACAGTCCTGACGGACGCAGACTGGAACTGGACAGATTGCATGCCACGATCCAGATACACACACTGGAATGTTCAAAAGTGCCTGTGTCCTCTGTCACATTGCTATTCTTGCTGCCATGTTCCCTCCTCACCTGGCACCACAGCACCCAGGTTGGTTTCCTCACAACTCCAAATCCAGTGGGGAGAAATTTATTTCCAATCATTCTAGCCAAAGTCCCAGAGTTGAATCTCATTGGCCTGCTTCGGTCATGTGCCCATCCCTGAACCAATGACTGTGGCTCAGAGAATAACAGCATGCTGTGATTGGCCTGGCTTGAGTCATACATGCCACCCTGAACCTTGGAGGTGGGATCAGGTCTGGTCTGTCTAGTCACATGGACTGAGAAGGGGGAGAGGTAGTTCTCCAAAGGAAAGGTGGGGTAATTTTAACAGAAGGAGGGGTTGGGTGTTTGGTGGCTGAAAGAGCAGATTCCACCACAGTGGGCACCTCGTTGTCTGGGTTACCTGGTACTGCAGTGATAGAAACACCACAGGGGCTCTTTGGCAGAGTAGGTACTGATTCTCAAGGCTCTGGAGGTGAAGGACTCTGAGCTGTGTCTTTCCTCTTCGGTAGCCTGCATGTTCCTTGGTTCCTTGGTGATCCTCACACAGCATCTGCCTTCTCTGTGTGTGTGTTTCCGTCTGCGTCTAATCTCTTCTTCTGATATCTCAGAAGTGAGTAGGTTTACAGCCTCATTAACCCCACAAAGAAGACGCTGTTTCCAGACAGAATCACATCTAGAGGTGGAAAAGACAAAACCCAAACCTGTGGCTGTTAATTCCCCCTCACGGCAACCCCACGAGTTACAGAATAGAACTA
The DNA here is from genome assembly GCF_000298275.1 of Orycteropus afer afer. NCBI lineage: Eukaryota > Metazoa > Chordata > Mammalia > Tubulidentata > Orycteropodidae > Orycteropus > Orycteropus afer. The sequence goes on from NW_006921882.1 coordinate 3,604,854, forward strand.
AGTGCCATAGGGTTTTCTTGGCTGTAATTTTTACAGAAGCAGCCTTCCTTCCTTGGTGCCACTGGCTGGGTTTGAACCGTCAGACTTTGGGTTAGTCGCTGAGAGCAAACCGTTGGCATCACCCAGGGACCACGTGCAGGTGTAGGGGTGAGGGTCCCACACGTATTTTGTGGGGCACACAATTTGATCCCCACCACGGCGAACATCAGTCTTTATCAACACGCAGTGCCCCGGCACTGTGTCAGCCGTGTGGTTCCCTCGCGTTCAGCTGCTGGGAGCCGTGCCTAACTCACTCCCCTGCGCTTCGCTCCCTCACGCTGGTTTTGAGTTGATGTTTGTTGAGATGACTCCGGCGTGTGTGTCTGGCTTCCTGTCTCAGCCGCAGGCATAGACGGAACGTTCAGTGTGAGCGGGAATGTGTGAGCCAACGAGCGAGACAGAACACACAGCCAATCCGTGCCGACCAGCATCGCGTTTTCTGTAACACTTGGTACAGTTGCTCTGAAGGAAAGGAACTGCTTCCAAAAATAAAACAAAATATTGTAAAAAGCTCCGCCATCAAACAGTTTGAAAGAAACGATCGGTTTAAATGTAAAAATACGTATTGAAAATAAATACGCATCTCTGCATGTGTGTTCACGTGCCTCACCGCACCCCTCCAGCTCTCCCCTTCCCTCCCCACCCCACCCCTCCGATGGATAACCCTAGAGGGCTGAAATCATGATGTTCGACTTCCTGAAAGACTTCTCTAGAGCTCAGGACAATTCAATTTGTCTTTAAAGACATCTAACTGGGTCGAGGGAGCAAGTTTAAGTAAGAACTTTTGGAATTCTCGGGGTTGGACTCTCCAGCTCTTTAAGACAGTCAGCAAGGAAATGCTGAGGCGGGCAGAGCGCAGGGTCAGGAACTCCGGCTCTGGGATCATGTGGTCTGCATTCAACTCTTCCCTGTGCTGTGGGACCTTGTGCAAGCCCCTGGGCCGCAGTTCCCAAAGGAGTAGCTTGTGCAGAGGTGTCCCACCATCTGCTCGCCATGGCTGTCCACACTCGCCCACTTCCAGCCCTGTCACAATGCCTGCGTGCGTCGTCTGCCCTCCGGACTCACGCAGCCGGCCAGACGTGCTGGGGAGGGAACACCTTCCAGGAGCGGCCCCAGCCAGTGTCGTGTAGGCCGAGCGATGGACACCCCGCTCCCTCAGGGGAAGAAGACTCTGAGGTGCACGCACCACACTGCCCCCCAAATCCTCCAGTGGGATTAAGCCCACAGTGGTTACCTGCTTGGCGGCACACCCTTGATTGTCATCCCTCCTTTCCTTGACCCTCCTCCTCACTCCTCTACCACTGCTTCCTGGAGTCACCTTCCAAATAAACGAGGTGCCACTGAGTCCCTTCTGACCCACAGTGACCCCATGTGATGAACTAGAACTGCCCCAAGGGTCACCCAGGCTGTCATCTGTACAGGAGCAGATGGCCAGGGCTTTATGCCTGCAGAGCAGCTGGTGGGTCCAACTACTGACCTTTTAGGTAGCAGCTGAGCACTTACCCACTGCGCCACCAGGGCTCCTCCAAATAAATTTGTACTCAAATCCCTGGACCAGGGTGTGGTTCTGGGGGAACCCGGTCTCAGACGACCAACTGTGAAAGGTGACCCCAAAATGAAAAGAAGTCTCACTGTGGGGAGAGGGGCACAGAGAGGCCAGTGTGCGTGCTTAGTGGCGTCCGGATGGGCAGCCACCAGGTCTTCTAGAAAGATCTTTGGGTAGAATTTCAGGGGAAGACACCATTACCAATGAGAAGAGTTTCCAGGTTGAGAGGTAAAAGCCCCTACTCTTGGCCTGGCTCTCCCCACCTCTCAGGAACCCTCCCTTCCAGCCCCGCCCCACCAGGGGCCCCGTCTCTGTGATTTCATCTCTCTATCTCCCCATCTGACCTTCTCTGCATGGGCATCTTAGAACCTCAGGCTCACGAGTGCTTCAAGAGCCTTGGAAAAATCTTTGAGCTCCAAATTATGAAAGGAAAAAAAAATCCTGCAAAATCGAAATCAATAAATGTTTAATTAAATGTCTAGAAACTCTAACATGGTGTCAAGTTCATTAATCGTTCCATTTAGTAGTCATAAAAATTTCATTACACTTCATTATATTTGAAAAGAATTTGTAGGTGAAATCTTCTCACTTTGCGAGTATTCCCAAGAACACCTGACACTTGGTGGAGAAACTGTGGCCAATTGTAATTAAATGAGTTTCTTGTAGGAAAGTAATTTTTGAGGCAAAATTATACAAAATCTTTCAAGGATAAAAGTAAAAGTTAGGTGTGTGCTTATTCTATATTTCGTTGGAATGTGGGAGGGGCTTTCTAACGAGAGTTGGCGGGGCCTTGGAGGGTATGAGGTCAGCTCTGTGCTGGCCACGGCCTCTCTCTGGACACCGTCCCACCACCACGATGCCACATAGCTTCCCCTTGCCTGCCGCCTGCCAACCATTCTCCCAGCAAACAGTGTGGCCTCTTCAAATCCCCAGCACACCTTCCTTTGCCCTCAAGTAAAATCTCAAGGCCCTGCATGCCTGGCATCTGCCACCTACCTGACCCCGGGAGCCACCTGTGAGCAGGTGCGGCTGGTGCCCCACCCCGATCTCCTTTACCAGCCAGTGCAGTTGGGGGAGGCGGGCAGGGACGCTGCCCATCCCTGGAGCAGGTAGTGTGGCCACGTCTGCAGTCAGAGTGGGAGCTGGAGCAAGGACCTGGCCGGAGGGTCCTTCCCCAACCCTGCAGGCCCCAGCATGGGGCCTGGTCACAGGAGGCACAAGGAATTATGTGGTGCTTGGCCTGAGAAATGAATAGGGTTGACCCCTTACCAGAGAAGGCAGTTGAAGATCTCAGGGAGACATTAGACATGAGAGTACAACTGATTGATGTTTACTGAGCTCTGGTAGCATAGTGCCTAAGGCACTTGACTGCTAACCAGAAGTCTGGCGGCTCAAACACACCAGCCACTCCTCAGAAGGAAGGTTGGGCAATCTACTTCTGTAGTGATACCACCTCAGAAAGCCAAGGAGGGGTCGCTATGAGTCGGGTCCGACTCGACAGCACATAACAACAACAACAGTATGGCCCCGAGCTCAGCCAGGCCCTTCAGTTGCAGGGTCGCATTTAACCTTAGCAACAACCCCGTGAAGTAACCTGTGAAGGAAACCATTGCCATCCAGTCGATTCTGGCGACCTCATGTGGTCCACAGCAGAACTGCACTCCATAGGTTTTCTTGGTTGGAATCAACAGAAGCAGCTTGCCAGGCCTCTCTTCCTCTGAACTAGGCAGTGGGTTTGAATTACCTACTTTAGCCTAGCAGTCGAAGGCAGACTATTGGCCTCACCCGAGACCCTCCCCATGAGCTGGATGCTACCAGGACCCTCTTTTTCAGAAAAGGAAACTGAGGCTCAGGAAGGTCAGTGGGCGAACTCCACACCTGTCCGGCTCTGGACACAGAGGGACAATGGAGGCACCCTGCAGGCATAGAACAGCCACCAAGACCAGCTTCCCTGGGGACCGCAGCAGAGAGCCCATGCCCTGGACACCCCAGCTCTCCTGGATCTGCACTGAGTTTGGCTACACTGAACTGGACGACGCCCTGTGACCCTGGGCAGCCCCCCCCCCCTGCTGCCTCTGCTTCTCTGACCTTTGCCCCCCGCCCGGAGGGCACGGAGCCCTCCACATCCGATGCCTTCAGACCTTTTCAGGTCTCAGACCTGCCGTGAATTCAGAGAGAATCTGAAAATAAAATCCAGGCTGCCTGCTAGAAAAGAGACTTGGGTTTTGCCAACACAATGTGCAATAAAAATATCTCTCTTTTAAAAGCAGAGAGAGAAATTTAAAGACTCGAGATCAGTAACATGTAATTATCATCTGGTTTGGGGCGGAGAGTTCTAATAGTTTTCAGAAAAACAGGAGCCATGCAAAGGGAGTGCGCTTTCCAAGGCAAAAAGATTTGGGCCCCAGCAGGCGGGGCGCCATCTTGGAACCTTGGAGGCCTTTGAAGGCCTTTCTCAATGTGGGAGCAAGCACCCCCCCGCCTGCCTTCCTCCTCCCCTTCGCCTTCCTCACTGGACTCAGAGAGGGTGGAAACTGCCCTGGTGGGGTCAGCCCAGCGCCTGCTCAGTGGAGTTCCCTGGAACAGACGTGTAAGGCACAGAGGGCAGCCTAGCTCTCTGCTGGGGGCTGCAGACCTTCACAGTGGCAGGAACAGCCAGGTGTCCACAGTACCTGCGCTCCACTAATTTATAGCAATGCTGTTATTGAGTGCTGTCGACTTGATGCAGACCCGTAGCAACCTTCTATGGAAACCCCCATAGGGTTTTGGTGGGTTTGAACCTCCAGACTTCTGGTTAGCAGTCAACTGCCTTAGGCAGGACGCCACCAGAGCTCCCAATCTTTGTGGAAGAGACTACCAGGTGTTTTTCCCTGAGGAGCTGTTGGCAGCTTCCAGCTGTCAACGATTCAATTCGCAGCCACGTGGTTAACCATGTCACCATCCAGACCAAACCCAACCCACTGGCATCAAGTCAATTCCGACTCACAGCGACTCTGTAGGTCGGTGTAGAACTGCCCCACAGGGTTTCCAAGGCTGCAAATCTGGTACAGAAGCAGGCTGCCACATCTTTCTCCCACGGAGTGGCTGGTGGGTTCAAACTATCAACCTTCTGGTTAGCAGCTGAGCCCTGAACCTCTGCACTGCCAGAGCTCCTTTTGATAGTAACGGAACTCTCAGTTCTACCTGGAAGTCACTGGGTGGTGCGATCCGCTCATATGCTTGGCTGCCAATGGAAAGGCTGGGGGTTGAGTCTGCCCAGAGCTCCTGGGAAGAAAGGGCTGGCAATCCACTGAAAACTCAGCATTCAACCCGTGGAGCCCAGGTGTCCTCTGACACGCGCACGGCTGCCACAAGCCCTAGCTGACTCAGTGCCACCTGGCTTCTGATTTCACTTGTAGGTGGGGCCATGAGACTGAGCTCTGGCCAAGGAGATGTCAGTGAAATGTGGGCACAACTTCCAAGAAGGGGTCTCAAAGTGGAGAGACCCGTCTTTCTTCCCTGTCCTCCTGCCGGCAGCGGAATGCAGACGCAATGGTTGGAACTCAAGCAGCCGTGTCAGAAAATAGGGCAAGCTGGGCCCGGAGGCCCCACGCCACAGAGCAACAAGGAAGAAGCATCCCAGGGCCTTACTTTGGGGACAAGGGGTCCCCCAGGGGAGCGTGGACACCTGCAAACCCTTCCCCCAGCCCTCTGCACCAGGACTCCATGGAGAGCCCTGGACTGCAAATCCAGCCATTTCCAGGGCCCAGCTCCTGCCCTCTGGGCTGCCCATCTGCTGGGCGGCCCCACGCAAGGCCCTTCACCTCTCTGGGCCTGTTTCCCTTGTGCAGCCTGGAAGGGAACAGTGGCGTTGAACTGCTGACAGTCACTGGCCCCTTGGAGAATTTATGAAAGTCCTTTTTCTAGAGAAACAGATGAGGTTATGGTTGCAGAAGGTGGGTGTGGGGTGCCCTGATGTCGGACTGCTCAGGGGATTAACCAATCTAGTCTCACCAGGACCCCAAAGGTCATTACCTTTTATCCCTTTCTCTCTCTCTCTCTCTCTCTCTCTTTAATGTGGTGAAAAGACACACACTCTAACATCAGTCAACACAACAACTTCCACAGGTACGATGTGGGCCACACTGAACCTGGACAGCCTGCCACACGGTCAGAAAGAAAAAAAGAGTCTGTATTGGTTAGCTTCAAGACAACCGCTTACGGTCATTATTATCTTGAAAATCTCTTACATCAAGAGGAGAGAGAGGAGGTGATGAGAGTCTCTGAGTGTGAGGAAGGCACTCTGTGAGGTGGGATGTTTTCAACGGACTCCCTTCCACACCTGCAAGGGATGTAGCAGAAGGCAGAGCCCACCGGTAGTTTTCTCCTTTTAAACATGTATCAATCTATTTACTTCTTGTTTTAAAATTGATTATTGTTATTGATTTATTTTTTTGCTCAATGCCTGAAGTTATCTCGTGCAGACGTCACACCACATTTTCTAAATTATGCAAATTTTGTGAGCACAAGCCAAGTGCCAGATAGGGCATTATCGTAGCTGTGGTCTCCCTTTTATACGTCCGGACGCCCAGGCTCAGAGAGTTGGCCTCGCACATCCAGGGGGCGCAAAGCCGCACCTGCGCGCTGCCTGGCGAGGAAGCCAGTAGTTCTGCTCCAGACAGCTCCCCCTGGGGTGCTGGGCCTTCCCAGCTCCAGGAGCAGCCGAGTGTGGGGGCCCACGTGGCTCCAGGGGCCGTGGGGGCCGGAAGGGTCCTTCCAAACACGAGCCTCCCCAGTGCAGCAATGCCGACCCTCGGAATCAGGCGTCCTTCCACCGGGAACCTGGAGCAGTAGGTACTGGGCTTGGGTCTCCACTCTGGAAGGTCAGGAGCAGGCAGGGACCCCGCCAAGGAGCCTGAGCACAGCCGCCGGGCAGAGGGAGAGCCCCGGGGACGGCCTGGAGGCCAGAGGAGAGAGGGCTTCCGGACAGGCAGAGGTCTGCGGGAGGCCAGGTCCGATGAGGACTGCGGACCCCTCGCGAGGTTTAGCCAGAGACCCGGGACCCTGATTCCGTCAGACAGGGAAGGAATGATGGATGAGCACAGATGAGCACAGGGAGTATGAAGAAGCGGGCGAGATGGTGGGCAGGGTGCGGCGTCCACCCCGGAGGGGGTCCTTTTCCCCAAACCAGAGGGTCCAGGAACGAGGGTGCTCGGACCCAGGTTGATGAGCGGGCGCCACCTGGTGGCCAGTGCCAGCACTGCGCGCTCCCCGCTGCCCAGGCTGCCTTTGGGGGGGCGTCCAAGACCCTGCGGGGGGCGCTTCAGTGACCAACCTGAGTGCCACAAACCACCCACACTTAAAATTAACGTTAACATCACGTGGACAGTGCGCTTTTTCAGGTTTTCGTCCAGGGGACCTAAGCATCGTTGTTTGCTGGTTTTATGGGCCTGGCCACCCTCGCTGGCTCTCCATTCCAGCTGGCCATGGACTCACTCCGGAGCTGAAAATCCCCGAGGCCTGGGCCCCACGCCACAGGCGCGGATTTAACGGTGGGGTGCAGCCTGGACACCATGGACTTTTTAAAGCTGCGCAGACAATTCTAAACGGCATCCAGGGCTGAGAACCGCTCGTCCTGCCTGCTCCACAAAGACGAATTCCAGTGAGCCTGGGGGAGCGCGGAGCTCCCTGCCAGCTGCTGCCCCAAGTCTCTCCCTGCACAGAATCTCTGGGGGCAAGGGGTCCCCCAGGGGAGCATGGACACCTGCAAACCCTTCCCCCAGCCCTCTGCACCAGGACTCCATGGAGAGCCCTGGCCTGCAAATCCAGCCATTTCCAGGGCCCAGCTCCTGCCCTCTGGGCTGCCCATCTGCTGGGCGGCCCCACACAAGGCCTTTCACCTCTCTGGGCCTGTTTCCCTTGTGCAGCCTGGAAGGAAGGAAACAGTGACGTTGAACTGCTAACAGTCACTGGCCCCTTGGAGAATTTATGAAAGTCCTTTTTCCAGAGAAATAGATAAGGTTATGGTTGCAGAAGGTGGGTGTGGGGTGCTCTGGTGTCAGACTGCTCAGGGGATTAACCAATCTAGTCTCACCAGGACCCCAAAGTCATTACTTTTTATCCCTTTTTGTCTCTCTCTCTTTTAATGTGGTGAAAAGACACACACTCTAACATCAGCCAACACAACAACTTTCATAATTGGAAGTTACAATGATAGGCAGGTTGTTGTTGTCATTAGGTGCCGTCAAGTCATCTCCGACTCATAGCGACCCCATGCTCAGCAGAACGAAGCACTGCCCAGTCCTGTGCCAGCCCCACAATCCTTGCTATACCTGAGCCTATTGCTGCAGCCACTGTGTCAATCCATCTCATTGAGGGCCTTCCCCTTCTTCGTTGATCCTCCACTTTACCAAGCATGACATCCTTCTCCAGGGAATGGTTCCTTCTGACACCATGACCAAAGTAGGTGAGATGAAGTCTGGCCTTTTCTCGCTTCCAAAGAGCATTCTGGCTGCACTTCTTCCAGGATAGATCTGTTAGTCCTTTTAGCAGTCCATGGGACTCTTAGCATTCTTCTCCAACACCCCAACTCAAAAGCATCAACTCTTCTTTGGTCTTCCTTATTCATTGTCCAGCTCTCACATGCATAAGAAGCAATTGATAACTTTAGGCAGGTTAACTTTGATTAAGTTCACTTTATGGCCAAGGAGATTGGGCACAGAGAGGTTAAGTCACAAGCCCCAGGTCACACAGCCAGTGAGTGGATGGTGGGGCTGGGTTTGAACCCAAGTGCCCTGGCTCCAGGGTTGCATTCCTAACCACTGGGCCACATGTTGATGTGCTGTGGCGGCAGGAGGGCATTTTCCTACTCTGCTCCTCTGACCTTGTAGAGCAGGTTGTGTTGGGAGGCTGGGAGCTTGATGTGGCATGTGGGCTGACTGGCTCGCCCCAGACGTCTGGGTTTCACTGACCGGCAAACACACTCAGAAGGGTGTCCCTCTAATATGGGAGCAGTAGGGAAGCTTTCTAAGACCTCACTGCCCCACCCTCAGTTGGTCCCTTGTCCTTAGAGAAGCCTCCCCGCCAACATCTGGTGGGAAGGCCCCCAGTCGGCCTGCTCATCCATCCTCTGCTTTTGGTTTTGTTTAAAGCCACAGACAGACGTTCCGTTTCTTTGTCTGCATTTAGGCTCATCTGTGTGGCTGACTGGAACCAGACAGGCCTGTCTCTGGGTGGGGGCTGAGGACGGCTGTCAGCTCGTGTGAGTGAGGAGGGAAGTACTAGGCTCGTCCATGATCCCTGCCTCCGCCCGGCCCATAGCCGCCAGGCCATGGCACCAGGAGCCTGGGGCCACCGTGCAGCCGGCCGAGGACCCGGCTGACCAGACAGGAAAGAACCAGCAGCCCCTTCCCTCCGAGGAAGAGTGGGGGTCCGGGGTGGGCGTGTCTTCCTCTTTCTGACTCCTTTCCTTGGCCCAGATAACGGGGTGATGACAGCCACACTCTGGGTGACAGCAGGGCCAGGAAGGAGGCGGGTTTGTGCTGAGGTCTCTGTGCAGGCCCCTAGCAACACGCGCACCTCTTCCAACAACAGCCCTCAGGGCAGGTGCCGGGTGCACCGCAGGACCTGAGACGGGGTGGCTGGCCGGGCAGTGCAGCCAGCAGGGCCGGGAGCTAGCCTCGGAACCCGCGCTGCACTCTTTGAGAGACCAGGAAGTCGCTTTGACCGGACGTGCTTTGAGCTTGCCCCCACCACCACCCCTGTTCTTGCCGCAGAGGAAGTTTCACTCCGGGAGGAACAGCAGTGCAGGTTGGCGGTGAAGGCCTTCTGGGCTCAGGCCCTTCGAAGCCTGGGGTCCCTGCGTGGAGCCTTTTGCATCGTCACCTCGTTCAGTCCTCGGCAGGATCTTGGAAGTACGGGCTGTTCTTATCCTCGTTGCACAGTTGGGGAAACTGAGGCACTGAGTGGCCCTGCGGCAGGAAAGCAGCCATCACGGGACCCAAAGGAGGAAAAGAGGGCGGGCGGGGAGGGGGCGGCGGAGGGCGGGGACGGGGTCCCGGGGGGGGAGGGGGGCTCTGGGTCAAGGCGATTGTCTCTCTTCTGTTTTGTGGTTCATTTCCCCCGCCATGGCGTTATGGCTGGTCGCTCACACTTGGTCCCTTTTACTGCACCCATTTTCAGACACATCAGCGGGGGCCTCGGGGGCCTGGGTTCCTTTCACTGACTCGAGCCCCCCACTCCTTTGGGGTCGCGGGAGCGAGGAAGAGCGGAGGTTGAGCTGAGCCTGAGCAGGCGCCACGGGAAGCAGAGCTCTTCCGAGGCAGCCAAAGACCAGGCGAGCGGCCAGGCGCGCAGCCAGCGGACAGGGACGCCCCTGCCTGCTGAGGGGTAGTTTGCAGGCAAGGGCAGCACCCCTAGATCTGCCCCTTGCTCTTCCTGAGCCCATGAGTAGGGAAACCAGGGGACCACCCATTTGCCCCCTCCCAGACCAAGCCCTGCACCAAGGAACCAGGGCACTGAGGGGAGCCTTCCATCAGGAAAACCTGGAAGGCGAAGAGGTGGGCCACTGCTCCAGATAGGGCCCTGCTGTCCGCTCCCCTGGGGCTCTTGGGGACGAGGTACTTCCTGGGGACAGGACGGCTCCGCCCACTGCAGGCTTGCCCCAGCTGAGGGCTCCCTGACGTGCCTCCTCGGCCAGCTCTGCAGTCCTCAGACTTAGCCTCTGGGGCTGGCTCCCTGCAGAGCAGCTGGTTTGACACCCGCCCAGGGGAGGGGCACTGTGACAGGGTGCCCAGCTCAGGGCCCCTTCAACTCAGAGCAGGAAATCGGAGGCCTTGGCCGTTGGTGGGAGCTCTGGTGGCGTGGTGCCTAAGGCATTTGACTGCGAACCAGAAGCTGGTGGTTCCAACCCACCAGCCACTCCTCGGAAGGAAGACTGAGCAAAGACTTCCACAGAGATAACTGCCTCGGAAGCCCAAGGAGGGGTCGCTATGAGTCGGAATCCACTCCACGGCAGTGCGTTTGGTTTGAGTCTGTTGGTGCAGGGTGAGCCACTCACACCCTGTCCTGGGTCCGGGTCAGCTGTGCAGACGGTTGTCTTGATAGTGATGCACCCCATCACCCACCCACACACCCACCCACCCACACACACACCCACCCAC
>NW_006921882.1:3616483-3620227 GCF_000298275.1 Orycteropus afer afer
CCACTCACCCACCCACACACTCATCCACCCACTCACTCACCCACCCACTCACCCCCCCACACTCACCCACCCACACACTCATCCACTCAACAGTCACCCACCGTCTCACTCATTCACTTGCTCACTGTGCTAAGACTGGAGGTGGCCCGGTGGACCAGGCCAGCTCCTTCAGGCCATTATAGCAGGGGGTCCACACACAAACAGCATCCCACCTGCCCTGCACCCCAGGGGCGATGGTGTGTGAGCGAGACCTGGAGTGGAGTTGGAGGGGGAAGAGAGTCGAGGGGTCTCCAGAGGAACCGAAGCAGGAAGGCCCTGGGCTGAGGGGGCTGAGAGGAGCACCAAGGCGGGGGCTTGGAGGAAGTAGGGAGCTGAGGACCGGGCTGCGTGCGGGAGGGCGTTGTAGGTGGGGAAGGATCTGGACCCCCCTCAGGGTGCTGAGGTCTGAGAGAGACCCAGGAGCAGGGTCACCGGGACACCAGGGCAAAGGTCCGTTTCTGAAGGCCTGTCAGGGGTCTGATGGATGGCGCAAGGCAGGCCTACTTCCCTCTTCACGAGGCTCCGAGGAGGGGCCCGAGGGCACAAACTTCACGTTCCCAGGCAGCAACCTTCCTTCATTCCACCCCCGCTGTCCTGCCCCTCTCCTCCCCTCGAGGTTCTGCCTCCCCCCACGCCTCCTCGGGCCACTCAGCTGTCAGCCTGGAGTCCCTCACTCAACAGGCCCTGCTTCTGCTGCTCAGTGTCTGCCCGGGCCTCTCCCTGGGCCCCGTCAAAAGGCCCTGGCCGTGGGGCACTCCTTCCTCTCCCTGCCCTCTTCCCCCTGTCCCAGGCCACCTGGAGCAGAGGGGCCTGGAGGTGCTGCAGGAGGCCGGCTGCCGGTGCAGATCACCCGGCTGGTGAAGGGGAGCCAAGGTCCGAGGAGGAGCTCACCAAGTCCTCCACCTGATGACAAGCCACCTGGACGGGGCTGGAGACCCTGCTCCAGAGGCGCTGGCTGAGCCGGGGCCCAGATGCGGTAACGGGCCATCGGAGGAGGCAGGCAGGGCTCAGCCCAGCCACGCAGGCACCACCAAGCCCAGCTTCAGGCCGGGCCCCGCCACACGCCCAGTCTTCCCTCACTCTGCCTTTATTTTTTATCCTGGCCACAGGAGACGACCACAAGCCTACACGCAGGGTGGGCGCTCAGCAACGCGTTGACAGCAGTGACAGAAAGCACTGTTGTCGTGACTCGATTCTGACTCATGGCAACCACGTGCGTGCAGAACTGCCCCATAGGGTTTTCAAGGCTACGACCTTGGAAGGTGACTTCCAGGCACCTCTGGGTGGGTTCTAGCAGCCAGCCTTCTGGCAAGTAGTCAAGAGCCTGACTGTGTGTGCCACCCAGGGACTCCTGCAGAAACTATGCAGTTGACAGTAAAGCTAATGTGATGAAATAGTATCACACTAAACCCGTCACCTTCAAGTCGACTCTGATTCATAGTAGCCCTGGAGGACAGAGTAGGGTTTCCAGGCCTGTAATCTTTGCAAAAAGGTGCTCTGGTAGCCCTGTGGTTAAAGCACTGGGCTGCTAACCAAAAGGTTGGTGGTTCGAACCCACTAGCCACTTTGCAGAGAAAGATGAGGTAGTCGGCTTCCATAAAGCTGGCAGCCTTGGAAACCCTTTGGGGCCATTCTACTCTGTCCTGTTCTTCTTGCTGTCAGGTGCCATCAAGTCGGTTCTGACATGTAGAGACCTGTGCACAACAGAAAGAAACACTGCCCTGTCCTGTGCCAGCCTCACAATCCTTGCTGTGCTTGAGCCCATCCTTGCAGCCACTGTGTCCATCCATCTCGTTGAGGGTCTGCCCTTTTTCACTGACCCTCCACTTTACCAAGCATGATATCCTTTTCCAGGGAATGGCCCCTTCTGACAACATGGCCAAAGTAAGTGAGACAAAGTCTGACCATTCTCGCTTCCAAGGATCATTCTGGTTGGACTTCCTCCAGGACAGATTTGTTCTTTCTTCTGGCAGTCCATGATATTTTCAGTGTTCTTCACCAACACCACAATTCAAAGACATCAACTCTTCTTCAGTCTTCCTTTCTCATTGTCCAGCTTTCACATGCCAACAAGGTGATTGAAAATACCATGGCTTGGGTTAGGTGCACCTTAGTCTTCAAAGTGACACCTTTGCTTTTTAACACTTTAAAGAGGTCCTTTGCAGCAGATTTGCCCAGTGCAATATGACATCTGATTTCTTGACTGTTGCTTCCCTGAGTATTGACTGTGGATCCAAGTAAAATAAAATCCCTTGACAACTTCAATCTTTTCTCTGTTTATCATGATGTTCCTTATTGGTCCTATTCTGAGGATTTTAGTTGTCTTTATGTTGAGGTGTAATCTATACTGAAGACTGTAGTGTTTGATCTTCATCAGTAAGTGCTTCCAGTCATCTTCACTTTCAGCAGGCAAGGTTGTGTCGTCTGCATATCACAGGTTGTTAATGAGTCTTCCTCCAATCCTGATGCCATGTTCTTCTTCATATAGCCCAGCTGCTCGGATTATTTGCTCAGCATACATATTGAATAAGTGTGGTAAAAGGATACAACCCTGACGCACTCCCTCCCTGATTTTAAACCATGCAGTGTCCCCTTGTTCTGCTCAAATGGCAGCCTCCTGGTCTATGTACAGGTTCCTCATGAATACGATGGAATGTTCTGGATTTCATATTCTTAGGAATCTTTTCCATAATTTGTTACGATCCACATAGTTGAATGCCTTTGCATAGTCAATAAAACATAAGTAAATATCTTTCTAGTATTCTCTGCTTGCAGCCAAGATCCATCTGACATCAGCAATGATATCCCTAGTTCCATGTCCTCTTCTGAATCCAGCTTGAATTTCTGGCAGTTCCCTGTCAATGTACTGCTGCAACCATTTTTGAATTATCTTCAGCAAAATTTTACTTGTATGAAATTCAAAATAATAAAAAAGAAAAGAAAAGCCCAGGTGTGCTGGTCTGACAGAGCCTGGTGAGACCACCCAAGACTATGGCCCCTAGTTACCCTTCAGGTCTGGAACTGAACTCACTCCTATGGCTTCCAGCCAAACAACAGACAGGCATATGGGATGAGCATTTACATCAGGTAGACACACTCCTTGGAATAGTGGGAGAACAGAAGGGCAGTGTTTGCACAGGGAGACAACTGGGGGTGGGGGCAGGAGTGCATGGGAGGGAAGGCCACAGGGAAGAGGTAACTACAGGGAGGAAATGGGAAGAGAGCTGTTACATTGTGGGGAATTGAACTCAACATCATGAAACAAGCTGTGTATAAACTGCTGTATGGAAAATGAATTTGCCCTGTGAACTTTCACCCAAATCACAATATGAAATAAAAAAAATATTTCCTTGTACGTAATATTAATATTGTTTGATAATTTCCACATTCTGTTGGATCACCTTTCTTTGGAATTGGCACAAATATGGATCTCTTCCAGTCAGTTGGCCAGGTAGCTGTCTTCAAGATTTCTTGGCATAGACAAGTGACTGCCTCTAGTACTGCATCCATTTGTTGAAACATCTCAATCAATCCCGGAGCCTTGTTTTTCATCAATTCCTTCAGTGCAGCTTTGACTTCTTCTTTCAATACCTTTGGTTCTTGATCATACGCCACCTCCTGAAATGGATGAAGATCGACCAGTTCTTTTTGGTACAGTGACTCTGTGTATTCCTTCCATCTTCTTTTGATGCTTCCTGCATCATT
>NW_006921882.1:3620327-3625388 GCF_000298275.1 Orycteropus afer afer
CATACAGATTGAACAAATATGGTGAAAGTATACAACCCTGACACACTCCCTTCTTGATTTTAAACCATGCAGTGTCCCCTTTTTCTGTTTGAATGACAGCCTCCTGGTCTATGTACAGGTTCCTCATAAGTACAATCAAGTGTTCTGGAATTCCCATTCTTCTCAATGTTATCCACAATTTGTTATGATCCACACAATCAAATGCTTTTGCAAAGTCAATAAAACACAAGTAAACATCTTTCTGGTATGCTTTGCTTTGAGCCGATGTCCACCTGACATCAGCAATGATATCCCTCATTCCACATCCTCTTCTGAAACCAGCTTATATTTCTGGAAGTTCTCTGTCAATACACTACTATAACCATTTTTGAATTATCTTCAGTAAGATTTTACTTGTGTGAGATATTAGTGATATTGTTCAATGATTTCCACATTCTGTGGGATCACCTTTCTTTGGAATGGGTACAAGTATGGATCTCTTCCAGTCAGTTGGCCAAGTCTCTTGGCATAACTGAGTGAGTGCCTCAAGCACAGCATCTGTTTGTTGAAACATCTCAATGGGTACTCCGTCAATTCCTGGAGCTTTGTTCTTTGCCAATTTTTTTAGTGCAACTTTGACTTCTCCCTTCAATACCATTGGTTCTTGAACATCCTCCTGAAATGGATGAAGATCGACCAGTTCTTTTTGGTACAGTGACTCTGTGTATTCCTTCCATCTTCTTTTGATGCTTCCTGCATCATTCAGTATTTTGTCCATAGACTCTTTCAACTTTGAAACTTGAGACTTGAGTTTTTCTTCTGTTCTTTCAGCTTGAGAAATGCTGAGTGTGTACTTCCCTTTTGGTTTTCTAACTCCAGATCTTTGCACATTTCATTATAGTAATTGGCTTTGTCTGTTCGAGCTGCTCTTTGAAATCTTCTTTTCAGCTCCTTTATCTTGTCATTTATTCCATTTCCTTTAGCTCAAGGGCAACTTTCAGAGTCTCTTCTGACATCCATCGTGGTCTTTTCTTCCTTTCTTGTCTTTTTAATGACCTTTTACTTTCTTCATGGATGATGTTCTTGATGTCATCCCACAGCACATCTGGTCTTCAGTCACTGATGTTCAACTCTGTCCTAGAGGGCCACTATGAGTGCAAACCTACATGAGGGCAGTGGATATTTTGGGTTGAATCTTTATGGAAGCAAACTGCTATATCTTTCTCCTGTGGACCAGCTGGTAGGTTTCAACCTCCAGCCTTTTGATTAGCAGGAGAGTGCTTAACCACTGTGCCATCAGGGCATTTTATTACCATTCCCGACCCCCTTTATTCTAGTTTGACAGCCAACAACTGAAGAGGTGACATGGAGAATTTACAAGAGGAGGGGCTGTGCCCTGGGGTGCACGGTCATCTGACTTGACCCTCCCTGTAAACCCGGAGCTCTGGTGGTGAAATGGATAAGGCATTTGGCTGCTAACCAGAGGTCAGTGGTTCAAACCCACCAGCTGCTCTGTGGAAGGAAGATGGGGTGATCTACTTCCATAAAGATTTGCAGCCTTGGAAACCCAATGGGGTCACTATGAGTCAAATTGGACTCACTGGCAGTGAGTTTGGTTTCTGCAACTCCTAGAGGGCACTATCCTTGTCCTCATGCCTCCCCTCTTCTTCCCTCCGCTCCTCCCTTGCCCTCCCCTCTCCTCTCCTTTCTCTCCTCCAGAAAAGAAATCTTCCCCCTAGGAAAAACCTGCCTAATCTACAGAAAGGAATGGGCGCTCCAGAGGTTAGTTAACATCTCCAAGGGGGCAGATGGGATTGGTCTGATTTGTTTAACTATGGAGCCTGAGTTAGAAATAATCCCCCCAACACCAGACTCAATTGGCACAACAAAATACATAAACGCCCTGCTCCACATCCTACATGGGTGAGTAGCGACTGGGGTCTTAAAAGCTTTCAAGCAGCCATCCAAGATGCAGGTAATGGTCACCAAGGGCATTTGGAAGCAATCGGCCATAGGACACAATGGCCCTCGAGACCAGAAGAACTAGATGGTGTCCGGCTCCCAATGCAAACCACTCAGGAAAGGATCAAATCTGGAGATCCTGGATAGAGTGGGAGAGAAAATGTGGAACAAAATCCAAAAACTCAATAATGACCAGAATTACTAGTCAAATGGAGTCTGGTGAGACCCCCAATACTATGGCCCTGGAAGACATTCTGCACCTGGAATAAAACTCATCCCCAGGGGCGGGCTCTCAGCCCAATAGTTAACAAGATGTATACGCAGACCACCCAACCCAGCATGACGCACCCACATACTCTATGGTAATACATCCCTTAGAGCAATAGACCACGGGTCACCAGAGGACCAACATTCAAATTGAGGAAATGCAGGACACACAGGAGCATAAATATGAGGGGCACAGGGGGAGGGTTACAGCGTAGGGAGGGGAGGAGACTGGGTTAGGGTTGGACATGGTATATAGGGAGTGAAACTAAATGTACACGTAACATTGAATGTAAAACAAGCTCTTAAAATTAAATTTAAAATATATCAGGAACAAACAAACACAAAAGAAACAATCCCCCCACCATACCCACCCTGCCCTCCCCAGGCCCAGCTTTGCTGGGTGGAGACCCTGCCCCTCCCCAGCCCCTCTCCCTCTGAGCCACCTTTCCTTCTGCATCCCTGAGGCCCCTGCAAGAAGCGGCCCCTCGGTGCACAGTGTTACTATCTGTCTTTCCTCAGTGCCTGAGACATGGACCATTTCCTGCAAGGCCTCCTGGGCCACTTGAGATGTTAGGGCTGTTCAGGGGCCACGAGGTGCCCAGAGTGTTCAGAAGTTAGACTCAGTCTTCTCAGCGGAGAAGTTAGAGCAGCCAAGGGACCATTTCTTTGATCAACAGCCAGTTGTCATCAAGCTGGCGCTGAGTCATGTGACCCCATATATGTAACATAGAACTGTGCTCCACAGGGTTCTCCATGGCGAACCTTCCTAGATGGCCAGGCCTTTCTTCCGAGGTGCCTCTGGGAGTGGCTCCGCCTCCTCCATCTGGCAGGACTCTGTGTGTGTGTGTGTGCGCGCGCGCGCACGCGCATGCGTGTGGCAGGGGCATTGTCAGAGGGCAGGGAAGTCTGGAGTCTCCTCCAGGACGGCCATGCTGTTACCTCCCTGGCCAGGCTCCACGGCTCCCCTCCACCCGCCTCCAATGGTGCAGCAGGCCCCAGCCTGTGCTTGGGAGTCCCAGGACATCCACAGGGAGAGGTCCAGACAGGTACAGCTGGGACATCACAAGATGAACCTTCATGGCGCCTGGACGACAGCCCCCTCCAGGAAGTCCCCCAGGGAACCTGCCCCCACCCATGCCCAATCCCCCTCACTGGAAGCATCCTGGGCCAGTCTCGGTGGGGAGAGAGGCATGATGAGAAATTCCTGGTCCTCCACCTGGAGGCTGCACCACAAAGCAGAACAGTGGGGCTCCTAGAGCCTGTATTCTGGGTCCCCATCCTCCATGGCCCACCCCCAGGGCCTCAGTTTCCTCATCTGTAAAATGGGTGTGGTCTCCTGGAGAAGCAGGGCTGGGCCAGTGGAGGCGGGGCCAGGGAGGCAGCGGTAGTCAGGAAGAGGACGCCACCAAGGAGCATGGGGGACAGAGCCGAGCTATGGGCCTGGTGCCCTGTAAGCACTGTGGTTACTCCATGACCACCGGGCTTCAGGCCTCCGCTGCCCTAGAATCCAGAGATGAACTGGGGGAAAGAAAGAGCCAAGAGGCCTGCAGAGCAACGGCTGGGGCGGAGAAGTCTCTAGAACAAGGGAGACGCCACTGGAGGTGGGGCTGGTGAGGGGCGGTGGTGACCTTCAGGAGGGCAGATGCCGGGAGTCTGAGGAGTGGAGGAACGAGACCGAGCTGGCAGAGAGAGGGCACCCCAGGCAGGTGGCAGTGTGGGCACGGGCTGGGCAGTGGGGCAGTCATTCCCTGGGTTCTGGGCTGAGTACAGTGTGGGTCGCAATAGAAGTTGAGGGAGGAGTCCAGCATGGTGGATTTGTGAGCCAGGCAGGGGTCAGGGCTCCAGGGCCACCACCCAGCTCACCCCTGCCCCCGCATCTCCTTGACTGACGCACAGTCCCTGCCATCACTGGCCCAGAGGCCTCATTTGAAGTGCAAGGGTCCAAACCAAGACCTCACCCAGACAGGGATAAAGCTCAGAAAGTCCTCGTCAAAGCATGTGTTCTCAAGGACACGGCCATCGGCAACAGCGACCAGATGACCATCAGCTCAGCTGGCCTCGAAGGGGACAGCAGAAGGGACCTTGGGGAGTCGGGAGGATGAAGGGGAGTCTAGGGCCACAGTGGACTCCTGCATGTTCTCTCTCTCTCTCGTTCATTCATTCAACAATCATTCCCTAGTGTCCTGCTTCCTGCAGTCTGAGAGGCAGCACAGGGTGATGGCAGAGACCAGGGGCTCTGAAGGCAGGCTGCCCATGGCCGAATCTTTCTAACCGAGAGACCTAACCCGAGTCACTGAGCTCTGTGGGCCTCCACGCCCTCATTGGCAAAGTGAGGATGCTAAGAACTGTCCCCTCCACAGTTGGTTTGGGACCCGCAGGCCCAGTGCTCAGCCCCAGGCCAGTCCAGCACACACATTCAAGCAACGGCGGAGCTATTGTTATCACCATGCCAGGCCTCGAGAGGGCCCTGGGACCCATAGCAGATGAGGGTCTTTCAGGGCACAAGCTGGCCTGCTCCAGCAGAGACCCCAAATGTGTGGTCCCACCTGCTCTCTCTCAGGTCCACGAGAAGGGGGTAGTCCAGGCCTCCCATTGATGTCTCCATAGATCCCAGTTCTGCCTCAGTGATCGGCCATCCCTCGGGCTCTGTCCCTGTCCATGAGCTCGAAGTCATCAGCAAGGAGAGGGGAGAGAGGGGCTGGAGAGCCAGCAATCTCCTTATGAAGGCCTCTAGACTTGCTCATGGAGCTGCAAGGGCCGTGGAGACGCAGTCACAGCCAGGCAGCCGAGAGAAACTGGAGCCCTTGGAGGGCAGGACCAAGGGAAGAATAGATCCTGGTGCACCAGCCCCTC
>NW_006921882.1:3626723-3627634 GCF_000298275.1 Orycteropus afer afer
TTTCTGCCTGTGGAAAGGAAGATGGAGGAGGTTACAGGAAGACTGTGGTCAGCCAAGGGGAGCGGGACTCACACCCTCCATGCAGGCACACACACGGGCACACCTCACATGGGCCTCTTCCAGCTCTGGGCTGTGGATGCCAAGCCTGTGGGGCTGACTCAGCTCAAGGATCCATGGACAAGGACATAGACCAAATCCACGTTTCCTCTTCCAGCTTGACTGGGAGGGTCTCAGGGCAGGTGCCCCGACATATTGATGGGCACTTAGATCAGCTCCCAGCACATACAGTATTATAGTGTATCTCTTAAGGGAAGCACCCAAAGACACTACCTAGCTCCTGGATCCAGACATTCCTGAAGCAGATCTGTCCCTGCACTTGTCCACTAGAAGAGATCCTTTGTGATACAGCCAGCCCAGCCAGTCCATTCCACTTGCAGCTTGTTCCTCTAACCCTTCCCACCCCCTTTGGTCCAGGAAGTCTCCCCAAGCTCCCATGCTAGCCTGAGTGGTTTCAAACCACTAAGCTTTAAGTTAACTGTTTCCATTTGCCAATGAATTAACTCTGACTCCTGGTGGCCCCATGAGTGTCAGAGTAGAACTGTGCTCCACAGGGTTTTCAATAGCTGACTTTCGAAAGCAGATGACCAGGACTTTCCCTCGACCCACCTCCGGGAGGACTCGAACCCCCAACAAGCTCCCTGATAAGCTCTCCTGCAGGAGCTAGACTTTCTTCCAAATTAAAACCAAACCCACCACTGTAGAGTTGTTTCCACCTCCCTGTGACCCTGCGGGACAGAGTAGAACTGTCCCATTGGGTTTCCAAGGCTGTCATCTTTACTGAAGCAGACTGCCACATTTTCCTCCCAAGGAGCAACTGGTGGGTTCAAACCACAGACCTTTCAGTTAGCAGC
>NW_006921882.1:3636674-3637183 GCF_000298275.1 Orycteropus afer afer
CATTTTTGAATTATCTTCATAAGATTTTACTTGCATGTGATATTAATGATGTTTGATAATTTCCACATTCCGTGGGATCACTTTTCTTTGGAATGGGTACAAATATGGGTCTCTTCCAGTCAGTTAGCCAGATAGTTTGTCGTCTTCCAAATCTCTTGGCATAGCCTACTGAGTGCCTCCAGCAGGGCATCCATTTCTTCAAACATCTCCATGAGTATTCTGTTAATTCCTGGAGCCTTGTTTTTTTTTTTTTTTTTTTGCCAGTTCCTTCAGTGCAGCTTCGACTTCTTCCTTCAATACCATTGATTCTTGATCATATGCCACCTCCTGAAACACATGAAGATTGACCAGTTCTTTTTGGTACAGTGACTCTGTATATTCCTTCCATCTTCTTTCGATGTTTCCTGCATCATTCAATATTTTGCCCATAGAATCTTTCAATATTGCAACTTGAGGCTTAATTTTTTTCCTCAGTTCTTTCAGCTTGAGGAATGGCAAGTATGTCTTCC
>NW_006921882.1:3638448-3639498 GCF_000298275.1 Orycteropus afer afer
TTTTCCTAGATTCATACTTCATACATTCCATGTTCCAATTATTAATAGATGCTCATCTATTTCTGCTCATTTTGAGTCATGCCACACCAGCCAAAGCTTTACCCCATCCATTCATTAAGGTCATCTCTACTCCGAGGAGTCAGCTCTTCCCCTGTCAAATTTTGAGTGCCTTCCAACCTGATGAGCTCATCTTCTGTCACTATGTCAGATAATGTTTCAGTGCTGTTCATAAAGTTTTCCAGTAATATATCAGACAGTGTTTCACTGCTATTCATAAGGTTGTCACGGGTCAATTCTTTGAGAAATGGATGGCCTCTTCCTTCTTCCGAGTCTGTCTTAACCCAGAAGCTCCACTGAAACCTCTCCACCATGGGGGACCCTGCTGGCATTTTGCAACACGGTGCTATAGCCTCCAGCCTCACAGCAACACGTAAGCCACCACAGGATGACAAACTGACAGATAAGTTCATCTCCCTTAGTTGTTCCTAACCCCTCTGCACCTGCCTACCTCACACCCCAGCTTTAATATACAGCCACCCCCAAGCGAAGCAGTAAGGTAGGAAAGGGAAAGATAAGGCATACAGATTGGTAAGGAAGAAGTCAAACGATCCCTATTTGCTGATGACATGATCTTATACATAGAAAACCCAAGAGACTCAGCAAGATAACTACTGGAACTAATTGAGAGATTCAGCAAAGTGGCAGGATACAAGATCAACATACAAAAAACAGATTCCTCTGTATCAACAAAGGCATCTCTGAAAAGGAAATAAGGAAAGCAATACTGTTTACAATAGTTACCAGAAAGATATAATATCTAAGAATAAACTTAACCAGAGAGACAAAACACTTATACAAAGAAAACTACAAAACATTACTAGAAGAAACTAAAAGAGACTCAGTTAAAAGGAAAAATGTA
The DNA here is from genome assembly GCF_000298275.1 of Orycteropus afer afer. Classification (NCBI taxonomy): domain Eukaryota; kingdom Metazoa; phylum Chordata; class Mammalia; order Tubulidentata; family Orycteropodidae; genus Orycteropus; species Orycteropus afer. The sequence goes on from NW_006921882.1 coordinate 3,639,368, forward strand.
CCACACTCATGGATAAGAAGACTTAACATTGTGAAAATGTCAATACTACAGAAAATGATGCATAGATGTGATACAATCTTGATCCAGATTCTATCAACATTCTTCGCTGTTAGGTGCCATCGAGTTGACTC
>NW_006921882.1:3641918-3642429 GCF_000298275.1 Orycteropus afer afer
CCATGATACTAAGACCAGGAGAACTAGATGGTACCAGCTACCACTGCAGACCAATGTGAAAGGGATCGCAATAGGAGGTTCCAGATAGAGTGGGAGGAAAATGTGGAACAAAACTCAAAATCATAGACGAGACCAGGCTTACTGGTCTGATGGAGACTGGTAGAACCTCTGAGACCATGGCCCTTAGTCACCCTTCAGATTTGGAATGGAACTGACTCCTGTGGCCAAACAATTGTTGTTGTTAGGTGCCGTTGAGTCATCTCTGACTCATAGTGACCCTTTGCACAGCAGAACGAAACACTGCCCAGTCCTGTGCCAGCTCCACAATCCTTGCTATACTTGAGCCCATCGTCACAGCCACCGTGTCAACCCATCTCGTTGAGGACCTTCCCTTCTTTCATCAACCCTCCACCTTACCAAGCATGACATCCTTCTCCAGTGAATGGTCCCTTCTGACAACATGACCAAAGTATGTGAGACAAAGTCTGGTCATTCTCACTTCCAAGGAGCA
>NW_006921882.1:3642529-3643572 GCF_000298275.1 Orycteropus afer afer
TGAGATAGTGCAACTATTGGTCTCTCCCCATCTGGAGCAAAGAAAATTGAAGAAACACAAAGATGCATGGAAACAATTAGTGCAAAGAACTAATGGGCCACATGGACCCCAGCCTCCATGATACTAAGACCAGGAGAACTAGATGGTACCCAGCTACCACTGCAGACCAATGTGAAAGGGATCGCAATAGGAGGTTCCAGATAGAGTGGGAGGAAAATGTGGAACAAAACTCAAAATCATAGATGAGACCAGGCTTACTGGTCTGATGGAGACTGGTAGAACCTCTGAGACCATGGCCTTTAGTCACCCTTCAGATTTGGAATGGAACTGACTCCTGTGGCCAAACAATTGTTGTTGTTGTTAGGTGCCGTTGAGTCATCTCTGACTCATAGTGACCCTTTGCACAGCAGAACGAAACACTGCCCGGTCCTGTGCCAGCTCCACAATCCTTGCTATACTTGAGCCCATCGTCACAGCCACCGTGTCAACTCATCTTGTTGAGGCCCTTCCCCTCTTTCATCAACCCTCCACCTTGCCAAGCATGACATCCTTCTCCAGTGAATGGTCCCTTCTGACAACATGACCAAAGTATGTGAGACAAAGTCTGGTCATTCTCACTTCCAAGGAGCATTCTGTCTGCACTTCTCCCAGGACAGATTTGTTAGATCTTTCAGCTGTCCATGGTACTTTCAGCATCCTTGTCCAACACAACTCCAAAGCATCAACTCTTCTTCGGTCTTCCTTATTCATTGTCCGATTCTCACATGCATATGAGTTGATTGAAAATACCATGACTTGTGTCAGGCACACCTTAGTCCTCAAGAAGAAATCTTTGCACTTCAGCACTTGAAAGAGGTACTTTGCAGCCCATTTGTCTAGTGCTATAGGTCATCTGATGTCCTGACTGCTGCTTCCATTGGCATCGACTGTAGAACCAACGTGAAGTCTTTGATAACTTCAATCTTTTCACCATTTATCGTGATGCTGCTTAGAGGTCCAGTTGTGAGGATTTTTTGTTTTCTTTATTTTGAGATGTAATCCAT
>NW_006921882.1:3646742-3647885 GCF_000298275.1 Orycteropus afer afer
CCCCTCCTTTCCTGCCTCTGAGGGTGGGTCCTGTCTCCTGCCCTTACCCTTAGTGCAATCAACCATATGAGATCAAAGGGCAGTACTTGCCCAGGGACAAAGCTCAGAAGGCAAGAAGGGACAGGAAAGAGGGGTAAATGGAACAGGAAACACAGGGAGGAAGTGGAAAGAGTGCTATCACTTTGTGGGGATTGCAATACATACGAACCGTTGGATGGAAAACCAATTTGGTCTGTGAACTTCCATCCAAATCACAATAAAAACAAAGATAACATGTCGTAGCCTGCCTCAGCAGCAACGGGGCGGCTGGAGGAGGACACCTTCCTATTTGCCAGGAAAGCTTGACCCTCGGCTTTGCCACCCACTGCTCAATGAGGACACAGACGGACACTTTCCAATGCACCAGCTCACACACCTTCCCTCCACACCTCTTTCTCAGAAAGAGGCTGCGGGACGCTGCTGTGGATTCCACGTGTCCTCCAAACAGGTGTGTTCAAGTCTCAACCCCCAGTACCTGTGAACACAACAGGGTCTCTGACAGTGCTCTCAGTTAACATGTGGTCATTCTGGAGTTGAGCAGCCTTGGTCACACAGTGGTTAAGCACTCGGCTGCTAACCAAAAGGTCAGTAGTTCGAACCCACCTGCTGCTCCCCAAGAGAAAGATGAGGTAGTCAGTTCCTGCAAAGATTTACAGTATTGGAAACCCTATGGCGAAGTTCTACCTGGCCTTTCGGGTCTACATGAGTCAAAATGGACTTGAAGATGACAGGTTTACACTACAGTTGGGCGGGTCCTGATCCATTCGAGGGATGTCCTACAGAAGAGAAGAGATGCGGAGGGACAGACTTCCCGGTCTGACTCTCGCTATCTGTCCCAACTCTGTGGTCAGCACCTGTCGGTCTCACTTGCTCCCCACCACCCCCACATCCCAGAATCCTCTGGCCCTTGCCCGTTGGTTGCACCTCCACCAGAAACTATAAAAGGAAGATGCTGCCCAGCTGGGTAACGGCCAGGGAAGTCCAAGGACTGGGGTGCCCCAGGGGTGGCCAACCTTGGCTGGGCTGCAGAGCTTCCAAAGGCCCCTTGGAGAGTGAGCTTGGACCAGAGGCAGCAGACTTAGCGCCCCCTGCTGGTGGGAGGTG
>NW_006921882.1:3649060-3653428 GCF_000298275.1 Orycteropus afer afer
GCAGGAGGGCCTTGAAGGAGAGGAGCCCAGCCCCTTGGGCTCAGCGGGGCTGAGTAGCCGCAACGGCACGTTCACAGCCTTGGGCCGAGCGCCCCCTGCTGGCCGTGGGCTGCCTGCCCGCTGCATTCTCCAGCCCGCGGCTGGGGCCAGGTGAGCCTACCCAACCCCTCCCCAGAAAGTAGCCATGCGCACATTTTCCGCGTGGCTGTGGGAGCAGGTGCACAACCTCCCAGGTCACAGGGTCTGTGCTGCCCGCTGATGCCAGAGCCCCACAGTCTGGTTGGAGGGCGGGGAATGAGGGGTGGGTGCTATGGGGGCAAATCCAAGCTCTGTAAGGGCAAATTTGTTCCCCTCGGTGGGAAATGCCCCTGTAACTGCGTCCCCAGGAAGTCCCCACCCAGTTTCTGCAGGGCCCTGAGGACCTTACTTGTGACCTCACTGGCCACATCCCACAATGAAGCCCGTGCGACAGCTGACCTTTACTGGACCCCTGTGCACACCGACTCAATCCTTCCACCAACTCCGCAGAGGAAGACGTTATTAGTCTCCTATTTCCCGTGGTGAGAGAACTGAAACAGAGAGGTTAAGCTACTTCCTTAAGATGATGCAGCCATTAAATAGCCCACTAAGATTAAACCCAGGGTACAAAGTGGGTGTCCTTGGGCCCGTAGGTGTGGAAGGAAAGTTCTGTATGGGGGAGGTGGCTGTCATCCTCACTGCGGACCTGGCTCCTGTCACAGCCCACTCACAGGGCTGCACCTGTTTCATCTAATCTGGTGTGATTGCAGGACTCCGTGTAGCTCAGCCTCCTCCATGACCCGTGACCCCCTTCTTCTGTGGGTGATGAGAGCAGGCTGAGTTGACCCCCGGCCCCACAGTTGGTGGATCCAGATTGGCTGCGGGCTAGGGATCTCCGAGCTGTCCTCCCCACACGCCTCTCCAAGCCGGGTATCCTGATAGAGGCTGGGCTTTACTGACCATGCCAGTCGTACAAAGTGCTTCACAGGGGTCATCCGTCCAACCTGCGATTTTGTCCATTTCATAGATGAGGAAATTGAGGCTCAGAGAGGCATCCTCACCACCCGGGGTCACATCTAGTCCCCATACCTGGGCGTCCAGCCTCTGCGTGTTTATTTTGGGCGGTCAGGGACTGCTGGCTCTGAGGCGGACTAGGTGTGGGGGAAATGCCTGGAAGGAAATCAGTAAGTCTGGGTGTGGGATTCCAGGAGGTTGGTTTTCTTTCTATTTTATCTGGGCTTTCTGTTTTATCTGCAAGGTGCATGTATTAATTGGGGAGCTACAAACATCAAAACAAAAAGTGACCTGCAAGCAGAGGCCTGCCAGACCTCCAGAGCCCTAGACTCCCCTGGACCTCGTGGACAAGGACCTGGGCTGATGCGCCCGCAGCGGCAGCTCTGGCCACCAGGGGGCGATCTCGATCTTTCTCTGCAGTCAGACCCAGTGTTGGCATCAGCGAGGCGGAGAGGTCAGGAGGGTCAGGGAGTCCAGCCCTCTGCCTGGGGTCAGGCTCAAGTCACCAAGGAGCCCCAGGGTGGAGGCTGGTTCCCAAGATCCCTTCCAGGGCTGAAACTTCTGATTCAGGGACTCTCCGTTACCCCTCAGCACATCGCAGGGGGGACCCCTCGCCCCCATTCAGGCAGTTCCTCCGCAAAGCATGGGTGGCCACTCGGCACATCTGTCCCCTCATCCCAGTGGTGTGTCCCCAAAGTGACCTTCAGGTGGCTTTGAGTCCGGTCCCCACAGGGTTGCCAGGATCCATCTGTTCTGGGCCCTCTGAGCCCCTCATTCCTGTGGGGGTCATGCCCCCCTCACCCTGGGTCTGCATGGCAGCCCTGACGGCTTTTGTCTCTCCTTGCCTGTCTCTGTCTGTCTGTTTCTGTCTGTCTCTCCTTGCCTGTCTCTGTCTGTCTCTCCTTGCCTGTCTCTGACCGTCTGTCTCTCCTTGCCTGTCTCCACCCTGGGGCTCCTTGGTGACTGTCTGTCTCTGAATCTCTTTTTGTCTCTGATTTTCTGTGTGGGTCGCTCTGTCTCCCTGTCTCTCTGTCTCTCCTAATGGCATCTTAAATGTCCAGCAAATTCACAAAGACCCATTTGTCTGCACAGACAGATTTCCAGGCCTGCAGATTCCAACGCGGCAGGTCTGGGTGAGGCCTGGGAATCTGCATTTCATGGAGCCTCTCCCAGCTCAGAGTGAACCAACCCTAACTGGGGTGTGAACACCCCACCACACCCTCTGGCTTCACTGCTCGCCTCCTTCCAGCTCCCTCCCCTGAATTTACACCTGCCCCAGGCCTTTGCATGACACTCCCTCTGCCTCCCACCCCATCTCTTCTGGCTCATCTGTGGGGTCTCAGTGCAAATGTCACTCCCCAGAAGGGCCCTCCCTGACACGCCAGGCTCTCTGTCACACCTCGTGATCCTTTTTCTTCTAAGCAGCCAGAGCGATCTGCGATTATTTCCTTGCTGTTCAGTTAGTGTCTCTCCCTGGACTACACTCTCAGCTCCACCAGGGCAGGGACCTCACCAGCAAAGGGGTATCTACGGACGATAGTGTCCCTGGCAAACCCCGACAGTGCGCCGCTGTCCAAACATCTGACACCATCTTTCAGATCACTCTAGCACAGTCCCAGCTCAAAATTACAAGTCACGCTCGTTCACCTTTCACTTAGCACACGGCACTACGTGAAGATGACCACCGCACCTTCCTGGCTTTCACTGAAGAGAACCGGCCTGGGATGTGCTCAGGGCCATTGACTGCAGCGTCTTCTCTTCTACGCTCAGCCGGGCGTGATCGCACGGGCTGCCTTGTCCCATGGAGGCTCTCCAGCGCCAAAGGGTTATAACTCGCTGGATGGTCTCTCACAGCTGGTGGTGGGAACTGGGATGATTCATAGAAACTGCTCAGTGGCGCCCCCTGAAGGGGGTGCCAGGGCACTGCCATACCTGCAGCTGTGGGTTAAATTGTGTCCCCCCCAAATACATGCCAACTTGGCTAGGCCGTGATGCTCAGCACTGTGTAATTATCCAAGTGCTGTAATTCTGAACCTCTAGGGTGGAGGCAGGATGATTGGCGGTTATGTTAATGAGGCAGGACAGAATCTACAGGACTAGACCGTGTCTTGAGTCAACCTCCTTTGCAATATAAAAGAGATGAAACAAGCCAGCAGAGACCAGAGGAACCCCCAACCACCAGGAAAGAAGAGCCAAGAGAGGAGTGTGTCTTTTGGAACCAGGGTCCCTGCACTGAGAACCTCCTAGACCTGGGGGAAGGCTGATGACAAGAACCTTCTTCCAGAACCACAGAGAAAGCCTTCCCCAGGAGCTGGGACCCTGAACTTGGACTTGTAGCCTCCTGATCCATGAGAACCCATTTCTGTTGTCAAAGCACCAACATGTGGTGCTTCTGTTGTAACAGCAGTAGAGAACTGAGACACCTGCCATCTCTCAGAGACGCCTTTGTCACCAGTCAGCTCCACTGGTGTCCCAGTGTGACGTGGTGCGTGGCCCACAGGACAACAAACATATCAGTTGTCACTGAGCCAGCAGCCCTGTGTGTGTGTGCCCCACAGGGTTTCCAATGGCTGGCTTTTTGGAAGTAGGTAGCCAGGCCTGTCTTCCGAGCTGCCTCTGGGTGTCCTTGAACCTCCAACCTTTCAGTTAGTGGCCGAGCTTGTCAACTGTTTTGCATCACCCAGTGAGGCCTGGCTCGCCATAGAGAATGTATGTATTTCCTAAGTGAATGAATGAAGGGTTGAATGAATTTAGACATCTGGTGTGGTTTGGGAAATTAGTCTGTCATTCAAGGCCTTTCAAGATGGGCCCCACGTGGGTATCTTCCCTCCCTTACATCCCACCCCTTCCTTACACCCCAAGCCCGATCACTCTAATCTGGAAACAGCCTCTCGAGCCCCCACCTTTGCTCAGGAGCACCCTCTGCCTGGAAGCCCCTCCCTCTCACCTCTGCTTACTGATCTCTCCGTAAGGTCCCGCGCCACCTCCACTCCCACTGCGGAGCCCTTCTGGACCCTTCCAAGTCAAACCCTCCTCTGTCCAAAACTACCACACCCTGCGGTTCTGCAGGTCCAGCCCAAGGTATCTGCTTTCTTCACTGGCGGCCTGCTGGGCCTCACCATTCGGGCTGGGGCCTGATTGGTGGTCCTCAGACACCTGTGTGTCTGTATCTGCTAATGGGCTGATAAAAATGCCGATGCGGGGGGCCCTTCCTTCAGAGGTGCTGCTCCAGCAGACCACGAATCAGTCCAGGAATCAGCACTCAGCAGCCAGCCCCCTGGCTGGCCTGGTGACTCTTATTATTATTATTATTATTATTATTATTATTATTGTGAT
>NW_006921882.1:3654048-3685411 GCF_000298275.1 Orycteropus afer afer
CTTGCAAGCTTTTAAGATCCCAGTCACTACTCACCAAAGTAGGAGGTGGAACAATGTTTTGTGTAGTACGTTATGACAATTGAGCTTGATGTTCCCTGCAACTATGGTCCCGAGCCCACAGGTTCAACTACTCGCTCCCTCTGGGTAGCTGGCTGTTGCCAAGAAGTGACTACAATCTTGTCCCTTGTCAGCTCTACTATACACCTGGGCATTCTTACAGAACATACAAATACACTTGTAGAACCATTGTCTGCCAACTCTATACATGGTCTTGGGTACACGCCCCACTGCATAGACATACCTAAGAGTTCAGTCTGTCCACCCTTCTATCCACGGCCTTGGTGACTCTTATCTTACTGAGCCTGGGGCCATCACAGAGCAGGAAAAGTAAACTGAGGTCTCCCACCCAACTGAGGTCCCAGCCCAAGGGCAGGGGCTTGGCCCCAGACCTGCCTTCTAGGGGCTGCTGGCTGGGCTCAAGCCTCACTCCCAAGCTGTGTGGCCCGGGCACATGCAGACCTTCTCTGTGCCTGTTTTGAGGACACAGAACTCTGAGCCCAGACCTCTGAGCACACTGGCAGGTGGGCGTGGAGGAAGCACTGGGCATGGGGTCACTGGACAAGAAGAGTTGTGCGTGCAGGGCAGAGCCCTGGGGGCGGGGGTGTCTGCCCTGCGGCTGCCTCTCCTCCGGCGAAAAGAGCCTGATGCAGGTGCAGCCCACCTGGCTTCACACTCTGCCTGCAGCTGCTGCAGGGCGACCCACCTCACCTCAGCGTCCTTGTCTGTAAGAGGACCCCATCACCCCAAACTCCCACCTTGGCAGACGGATGGGTAGACCGGCTCGGGTCCCTGTTCTTCCACTAAACTGGGAGCCCCAAGATGATGACTGAGTCCCTCATTCCCGTTTCTCATCCCAGGGCCTCAGGACATCCTCACTGCCCCTCCTTCTTGGTGACCCCTGGTCTCCATGCCCTCTCCAGGTGGCCTGGGGGACAGACACCCCACAGAGGGTGCCCAGCACGGACCCTGGACCATGGCTGGGACACTGGGTATTTGTGGGAACCAGGCCTGGGTCCGAGTGCTGGCGTGGCGGCCTATGTCCTTGCCAGAGTCCTGAGTTAAGCACTGGGTCCGAGTGCTGGCGTGGCGGCCTATGTCCCTGCTGGCGTGGCGGCCTATGTCCCTGCTGGCGTGGCGGCCTATGTCCCTGCCAGTGTCCTGAGTTAAGCAGTGATTTTTCCAGTTGACTCTGGCTTAGGATGGCGGGCATCTGAGGGAACCACAGGCAAGACCACAGGGACTTTCTGTGTGAGGTTAGGGAGTGAGGAGAATGACCAGAGCCCCCGATCCTGCCCCTCTCCTCTGCTGACATTTGGGGCCCCCTTGCTCAGACCGAAAACCTTTCTGCCCTTGACCCTCAAACCTCAACCCCGGCCCCCACCACCCCCACATACCAAGTGGCCCTCACACATTTGCCCGCACTGTGAGGGTAGAGGGGCCCCCCTGGAGCTCTGAGTGAGACCTTCGGTGAGCAGTGTCTCCGAAAGCAGGAACCCGGCCTCCTGGGTTCTGGGTTCCAGGTTCCCCAGCCCAAAAGGTTCGGGGTCTCTCTCTACCCCACTGGGTGTCCCCACGGCCTACTCACGGGCTTCTTGCCCAAGCCACAGGCCACCCTCTCCCCTCCTCAGGAAGGGTTCTGTCCAAAGTCACTTGTTAAAATCCTCAGACCCACTGACTACCTCCTCCAGATCTGCCACTTATTCCAGACACCACCATCTCCTTCCAGAAGCCCTCTCTGGCCTCCCAGGTTTCCTTTTGCACCCCGACCACTCTCCCCCCAGTCTCCTTGGACCTAGAAGTGCAACTTGGGTCCTGTCGCTCCCTCCCTACAAGCTTCTGTGGCTCCCCAGCCCCTGAAGGATCAGAGCCAACCTGCCACCCACCCTTCATCTCCTGCTCTCACCCCAGCTCGGCATGCAAACTGCTTCCATCCAGTCTGGGGAGCCCTGGGCCTAAATGTCATCTCTGAGCCTGTAAAGCTGTTCCTTCTCCACAGGACACACTTCACCTTGACTGTGGCCTGGGCCTTCTTACCTCCTGGCCTTAGCTCTGGTGTCCCTCTTCCCAGGAGGGGAGGGCATCAGACCGGGCCCCTTCTCTGAACTGCCCTGTTCCCCCCAGAGGTGCCTCCCATGCCACAGCTAGCTGGGTCCAGAAGGGACCCAACGTGTGGGAATTCGGGGTGGAGATGCGTCTGTTGATTGGTGTCTGTTGGAGCCTGGTCTTGGATGGGCACTGGGGTTGGGATGAGTCCAGGACGTGCACTTGGGTGACCGAGGTGGGGGTAACGCGTGGGAGAGAAGAAAGAGCAGAGCTGTGGAGAGGAGGAACAGCCTGGCTGGGAGGCCATGTCCATGGGTCAGGTTTCTCCAGACTTGGTCCTGGCCAGCCCTGGACGGGAGCTCAAACTGCCGCCCATGCTTCCTCCCACCAAGTCCCCTACATTCCTCTGGTATCCTGGTCCGTGTGTTCCTGAGAGTCTCCCATCACCTTATGTGTTGTGTCAAGGGAAGATGGCCATTGGACTGGGGTTCTGGGTGTGGGACATGACTGTCCATCTCTATCCCCACATGGCCTCATACATGGGCCCTTGGGCCAGAGGCCCCTGTTCACACCCTGCTGTGCCGATGACCAGCATACAGCCTGGGAAGGGCTTGGCCTCACAGACTCATGCTCACCAGAGTCGAGAATGCCGGGCAACAACTGTCCGCCGGGCAGTAGTTGGAACTTAGCTCCCGGCCTGCCACGCAGGAACTGCCCGGAAGCGTGAGCCATCTGCCTTTACCTCATTCACTGTTGGCCATGCTGTTACTTCTTTATTCCTGTTAGTGTCCTGTATGTCTGTCCCCCTAGGCACTCAGTAGGTATTGAGTGAACCAGTCCTGACCCCACGAGCCCCGTCCACTTTGCAGGCTGTGAGGCTCTGTCTCAGAGCTGACACAGGTTGCCCTGCCTCCGATTCACATCTGATCCCATCCCACCCCATCTTGGTGCTGGAAGGAGTGTGAGGAAGGGCTGTGGCCGGGCCCAGCAGTCACCCTGCAGCATCTCAGGGAGGCCTCTCCTTGGCGACCCACAGCACAGGGAGCTCACTCCCATGACCCTGACCCTCTTCCTTCCTTGAATCACAAATATGTCCTGGAAAACTCACCCAGGCAGAGCCCTACTGCACAGGGAATGATTAACAGAGCCGGCTGGGGCTGGATCTGCTGCCAGGGCGGTCCAGTTCTCAGACATGCCGGCTCTGGGTTACTGGGAACAGCCCCACCTCGTCCCAGCTCACTCTCCAGTACTCAGGACTTTGGTAAAGAAAAACAAGGCCATGCAAAGCCCCTGCCCAGCAGGGTGGTGGGTGGTGAAAGGGACATGGGGTGGACTCTCCCCCACCCACCAGGACAACAAGAGCCCCAGAGCTGGGCAGCACCCAAGGAAGGAAGGCTGTGCAATCTACTTTCATAGTGATACGGAAACCCAAGGAGGGGTCGCTATGAGTCAGATCCAACTCCACGGCAGTGTGTTTGGTTTGGTTTTGACTTCAAACCCACCAGTGGTGCCATGGAAGAAATAAAAAACCAAACCAAACTCACTGCCGTCAAGTTGGATCCAACTCATAGCAACCCCTCCTTGGGTTTCCAAGGCAGTATCACTACGGAAGTAGATTGCCCAGTCTTTCCTCCGAGGAGTGGCTGGTGGGTTTGAAGCACCAGCCTCCTGGTTAGCAGTCAAGTGCCTTAGGCTCTACCCCATCAGAGCTCCCTGGTAAATTGCATCCATAAAGACTACAGCCAAGAAAACGCTATGGTGCAGTTCCACTCTCTAACACTTGGGGCAGCCATGAGTCAGAACCAACTTGACCACAACAGGTCTGAGCTTGTTTTTCTCATCTGTTTCTAGTCCAATCTGACTAGTGTCTTTATGAGAGAAAGGAGAGGGGAGTGGAGAGGAGACACACACAGGGACGTGGCTGTGGGATGATGGGGGCAGAGACGAGTGAGGCAGCCGTCCATGGCCAGAAACACTGGAGGCTGGGAGAGGCGACGGAGGGTCCTCCCCTCAAACTTCCAAAGGGACTGTGGCCCTGCTCACACCCTGATTTTGGACTTCTGGCCCCAGAAGGGATTTCTGTTGTGTTAAGCCACCCAGTTAGTGGCACTTTGTTACAGCAGCCAAAGGAACGCCATGCGCACTTTATCCCACTTCACAGTCCCGGCAGGAGCAGGGTGGAAGCCTCACTCCTGGCTCACTCCCACCCCATCCCCATCATGTTCTCTGCAAATTGGGGAGCGGGTCACAGGCACTCGCAGTGGGACGCCACCGGGTGGGGGTCGAGGGGGCACAACCGGTTACTGACAACCTGCTACCACGTGCCAAGTACTTTGTAAGTTTCCCTAATACCGGCCCCTCCTGTTCTTACTTCACCAGGTCCGTGTGGCCGTGTCTCCTTGTAGGCTGGCCCTCCCACCCCGGCCACCCTCTAACAGGCTGGGTTCCCTTCCAGCCAAGAGCCTTTGCATTGGCTGTTCCCTCTGCTGCCCTCTCCCTCATTGGCCCTGACCCTCCACCAACCATGATGTCCTTTTCAGGCGATTGGTCCTTCCTGGTGACGTGTCCAGAGCCAGTGAACCAAGTGTCTCCATGCCGGCTTCCAAGGTGCCCGGGATACATCTCCTCTCAGACTGATCCCAGCTCTGCACCTCACTCTGAGCCTCTGGGCTGCACTTCACACGGGAGGCCACTCCTAGCCCCCCCAACCTTGGGAATGGGGGATCAGCCCTGACAGTGCAGGTGGGAGCCTTCTAACTGAAGGGGCCCCCGGAGCCCTCTGTCTGAGGGCAGCCGGGGCAGGATTAACACCAGCTCCCTCCTCCCACCGGAGCCCTCCAGCACCCTGCAGCGCTGGTTAGGATTGAGAGCAGTGCACGGAGCAGACGCCAGGGTCAGGGAGGCTTAAATAAAACAGAAGACTGCTTCATCCTCATGTCACAGAAGTGCAGAGGGAGGGCGCCCAGGGTGGGTTAAGGCCCCCTCCAGAAGTTACCAAAGACCAGATGCCTTATACTTTGTGGCCCCCTGTGGTAGTTCAGTTTGTGTGTCAAGTTGGCTGGGCCTGGTTTTGAGTGGCTGGCAGCTAGATGTAGTATTCCCCACGATGAGACTGGTGATCAACTCCATGGTGGAACCCACTGGAGCGGCTGAGTAGCTGCCCTAGGAACATGGTCTGCTTCCAGTGTATAAGAAGCTTTGAGAAAGGTCTCTGTAGCTTTTTTTGCACATAGCCAAGTCTTCATTCAATAGCCTGCCGTGTTTCCAGCTGATCTTGGGACTGTCTCTGGACTTGAACTAGTGGCCTGCCATGTTGTTTAGTAATCGTAGGACTGTGCCATTTACTTGTCAATCCAGGGTTTGTCAGCTTCAGCAGCCAGCAGCTATCTGAGTTAAGAGATGCCTCCAGGTTCAGTGGGCCGGGAACAAGAGACAGAGCTGAAGCCCAAGGTCGAGGTGCTTTCACCCAGCCCCTGGAGCTGGTACTTTGAACTTCTAGCCTTCTTAATAGTAAGAGAATAAAGTTCTGTTTGTTAAAGCCATCCATTGTGGTATGTCCATTATAGCAGCACTAGGTAACCAGTAGGTGACCAACTCAATGGCACCTAACAACAACAGCAGCAGGTAACCAAAACAGTCCTCCATCCTCAACATGGAGCTTTCGCCTCACAGTCCAAGGTGGCTGCTGGTGCTCCAGTCATCACATCTCTATTCCAGCCATCAAAAAAAAAAGAAAGAAAGAAAGGGGGGGACTTGCTCCCTCCCTGTGAGGACACTTTCTGGAAGGCCACACGCAGACCTCCACACTCACATCTCATGGCTAACACTTGGCCACACGCATATCCATGTGCCCAGCTAAAAATTAGGGCTCTTGTTACCAAATTAATGGCCTCTAGCCCACAGTCTAAACATGGACAGAAACCAGGCAAGCACACACCCTAAAGTGTGACACTTGCTGGGCTAAGTCCTGTGAAGAAAATGGTACGGTGGTGAGAAACAGCCGTGAGAGGGAGGCGGAGAAGCCACCCAGCTAGGGCGACGTAGACCACCTTCCTGAGGAGGTGGCATTTGGCCTGAGGCCTGAGGGATCAGAAGGAGCCACTGGCCACGCCATCGACCAGGAGGTAGTTGCATGCCTGGCTCGCCCCACACCCGTTGTGCCCCCCGGGGGCATCACTGCCCCTGTCCAAGCCGTGGTCTTCACACCTGGGAAAGGTGCATGATAGCCACTCTCTCACTGGGCTGCAGGTGAGGGTCTTGCTCACAAGAATTGGGGTCTCTGTGAGAAAAACGAGGCTTGCCTACACTAGTTCTCAATCTGGGGCAATTTGCCTCCCCCTCCAGGGGACATTTGGCATTGCCTGGGGACATGTTTGTGTATCACAACTGGGGAGAGAGAGATAGTGCCCCTGGCATCTAGCAGGCAGAGGCCAGGAATGCTGTGAAACACCCCGCAACGCACAAGACAGCCCCCACCCCAGAGAACCCCCTGGCCCCCGTGTCATCAGCACCTTGGCAGAGACCCCTGCCCCAGCCCAGCCCACCACTCAGCTTCAGGAGTAAAGGCAGGGCCGCTTCACCCCCATGTGTCTCAGAATCCCACCCCAGACCCTGTGCCCCCGACTGTGGAGTCCAGACCTCTGTGTTTCCAACAAGCCCCCTGAGGACTCCGACAGTCTCTGAAGTTTGAGGAGAACCGAACTTTGGTGAGCTTATCAAGTGCCAAGCACGTAGTCGCCACCCCCCACCCCCAAATCCATTACAAGTTTAAAGTACAGCTATTATTTTTACAGCACTGCTTAGAAATGGCTTGCAATCTCTAATTTGCTAAATTGATGTGTGTATTGACTAAATAAATATTCGGCACAAAGCCTGAGCCCCCTCCACGCTTATTAATCCTCTGGAAATGGAAACACAAGACATGAAATGAGCTTTTGCACGCAGCTACAGACAGGAATACATTATGTTGTTTTTCGAGCGCACAGGGACCCAGCTCGCGGCTGCTAAGGTGGCCAACCACCGGCCTCCGAGTTTTCCATGACGTCCGTGTCTGGCCAGGGACGTGCTTCTGTTGCTAAGGTTCTGTCTCCAACTTGACAAGTCTAGGAGGAAAAACTTTTCCTGCACAGGGGGCAACGGGGGTCACTGCCTTTTAGGGAGCTGGTCTGAGGCCTTCATGGGTGGCACCAGTATTCAGAAATAGCCAGCAAGGGTACTGGAAGGACCTACAGAGAGAGGACCCAGGGGACAGGCTCCTTCCTGGCAGGACTGGGGTCTGTTAGAGTCTCAGCCCCCAGGAGAGGAGGCAGGGAGGGAGTGGTGTCAGCTGTCAGCAGCTGGCCCGAGATGGGGTGGGACGCACAGGGGTGCAGGTCCTGGAGGTGAAGTTTGCAGTGGGTCCCCCACCCTGAGGGGTATGATCTCTGGGGTGCTGATGAGCCCTGGGGGTGGCTCCATATGGATCAGGGGGGAGCCCAGTGAGTGGGAACCCAGTGGGTGGGAGGGCTCTGGGAATATTCGCCTGGAAGGCTGACTGACCCTCGGCATCAGGAAAGAGCCCCATCTTCTGAAAGTTGGGAAATGGGGCCATGTTTTCCTGTAGAAGGCCGGGGCAGCGCCCCCTCCTGGACACGGCTGGGGTCAGCTGCCTCTCACAGACGAGGGGGACTGTCTGTGGCTTTGGCACCTCGGGATCTCACCTGAGAGGGCCCAGGGGGGAGGGAAGAGAAGCACAGCCTTCCTCACAGTGAGCCCTTGGTCTCCCACACCCCCCAGAGCAGCCTGGCGGGGTTCTCCTGAGCATCTCCCGAAGACAGGAAGGAAGAAGTGCAGCCCACATGCAGTTCCGGGCCTCCCTTGTGTAGAGGCCAGGGTCTTGGGGCACGAGGTAACTCAGCCCAGGCCCTCTCACTTGGGCCCTGGCCCCTGCTACGCCCCTAGTGGCTGAGCTGTGGATTGCAAACTGGGGCTTCGGCCTTCCTCCTCCCTCTCACCTCCTTGCAGCCTTCAGGTCTCTCCCTTCCTCTCCCTGTTGGGCTCCTGACTCTCCCTCCACTCCCCTGCACCCCCAGCCCACAGCCACAGAACTCTCGGGGGTGTGGCTTGGAGGCAGGTGACCCACTTGCCCCAGTTTGTCCCACATTCCAGAGCCCCTCTCACTCCCCAGATGCTTAGTGGCCCCATTGGAAGGAGAAGGGGCACAGTCCCTGTCCCCTTCAATCCATACAGCGGCCCATGCCTAGCAGGCATCCTTGTGGGAGTTGGGCCGGGGACTTTGTAGATTGCACCGATATTGATGTGCGCCTACTATGTGCTGGCTTAATTCTGGACCGTGGGGGTGCAGCCATGCAGGAGACACCAGCATTCTTGCCCTCCTAGGGTGGCGGGACAGTGAGAGGGAGTCAAGGACAGATTGTGGCAAGGGCTGTGCTGGGCTGGGTGGGTAGGGGCCACCTCGGGGAGGACACTTTACATAGGTGGTCTAGGAAGGCGTCATCCTAGCTGGTGCCAGCGGGCAGAGAGCTAGCCGGGGTGGGGCCTGGCCTCACCAGGCCACAGGTTGGAGTATGGTCAGCAGGTGGGACTGTGACCTGCAATGGTCAGACCACACAGGGTCTGGTGGCCATGCCCAGGAGTTTGGATTTCCTCCTCCCTGAGTGGCCAGCCACTGGAAGGGTTTTAAGAAAGGGCGTGTCTGAGCCTCAGCCCAGGAACAAGCTTTGGCCTTGTTTGGAGGGATCCCCAGGCTCCAAAACTTGGCCAGAAAGGTGCAGAGCTTGCCTGTGGCGTCCAGGACCACAGGAGACTGTGAGTTCAAAAAAGGGGTCTCATTGGGAGATGCCACTACTGCCCACCAGGATGGGCGTCCTAGAAATGGCCGACCTGCCAGCATGCCGACAAGCTGGCAGCACCCCGAGCTCCCACCCTCTGCTGATAGGCACCAAAAAAACAAACCAAACTCCCTGCCATCAAGTGGATTCCAACTCATAGTGACCCTGTTGGGTTTCCAAAGCGGTAAAGCTTTGCAGAAGCAGAGTGCCTCCACCTTCCTTCCACAGAGCAGCTGGTGGGTTTGAACTGCCGACCTTGGGGTTAGCAGTCAACTGCCTTAGGCACTGTGTCCCCAGAGCTCCTTGCTGGTGGGCACAGCCACCTGGTAATGGTGCACTCACTTGGAATCTGTTTGGCAGATTCTTTTTTTTTTTTTTTTAATTTTTATTGTGATTTGGGTGAAAGTTTACAGAGCAAATTCACTTTCCATACAGCAGCTCATATACACTGTCTCATGACATTAACTGCAACTTCCCACAATGCAATAGCACCCCTCCCACTTCCTCCCCATAGTTACCTCTTTCCTGTGTCCTTCCCCCACATGTACTCCTGCCCCCTGAGCTGTCCCCCTGTGCATACACAGCCCTTCTGTTCTCCCACAACTGTTATCTCCAAGGAGTGTATCTACCTAAAGCAAATATTCACCTCATATACCTGTCTTTTGTTTGACTGGAAGCCACAGAAATGGGTTCAATTCCAGACCCAAAGGGCACCTAGGGTCCACAGCCTCAGGGTTCCACCAGGCTCTATCAACCTGGTCCTTTTTCTTTTATGAATTTGAATTTTGTTCCACATTTTTCTCCCAGTGTATCCAGGATCTCCTACATAGATTCATCCCCTTCTGAGTGGTTGACAGTGGTAGCTGGGCACCATCTAGTTCCTCTGGTCTCATAGTCATATAGGCTGAGGACTCAAAAGCATGGTGTACCAGTTCCTTGGACTTATTGTTTCCATGTGTCTTTGGTTTTCTTCATTCTTCTTTGCTCTGGATGAGGAGAGATCCATCATTGCATCTAGATGGCCACTTGCAAGCTTTTAAGATCCCAGTCATTACTCCCCAAAGTAGGGTGTGGAACAATGTTTTTGTGTAGTATGTTATGCCAATTGAGCTTGATGTCCCCTGTGACAATGACAATGGTCCCAAGCCCACAGACCCAACTACTCACTCCCTCTGAATAGCTGGCTGTGGCCAAGAAGTGACTACAACCTTGTCCCTTGTCAGCTCTACTATATATCTGGGAATTCTTACAGAACATACAAATATACTTGTAGAAACATTGTCTGCCAGCCCTATACATGGTCATGGGCACACTCCCGCCTGCACAGCCATACCTAATAGTTCAGCCTGTTCACCCACCTCTCCACCTATAAATCAATGCTTGCCTTCACTGACAGTGCAGTGCTGTGTGTGCAAAAGGGTTCATCTTTGTTGTCAATGCCTACCATGCACCTCTCTATGACTTCCTCTTCCTCAGTGCCACCGTGTTGAGCACTCACGTGCAGTACGTTGGGTTTGGCAGATTCTTACAAAGTTAAACACACAGCCACCCTCTGACCCTGCAGTTCCTCCAGTACGTATTTACCCAAGATAATGTTCCCTGGAACCTCACAGCAGCTTCCTGAAAACAGACAGTAAATGCCAACAGCCCAGGTGTACACAAACAGGAGGGCTGAACCAGCTGCCGTGTCTGTTACCAGGAAAGACACACGGTGGAACAAGAGTGACCCACCAGTATGTGCAGCCACGTGGATGGAGCCCACAGACGTGGTGGTGGTTTTTGGGTGTGGTGCTGTTGGGTCCATTCGGCTTACGGTGACCCCCGGTGACAGAGTAGAACGGCCCCATAAGGTTTCCTAGGCTGTCATCTTTACGGGAGCAAGTCACCAGGGCTCTCTCCCACCGAGCTGCTGGTGGATTTGAACTGTGGGCCTTTTGGTTAGCAGCTGTGCACTTAATCATGGTGCCACCAGGGCTCCTTTACGCGTTCTGTTGAGTGACAAAAGCCAACCACGAGAGCGTCCGGTGTGTGAGCCCATGTTTATCACAAACTCCCTGTGGAGCCTGGAGAAGGCAAAGTTTATCTACTGGGGCTTGGGGAGGCGGGATGCTGGGATGATGGGATGTTCCAGCTCTCCGGACAGGCGGTGGTTTCACACAGGTGGACAGCACCGTGTAGGTCTCACCTCACACACAAAACCTGGGTGTTTGCATATCAGTGAAGCCCCGACCAAAAGCATCTTGGCAAGGTGCGGGCGTGGGTCGGGGGCCCGGACCACGCTGCCCCTCTCCAGCTGGCCCAGCTCTGAGCAGCAGGCTGGCGCGCGCCGGCCGGGGCTCCTGAGGCCACCGCGGACGCATCCGTCTTGCTCTTGCCTGCGCAGGCATCTTGAATATTCATCTGATTTACGGCCGTGCGACAGCTTTATGAATCCGCCCACCACTGCCTGCAGCCGCCATCCATCTTCCCCCGAGACGGTGCCGCCGCCAGTAAGCCAGGAATTAGAGGCCCCCGCGCCCCCTCCGCGGCGCGTCGTGACCGAGCGGGACCTGACTGGGAGGCAGAAGGCTGTTGTCGTCCTGCGCAGCGGCGGCTCTGGGTGACCTTGGGTGACTCTGGCTGGCTGCGCGGAAGGAGACCCCCCTGCCCAGCTCGAGCCTCAGTTTCCCCACCTGGAGAGAGGGGGCGAGCACCACCTCCCCCTGCTCACCTGGAGGTCTGGGGGGTGGCATGTGAGCGTGAGACAGGCTCCTGGCATCGTTACCCCATTGGGGGGTGCTTGTTGCAAGCCCCCTCGGGGTTCTCATCACTGGGGGCAATGCAGAGGCATTGCCTGGGGGGCTTCTGGTGGGATCTGAGAGAACCGGGCGGGGCGCGGTGGTTAAGCACTCGGATTGCTAACCCAAAGGTTGACCTTTCCAGCCCACCAGCCTCTGCCTGGGAGAAAGACCCAGCAGTCGGCTGCTTAAGACGCCCTGGGGCAGTTCTCCTCTGTCCTCTAGGGGCGCTGTGAGCCGGACTCAACTCCACAGCCACAGGTTGCTTGGGTTTGGTTTGGGTAGAACGGGCTCTGCAAGGCCCCTGGCACCCGTGAGCGCTCAGTAGGTAGTAGGTATGATTATTTTTATCCAGAAAGGAGCAAATGTTACAGCTTTTTACTCTGGGGTTCGGAGGCACCTCCAAGTATTTCCAGAGCAGACTCCAGAGAAGGGGTTCCTGACAGACCAATGGCTACTTAGGCCCATATGTCCCCAGGGTCTGCCACAGAGATATGCTTGCTGGACAAGTGGCGCCGACCAGTGAAACAGCAAGAGGGTTTGGCAGAAACCCATACATGGTTCTGTGTGGCTAGCAAGGGGCTGGGAGGCAGAGGGTGATGGCTGGTGGCAACTCTAGGCTCAGACATACCTGGACTCAAACCCTGCTCTGTCCCTTACTGACTTGTGGCCTTAGCAAGTCCCCCAAAGCCCATGAGCAGGACACTGGGGCTGGAGAGGCAGCCGGTTAGGCAAGCCCACTCCTTGGCATGAGGGACCCCTATAGTGTCAGCACTGACAGTCATCACCAGGTGTTCCTTAGGACACTGGCCCGTGCTGGGCACTGGGGGATAATTTCAGGCCAGTTCCTGCAGCTTGGTGGCCCACTCAGCTGTGCTCATTAGTCCCTGCGGATCATAGAAGGTCACAACACCTGTCCCAAGGTTCTGCCTGAGAGGAGGCTGTGAGGGACACACTAAGGGGTGTCACCTCCCCAGGTCCCACTCACACTTGCTGCCATGGCTGGGGAACTTTCAACTTGCGGTGTGCCCTTCCAGATGTGGGATACTGCAGGTGACTCTCGGTGGCCCTGAGGGCTTCACAGCAGAGCCCTTTGTCCCAGGGGCCCCTCCAAACACAACTCCAGGGAACAGGAGGACAATACGCAGAAAGGGCCAACTCGTACCAAGCCTCTCTGATGTGCCACGAGCACTCTGAGCGCCTCCCAGGCATTCTCCTTTGAGTGCTCCCAAGCCTATGAGGCAGGTCCCACTGGCACCCCTTCGTGAAGAGAGGGAACTGAGACACAGAGTCCGAGTGGCCCAGCCAGGGCCACTGCGGCTACTCAGCCCCCTCTTCCGGCATGAAGGGGGCCTGTATGTTGGTGTCAGGGTTCAAGACGAGGCTCTGCTCCTTGGAAACCAACTGTCCACACTGGGAAGCCAGCTCACCTCTCTGAACCTCAGTCTTCTCTGCAAAGTGAGAGCAATGCCTCCCACAGGGATGGAGAGAATGAACTGAGATGAGGCTTTCTGAGCCCCGCACGAGCTGGCCACAGGGCACCCTGGACAGGCAGCCCCTCTCTCCCACTTCCCAGGCCTCCTGTGCAGGGGTCTGGGGATGAGGGAGCCAGCAACCGTCAGCCCAGCTCTGGGGGGCAGAAGAGGTGGAAGGAGGTGAAGGGCAGAGGGCTCCCAGCAGGGTGCACCGCCTGCCTCCTGGGCCTGGGGAGGGAGGAGGAAGTAGGGCGAAGCTCAGTGGAGGAAAGGTCCCGGCTTCTGGGAACAGCTCTGCGGGGGGATCGGCCTCTGCCGAGTCAGAAGGTCCCTGGCCCATGGACTTTTCACCTTGGCCCGGGCTCCTGACCACGCTGGCAGTGTTTACCCCACAGGAAGCCCGGGGGGCAAGTGCACTGGGGCAGGAGGTGAGAACCAGGACAGTCCACCTGGGCCTCTGAGAACCCCCACAGCCTTGGGTTCAGTCTCCTTCCTGGTGCTTGCCCACGCTCTCTGGTCCAGCCCTCCTTCGAGGCCTGCCCAAGAACTCGGCACACTGACAAGTTGTCAATCCCCAAGGCCACTGCCTCCCTCCTGGGAGGGTTCGCATCCAGGGTGTAGACCAGGATTCAAATCCAAGTGCCTGTCCTTGTCAGCTGTAAGAACTCATTTCTCTGTTGTCTCATCTGTAGAAGGGTGACCCATGGCCCAGTCCAGAGGGGAGGAAGGGGGGAGCTAACGTCTGGAAATTGCTTGGCACTCAGTGAACACTCAGTGAGTGGAGGCTACTGTTACTATGCTTATGGGAGCTTGGCCAATGTTTATTGACTGGGTGGGTGGGTGGGAGGATGGATAAGTGATGAATGGATGGATGGTTGAGTGGATGGGTGAATCATGAAGGATGAATAGAGGGATGGATGGATGGATGGATGGATGGATGGATGATGGAGCTGATGGATGGATGATGGATGGTTGGATGGATGGATAGATGGATGGATGATGGATGGATTATGGAGATGATAGATGGATGATGGGTGGGTGATGGATGGTTGGATAGATAGGTGGGTGAATGCCTACATGGGCTAATGGAGGTAGACAGATAGATCCAGTCAATTGTGTGTTGGGCTATGTAGGTGGGGAGTTGAATGGACAGGTGAGTACACAGATGAATGGATGGATGAGTAAATAGACGGGTGGATGGGTTTTGCATGGACAGTAGATGAATGAACACATGCAGAGACAGATGAGCGGACTCGTGCACTGCTGGGTAGCTGACCGCAGAAACTGAGTGCTAAGTGGCCTCCATCCGAAGGTGGAGGAGAACAATTGCTCAGCCCCTGCCCAGGACCACATGCATTAGCCGGCCGCAGGGGCTAGAACAGCACCGCCTTCGCAGTGGCCCCTTAGCTGTTGGAAAGCAACAGGGTAGCAGCGTGACATTTGATTCCCTTTCAGGAACAGCTCAGCCTTTCACAGAACATGGCCTACCGCTGCTTCCTGGTTTGCATCCCCTTCCAAAGGCACATTCAGGCACCCCATGTGCAGTAATGGGCCCCTCCCCCAGGTCTCAGCTCTAAGAGTGTGTTCCCCAAAGAGTTCGGGGGGCCCCTCCCCTCCCCCAGCTGCCTCACCACATTCTCTCTCTGCAGCAGTGCCACCAATTACCTTAATTACCCTTCAGCTAGGGGCTTAATTCATAATGTGGTGGCAAGCAAGTATCGGAGACAGAGTTTCCCTGGCAACCAAGTTTTAAGCACAAGATTCTCCGCGTTTTAAAAAGCCACTTCTCGCCTCATTTTCCCCCTGAAAATTAGCCTGAAAGTTTTCAGAAGCAGAAATTTTTAGCATAACAGCAGGCAAGCACTTCTGTGTGAGGCCACAAAAGACCCAGTGTTCTTCCATCGCAGGAAGTGGTTCTGTCCCCCTCTTTGCTGTTCTCGGTGGATAAGTGGGAGGAAAGTGGTCATTAGGATTGGACCAGCAGGGAGACTTCTGAGCCCCCATCACACAAACTCTGGCCCCTACAGCCAGGTTTCGGGACTGTCAGGTTCTTCATGTTTTCTGCTGACTGGAGTTTCAGCCACTGTTTCCTTGGACAGAGAGACCCCTGGGAGAGGCCCACTGAATGCACTGTCTACTCTGGTCCCCCCAAGTTGCAAAAGACAGCACCAACCATCCTCTCCAAAAGCAAAGGCCTATTTCAACTGTTCCTGTTTGCTTCTCTACCTGGGTACCTCCCATCACCAACAAGTGTCTACTTCCTTGTGCCAACAAAACACCTCTGCCACCTCCATGGCCTGCCTTCTCAGTATATGTCCCAGTATGGCCTCCCCGCCTTCTCTCCGCTTCTCGTATCCATACCCTTTACTCTGAGCCAGCCCCAGATCCTCCATTCAGCCTTTCAGCCTTCAAGTGAAGGATCTACCCATTCACTCCCTAACTGTCTATGCAGCCATCTACCCTCCAGCCATCCATCCTCAAACACACTCCCCCCTGGACCACCCTGATCCTTGTTTACAATCCTTCAGCCACATGGTGTTCCTAGACTCTGTCCTTTCGACTGTGACCTTTCCAAGGAAGACTTTGTTTTATGAGCACTGCTCACATGCACCACCTCGGACTGCCCCTTGCCTTTCCTCTGAACGTTTCTACCTCTGTCTACACCTTGAAGGGCACTGAGGATGCCCAAGATGTCTGGAGTAGCAGTTATTTTGCATCTGAGGAGCATACTCTGCAGTGGGAAAAGTGAGGCAGACCTGCATGGCTATCCTTGCATGGCAGCTGTGTGACCTTGGCCAAGTCACTTAGCCTCTCTGAGCCTGTTTTCTCATATATCAAATCAGATTAGTATTACCTGCCTCACAAGATAGTTGTTGTTATGTGCTGTCGAATAGGACCCGACTCATAGCGACCCCTCCTTGGGTTTCCGAGGCAGTATCACTATGGAAGTAAATTGCCCAACCTTCCTTCCGAGGAGTGGCTGGTGGGATTGAACCACCAGCCTTCTGGTTAGCAGTCAAGTGCCTTAGGTGCTATGTTACCAGAGCTCCCCACAAGATAGTGGTGAGGATTAAAGAAGCTGACATTGGGTCAGCATCTCGCCCAGGGCCTGGCTCCTCATGAGCATGTAGGTCATGGTGGTACCCTTCCTTTCTTTCCTGTCTCCTCCTTGGCTCCTCTCGACAAGTCCCTTGCAGGGAGATTATCTGGAACACATTTTCCTCCATTTCCCTTTGAACTGAGCACAGAGCCTAGTACATGCTCAACAGATATAGTTGGGGCTCATCAGATGAATGATAAGGTGGAAGGGTGCCTTGAGGACACATGAAGGTTGATAGTTGATTGGCCGGATAGAGATTAGATGAACGGAGGTCAAATGAGAGAGGAAAGGATGCTGGATGGATGGATGGATGGATGGATGGATGGAAAAGGGGATGGGTGGGTGAATAGATGGATGGATGAGTCGATCAATGGATGGGTGGATGGCTGGGTGGATGGAAGATGGAAGATAATGTTCCTCAACCCAACAAATATCAAACTTCCTAACCCCACTGACATTCCAGCCATGAGGTGAGGTGGAATGCAAACGCACCTTCTCCCAGTCTCCAGGTGGAATTGTGCAGTAGGGGGTGGGACCAGGAGGCTGCCCACCAGGCACTTCTGAATGGGGCCAGAAGGAAACCTCGGATTCTTGGCCCCAGGAAATCTAGCTCCTGACATCTCCAGGCTTGAAGTTTGTCAGTGACCCTGGGGACGGACAGGGCCTCCTGCAGGACCAATTCATCAGAAGGACGGTCCTGATCAGCTTTTCTAAGCACCTGGGCGACTCTAAGAGCCAGGCAGTCAGAGGGCGCTCAATAACCATTCATTGGAAAGTGATGGATTGATCTTGGAGAGCTGGCATCCTGGCTGCGTGGCCACTGGGAATGGCACAGGCATTTTAGTCCTCGGGAGAAACTTCAGCCTGTTTCCTCTTACCCAGCACCAGCTGACCCAGCAGTCTGCTCGGCACAGCAGCTGTGGACTCGAGTTCTCAGTATCTGCTCCCCACACTTGTGCAGTGACCAAACCCCATTGGGGGGCCCCAGAGAAAATGCCTCCTCTGCTAGAACCAATGTCCTGGTACAAGGAGGTCAACCACCTCTGACCCATCTTAGTTCAGGATGGAAAGGGTACAAGGTTGGACCAAGACTCTGAGGACCAAGACAGTGTGAGTGACAGCCGTGTCCGGAGTTAGTTTGTCCGTGAAGTCAGGAGGACCACTTAGGTGAAGAACCTACCCCATGGAGTTGCTGGCAGTGTGGATGACACAGTGTACCTGTCTTCGCAATGCTGAAGGACTACCTGCCCTCTCCACCAGTTGCCATGGAGTCAACTCCGACTCACGGTGACCCCATGAGTAGCACTGTGCCCCCAGGATTTCCAGTGGCTGCCTTTTTGGGAGGGGAGCATCAGACCTGTCTTCCGAGGCACTGGCTGGACTCGAAACTCTAACTTTTCGGTTATCAGTCTCGTCTGTTAACTGTTTGCACCACTTTTGTCCCTGTCCCATTGTCACGAGTCCACTTGAACTCGTATAGGACAGAGTCCATACTCGACCCCATAGGATGGGGCAGAACTGCCCCATAGGGTTTCCAAGGCTGTAATCTTCACAGAAGCAGACTGCGGCAGCGCCCTCCTGTGCAGCAGCTGGTGGGGTCAAACAGCCCCTGTCCAGCGAGGTGTCAGACTCACTGAAATTTAATCACAGACATAACCATCAACTCCCCATTCCCAGACTACAGGTTTCATTCTGACCAGGAACAGTTGTGCAGACTCTCCCAACGACAGGGAGAAGGTGTGGACTGCACGCCTGCCGGGGGCACTCTTCACACCAGCCGTGGGATAGGCAGCAGGCTCTCACTGGGCATCACTGCCCAGCACGTCACTGGCGGCCTCGGATCCCTGAGTGGAGCATCTAAACTTCCTGACATAACTCAGTGCCCCGTGTTAATGGAATCTCTCCTCTTGACTTCTTCCAGCGAAGACTCCCTCCCCAGTAGGAATGCTGCAGAAAGGGACAGATCCAATTCTGCCTTATCTAGAAAGGGTTTGCCAAGTGCCGGGTACACAGTGAGCACTTAATAAAGAATCATTATGAGCAACGGCAGTGATGGAGGAAGTTGGACAGACCAGAATTCAATTCTGCCAAGCAGATTTATGGGGCTGCTTCTGCTTGGGAAAAGGGAAGGAGAATCTCAGATTCCATCTCCCTCTCTGCCGGGCTGACTTTGTTGCGGTGTCCTCCCATCCCCTCTTGCCTGCAGCCGGTTGAAAAAAATAATAATAAAAAGAGGATGTCAATCTGGCACGCTTGGCTGAACCCCTGCCTCTCCAGCCCACAGCTCCCTCCAGCTTCTGTTTAATTTCCCTTGGTCGCAAGGAAGCGTTCTGATGATCTGAGTTAATTCGAAATGTAAATTTCATCTCCTCTCGGCTAATGGCTCCGAGCTCCATTTTACATGAGGGAGAGCAGCTGCCACGTGAGTCACCGTGAGTCACCGAGTCTCAGTCTCGACTCCCCGGTCGCTGCTCTTAATGGAGGGGGAAGAAGCCCCCGCGAGGTTCCAGACAGATAGACTGCTGCAGGCCCCGTCCCCAGCAAGGCTGACTGGATCTCTCCCCAAGGGAGAGTGTTCTATTAACCAGAGGTCAGGGAAGGGGGTCAGTGCCAACCCTGACTGGACCAGGCTGGTCTCTAAGTGCCCACTCACCCAGAGCCCTGAGCCCCAGGGAGTTTCACAAGCGTAGGCTGGCTTCCCACTGGGTGCAGTGTTGTCTTCACCCAGCCTTGAAGGAACCTTGGACCTTCCAGGGTTGTGGATGACAGCCACGGGCTTCCAGAGGCTGGAATAGATAGACCACAGAGTGGGCCCTTCCTCTCTCCCCTCTGCTCCCTCCCCTCTCCCCGCAGGAGATCCCTGGGTGGCAAAAAGGATTTGCACTCCACTATTGTCCTAAAGGTTAGTGGTTCAAACACACCCAGAGGTGCTGCAGAAGAAAGACCTGGTGACCTGCTTCCATTAAGATCAAGAAAACAAACGCGCTGCCATCAAGTCCATTTCAATTCAGCAGCTCTATAGGACAGAGTAGACCTGCCCCACAGGGTTTCCAAGGCTGTAAATCCTACAGAAGTAGACCGCCTCATCTTTCTCCCATGGACCATGGAGACTTTAGCAGCTTTGAACTGCCGACCTTTTGATTACCAACCAAGCACATTAACCACTGCACCACCAGGGCTGTGCTCCCCTAAGATTACAGGCAAGAAAAACTCCTTGGAACAGTTCTGCTTTGTAACACATGGGGTGGCCATGGGTCGGAATCCACAGACCAGCACTTAGGGTTGTTTTTTTTTTTAATTTTCTCATGAAGACAGCTGATAATTCTGGCATAGGGAAACAGAGAACTCAAGCCCTGAAGCTAAAATATGCACAGCAGGGTAAGGAGGCATCCCACCCCTCTTTGGAGGTGAGAGATTCGGGCTGGGTCAGAAGGGACCTGGTGCCAATGAGTCTGAGCCCCCCGCTCCCGGTGCTGAAATTGGGAGGAGTCAGTGTCTGTAAGGGGCAGACAGGGCGGCAGGCAGGCCTCACCCCAGGGGAGTTTCAGGCAAGGCTGGCTGCAGTTCTGCCTCTAGCTGGCCATGTGTCTTCTGTAGGTGTCTGCCCTGTGGCCTCAGTTTCCCCTCTTTGGTTGGTGAGGTAATCTGGGGAGGCACACAGGCCTGGCACTGAGTGGCACTGACTCCCAGGGCGAAGGAGAGGTCCTGTTCCACCGTCCCTGAATCCTGACTCTGCAGAGGCTGGGAGGTGTGGCGTGTCTCCAGCACCCACTGCCTCCTTGCTCTGCCCTCTATGTTACATGGTGAATGGAGGCCTCCTCTGGGAGCCTCTGGCGGGCAGCTGGCTTCTCACGGGAGTTAAATAACCCTGCGTTGTTTCCATCATTTTTCTTCTTTTTTAAAAAACTTCTTTGTTGAGATTATTCAAATCAAACCAAACCAAACTCACTGGCGTCAAGTTGGATCCAACTCATAGCGACCCCTCCTTGGGTTTCTGAGGCGATATCTCTACGGAAGTGGATCACCCAACCTTCCTTCCAAGGAGTGGCAGGTGGGTTTGAAGCTCCAGCCTTCAGGTTAGCAGTCAGATGCCTTAGGCACTATGCTACCAGAACCCCTGAGATTACTCAGATCCCATAAAGTTCAACATTGAAAGGGTACCACCCAATGGTTTTTAATAGAGTCACAGTGTTGTGCAGCCGTCACCATTCACCATAGAGCATGCCATGGTCCCAGGAAGAAACCCCCATACCATTAGCACTCACGGCCCAGCCCCTCCCAAGCCCCTGGCAACTACTAAGTTCCTTCCTGAGTTTCTACGGACCCGTCTTCTCGGGATGTTGAGCAGATGCAGAATCATACAACGTGGCTCTTTTGTGACTGAGGTCTTTTACTTCGCATTGTATTTATTCTGCTCTGTTTTTATCATGAATTTTGTTGTTGGTGTGGAAAACATGCACCAGTTCAGAGCTTCTCCATGAACAACTCAGAGACATCGATGGCATCTTCAGGTTGGACGACCATCTTCACCATCTTTTTCCAACACACCCCTCCCCCCATTACCGTAAACTCACTGCCTCCGAAGTTTCCTGTCTAACCCTTTGAGTCGCTGCTGTCAATTTGATCTCGAATAGATAGATCTTAAAAGACACAATGCTCAAAGCAGACTTTGTCTATTAGTTAAACTAAATTATTGTTTGGTTTAAAAAAGACTTTTTGAGATATTTTTGGTTTAAGGTTTAAGATTTTAAGATTTTCCCAGGACAATAGTTTCAGGGATTCATCCAGTCTCCATAGCTCCAGAAGGTCTGGATTCTGTAAGAATTTAAAATTCTGTTCTTCATTTCCCCCCTTTTGATCAGGATTCTTCTGTAGAATCTTTTATCAAAATGTGCAGCAATGGTAGCTGGGCACCATCCAGTTCTTCTGGTCTCATGGCCAAGGAGGCAGTTGCTCATGGGGGCAATTAGCCCCACATTCCATTTCCTTATAATCCTGACTCTTCCTCTTCCTCCGTTGCTCCAGGAGAATGGAGACCAATTGTTGTACCTTGGATGGTCACTTGCTAGCTTTTAAGACCACAGGCAGGACAACAAAGGTGGAACAGACACTAACCGTGTTACTAGGCCAACTGACAGGGGTGTCCCATGAAACCATGACCCTAAACCTCCAAACCAAGGAACCAAATCCCATGTGGTGTTTGGTTGTCCACAAGCGGCCCCTCTTTTGTTGCGGTTGTATTGTGTGATGTTGTCATGGTTCCTTAGCAAGAAATGCCAGCTCTTAATTTACAGTTGTGATGCAATGTTTGCTTCAAAAACAAATTTCTTTACATCTACTAATATTTTTCACTTAAGTTGATCACTTGCTCAACTTGGCAGTGTCTGTGGTTGTGGCCAAAAGCTGTGAAGCTGGAGTGTGTGAATGTTTGGAACACACAGAGCTAACTCCTGTCTGAGGCTTGCCCAGTCCTCTCCCAACAGCCACTGTCTCCCCAAACCCCTTTCCTCCATCTCCCCCAACAGTTCTCGAAGCTGCTATGGCACCGTGGAAAGACAGGACCCCGAGCAAAGCCTTTGCCGACAAACCGTCAGCCTCAGTCCCACACGCTCCGAAGGACAGCTGTGGGCGCAGCCCTCTCCCCAGCCGCTGTGTCCAGAAGCGCCATCTACAAGTTTAATTATGCAATTAAAGTCATTTTCCCAGGGCTGAACAAATATTTACAGCATATTTTGCTGTAAATTGCCTCGCCTGGAGAAGGTTCTGCCACTTGGCTGGCACAGCGGCGAGCCTGATGCACGCACAGACATCTGCATAGCCCTTTACCAAGGGACTTCTGGCCCAGCCGTGCGCCGAGCAGGTGCCAGACAAGCAAGCCCCCAGGAGGACACGTCAGGGCGAAGACGCTGCCAGGGGCCCAAGGGGCAATAGGCTGTCTGCCTCTACTGGCCATGTGTGCCCAGCTGGGGGCTGCGTGCTGCTAGTGGTGCCCGGTGGCAGCCCCAGCCCCAGCCCTGTGTTGTGGCGGAAACTCTGGGCCCCAGATGGCAGGAAGAACACAGTGCTTGCAGCGAGGCTGCCCTCACCAGACTCAAATCAATGGTGCGCGCTCTCCCCAAGGGCCCCCTGGGCCAGCTTCCTGTGTGAGCCAGGCAGGGGAACGTGGGGCCAGTCTTCAGCAAAGCAGGAACAGCTTTGTTCACCCAGTCTGAAGTTCAGCTCTGTCTCCAGCCCCCTTTCACCCCGTGGAAGAGACTTGATCTTGGTCTGTTGGGGTAAAGTCAACTGATTCAGGGTTCGATACAGAACCCCGACTGGTATGACGTGGTTAACGTGCTAAGCTGCTGACTTGAAGTTCAAGTCCAACCAGAGGGCCCTTGTAAGAAGGGCCCGATGATCTACTTCTAAGATCATCTATTAAAACTGTGTCTCTACTCTGACATACAAGGGTGCCATGAATCCGAGGAAACGGGTACCAGTACTAGAGAGTCAGGGGTGTGGAAGGCCCCTGGCCGTTGGGTGGGCCCCAGACCTAGTCCTTCCTGGCTTACTTGGATAAGCTCACGGCCTCCAGCCTCTAGCACAGCTTCCTCCAATATAAAGTGGGGTGACCTCGCCCCCGCCCCTCAGGAAGACCACCATGGTACAGGGCTCTCGGTAAATTGTCATTGGCCTTGATGAGGGTCTACTCTGCATCTTGAAGGGTGTTCACAGAACTGCCTCCCTACCACCCCCACCAACTGCCTGGACCTCCGAAGTACAACCTGACTTGGTCAGGCTTCACCTACGTGCCTGGCCCTGATGGCCCTTGGGATCTTTACAGACTCAAACAACATGGCGGAAATACTCATGGTGGGGGTGCACTAGCCACCCCACTCACCCCAGGCTTCGCTCTGCCCAGAAGGGTCACCTTCACCACCTGACAGCGGGCAAGGTGCCCACCCAGCCACAGCAAGGCCTCAGTCCACAGCAGACTCCAAGTGCTGCAGGTCCTGGCCACCCCTCTGTCTCCACTGAGCACCCCCACCAGCATTGGGGTGGGAGGAGGGCTTGGTGCCTGAGTGAGATAGCAGTGCATGTCATGGCAACCATGACATGTACTGTGGTGGCTTGCATGTTGCAATGAGGGTAGAAGCTATGATACCGTATTTCAGGTAAGAGCAGGGTCACCCGTGGCTGACAAGTTTCAGTGGTGCTTCTAGACTAAGACAGACTAGGAAGAAAGTCCTGGTGGTTTATTTCCCAAAATCAACAAATGAAAACCCTGTGGATCCCAACAGAACATTGCCTGACAGAGGGCTGGGAGACGGGTCCTGGGGTTGGACCATGACAACGTGGCCAAGTTTCCTCTTTTTCTTCCTGCACAGTCACCATACAATCATTGGAGATTGGAAAACGTCGGGAGAGGACTAAGTGGAAAGAAATTTTTCAAGCACCTGTACTCCCAGAAGTCACCCAGGGTGGCAGTTTATGACAGATTTTTCAGGATTCTCTCTGGGCATAGACTTAGGGACTGTTCAGTACTCTTTCTCGTCTATCTTTGTCAGGTGACAGCAGGTGGCAATACTGTGGGTTAACAAGTTATCTCTGGCTGGGTCATTTCACAGTTGCCTAGCCAGCTGTGCTGGGAGGCCATCCACCCCTTTACACGGCCCCCTGTTGCTGAGTGTTTAGTTTGGTTCCTGCTTCTGGGCTGTTAGGAAGCACCCTGAAATGAGGATCTGGTAGCCATACCTGTGAGCAGAGCCACACTTCTCCTCTTGGACACTGTTCGAGAGTTTGCTGCGGTTCCTGTTGTTAGCTGCCTCTGAGTTTACTCCGGCTCACGTGTCCTCGTGCGGAACAGACCCAAACACAGCCCAGTCCCACGCATCTTCACGAGCAAGGGTCTGCAGGAGCCCATGGCTGTGGTCACTGTGTGCTTTGAGAGCTGTCCGATCCCGGGGCCCACCTCCCAGCCCTCTGCCAGGCAATGTTCTGTTGGGATCCACAGGGTTTTCATCTGTTGATTTTGGGAAATAAACCACCAGGACTTTCTTCCTAGTCTGTCTTAGTCTAGAAGCACCATTGAAACTTGTCAGCCAAGGGTGACCATGCTCATACGTGAAATATGGTATCATAGCTCCTACCCTCATAGCAACATCCAAGCCACCACAGTACAGCAAACTCACAGGTGGGTGAGGAGTTAGAAGGATTGGGCCCAAGCTAATGAGTGTTTCTTCTAAGATGCTTGAGGAGGGTGAAGGGGGCTGACCCTGGGGAGGGGTCTTGCTCCCCAAGGAGAAATGCTCCCAGTCTTCCTGCAGGTTCTCTGTCCAGCTCCGCCTTTGGTCTCTTTTCTTGACATCAACACCAGAGGCAGGTGCAGTGGGTGGGCGCTGCATGAGTGACAGGCCTGGGCCAGGCAGGTCACAGTGGGTCAGCTGCCTTGGAGGGAGTGAGCTCCCTGTCCCCAATGCCATTCCAACAGTCACACTGCAGACCTGGGACATAATAAAGATGGTACCAGCTCCCCTGCACCAGGCCTGCTACACACCAAGCCCCTTTCTTGGATCATCTCGTGTGGTCTTTTCAACGCCTCCCAGGGAAGGTATGGTTACTTATCCCCAATTCACAGCTGAGGGAACTGAGACGCAGAGCCCCACACGGCTTGTAGGCGGTAGAGCTGCCCAAGGCACATCACTGGGTCTCCATCATCTGGAGCAGTGCGGGCAGGAGGAGAGTCGGGAGGAGGAAATGGAATGTGTGGCTGGTTGCCTCCATGGACAACTGCCTCCTTCACCAGGAGACCAGAACTGGATGGTATCTGGTCACCATGACTGAACATTTTGATCAAAGATTCCATAGAAGAATCCTGATCTACACGGGGGGAAAGCAGGACGGAATCTCAAATTCTCATGGAATCCAGACTTTCTGGAGCCATGGAGGGTGGATAAACCCCAGAATATTGCCCCAGGACAATCTTTCAACCTTAAATCTTCAACCAAAAATATTCCCTGGCATCTTTTGAAACCAAACAAGGTCACTTACTTAGTACAGCAGGTCTGCCCAGAGCATTGCGTTCTTCTGAGAACTGTCTCTACGGCATCAAATTGACAACAACAACTCCAAAGTTTGGGTAGGAACTTAGGGGGCAACGCATTTGTGTTACTGGGGGAGGAACAACTCAGAAGAGAGGGTGAGCATGGCTGTAGCTGGGAGAGAGCCATCAATCCCGCTGAATTGTCCCTGTAGACACTGTTGACTTGGTGTGTGTTCTGCTGCGTAGACTCCCAACAACAGCAATAAAAGACACAGTAAAAAATGAAAGAGGTCGGGCTGTGCCTCGACTCGAGCCCCTCCCGACTCCAGAGTCCACACTGAGCTGGGTGGTTTCATCCCAGCCTCATCAGACCTGGGGCACCACTGCAGCACAGAGGCAGAGCGGGGATCTGACTGAGGTTGCCCCAGTTAACTACGCCCCGGGAAGGGAAGGGGGACAACAGGGAAGACTCAGTGGCCAGCCCTTTACCACAGTCGATGCTGAGCTTGCTACTCCAACTGCTGGCAGCACAGACCAAGCAGAGGTCACTGCTCTGGCCCGGGGCCATGAAGGGCAGCCAGGTGAGGGGAGCCGCCAGGGCCCGGCTCTGCTGTTGTAAGGCCTCTGGAAAGAACGTGCTGTGTGGGTCCCAGAGGGCAAGCGAGTAGACCCGGACTCTGGGGTCTGAGTGGGCTCCAGCAGAGGGGGAGAGCTCCTGGCTCCCAAGGTGCTCCATCCCACCCACCCCGTCCTTCTCCAGCCCCATTCACCGACCAGGCTCCCCCAGGCTCCTGGGGTGGGGGTGCTTTGTTGTTCGGACTCAATATTATGGTGTACCTACTGTGTCCTGGTCCCTAAGCCACATTCTAACCCAACTCCGGGAACACACAGGGCTCACACGTTGGATTCCAGTAGAAGATGTCAGACCAGTGCTTGTTTTGGGTAATGTGGGGCCATGGGAAGGGCTGAAAACAGGAGACTTGGCTGTCATTCCAGCTCCAACCGTCTCCCAGAGTAACAGGCCAACAGCACACCCTCATTCTGCTTAAGTCACCTCCTCTAGGCTGTCCCCTGGGCTTCCAGGGCCTGGTAGCCACATGGTCCTACCTAAGTCTGCTGGACAGGTGGGCAATCCTGCACAGAAACTTAAAGAGTTCCATGAGACAGCCACTTCTGGCTGCAAAGGGAGTGACAACCACTGAAGGCTTAGGACAGGACATAGGGACACAGAACCCTTGAACAAAGGTGCCCACGCTGTACCCCAGCTGCCCTCTCATGGGTCTGTAGAATGGCCTTGGAGGCCATGGTGGGTGGAGACATGGCGCCAGGTGGCCTGGGCTCAGACCTGCCCCGGGCTCAGTTCAAACACCTCCTGTCTTCTGTTGTAGACATCCAGCTTCTGAATCTGGGCACATTTCCAGAGAGTTCTGAGCAGCGGCAAGGAGCACATTGGAAAGCTGCTGGTTTAAACTAACCCAACAGCATCGAATCCTACTAAATGGCTCTCTCCATCAATAGCACTGTGTCATTGTGGTGGTGGTGGTGGTTGGGTGCTGTCGAGCGGATTCCGAGTAGAAGTACCCCACGGGGTCTCCTGGGCTGTCAACTTCACAAGGGCAGATTGCCAGCTCTGTCTCCCTCAGGGCTGCTCCCGACCCATTGCCGTCGAGTCGGATCTGACTCACAGCAACCCCTCCTTGGGTTTCCGAGGCGGTATCAGTACAGAAGTAGATTGCCCAACCTTCTTTCCGAGGAGTGGCTGGTGGGTTTGAACCAGCAGCCTTTCGGTTAGCAGTCGAGTGCCTTAGACACTAGGCCACCAGGCTCCTTCAGGGCTGCTGGGTGGATTCAAACCACCAACCTCCCGTGAGAAGGCGAGCACCACCACTGCACCCGGGGCTCCTAGTTTCGGTATCAGAACGTGATTTGTCGACGTGCTGGGTCAGACACTCAGCACTTTTAAGGGGAAGAGACTCCAGCGGCCATTTCCAGTGCCCCTGGCCTCAGTCTCCCCCTTGTTGGATGAGGATGCCCCCACTTCCTCTTCCCAGGAGCCACTGCCAGGAGCTCAGGAGTCTAGGAGGGTGAGTGGCTGCAAGCTGGGAAGGTGTGGAAGGCTGCAGGAACAGTTGCTGTCGTGGGCAGGGGGTAGGTTAAAGCCCAGAGAACAGGCGGGCCCAGAAAGGCAGGGCCGCTTGGGAGCAGTAGCATGTATTTGCAGGATTAATGAGCAATAGAAAGGTTTATGGTTTGTTTGGATTGTTCCGGAACACCCTATAAATGCTAGGAACAGAAACCAGGTGAGGCTGGGGCCCTACTGGGCCCCAACCACACTACATGGCTTCTCCTAACAGCCCACTGTGCAGGGCACCAGGCCGGTCTACAGAGGGAGCTCAATTCATCTTGTGCAATGGAGACACTGCTGGTCTTTTCTCCTGAAACACTTTTCTCTCTGCCCTCCTCCCCTATGGATGACAAGGGTTTCCTGGCGCGTCTGTGAGACTCTTCCGGCTGCAGCTCCTGTGGCTGGCTGAGCCCCCAGACTCATTTTGTCAAGAAGGGCGTATGAAACCCCTGACTCCAGTTGCAAAGGTCCTCCCCCACCTTAAGTACTGCATCATGTTCAAGGCGCCGTAGGGGCCCAGGGGTGGAATTCTTGTCTCCGTGGGGACCCTCGGGCTCCACTCCCCGAACGATGCTGAGCAGGGTTCAGAAGGGCTTCCAGAGGAAGGCAAACTGGGAGGAAAAGCCTGGCCATCTATGTGCGCACACCAGCCCCTGGAAACCTGAGAGCTCACAGTGGTCCATTCCACGACGGATCGTGGGGAAGGTCCAGGCCCGACAGCATTCTGTTCCATTAGCATGGAGCCATGAGTCAGGCTCGGACGCCATGACCGCTTGCAATAACAACCACACACTTGTTAAAGGATGGTCATTAGCGACTTCAGTTAATTATGAAAACCCACAATGTGTTCCTAAGGTCTCTGTTCTCATTCCTTCTCCTCATACCTTGGTCACCACCTCTGCCCGTTCAACTCACCCCCTCGTCAGGCATCGCCCCTTTTGGGGGGAACTTGAATCACAAGCTGCTTAATCAGAGAGACCTATCTTCTTGGTGGTTCAAACAAGGGAAGAAAAACCAGAAGACCAAGCCCATCTTTGCTATAAACGTTTATTTTGTAATTTTTGCAAGAAGTGGTAAGGGGGGAAATTTGAAATCAGGTTAAGGTAAGGAGCAACAGTATATAAAAATAATTTAAACACATGTATTAGTCATAAAGCAACACTTCTTTCTAGCAACAACTAGGAGGTAATCTTTCCCAAGATTTTTTCAAAGATATTAAATATATGTTAGATAACAGACCATTCATACCCACACACACACACACACACACACACACAAATACACCACATGCAAACATG
This sequence comes from Orycteropus afer afer, assembly GCF_000298275.1. Classification (NCBI taxonomy): domain Eukaryota; kingdom Metazoa; phylum Chordata; class Mammalia; order Tubulidentata; family Orycteropodidae; genus Orycteropus; species Orycteropus afer. The sequence goes on from NW_006921882.1 coordinate 3,682,779, forward strand.
CACACATATATACAGCTCAAGTATTTTTTCTGTGCATTTGCTAACTGAGATAGCTAAAGTGAAAAACCAAGAGTCTAAGAGCCTAAGTGTCCTCAAGGTCAAACACAATGTGTCCTGGATAACAGACACTGGGGACATGCCAAGATCCCCTCCCAACCTCATTGGCTACAAGCCTGTACTCTGTGGTTCCTATCTGATTACAGTGTGTCCTGGGATCTGCTCATCAGTGCGGTCATTATCAGGCTGTGGGGCGGGGGGCCCACTCCAGAAGATCCTGCCCTCTGCCACCCCCATGTATCTCATGGATTGGAAAGGGGTAAGGGGGTGATTTTAAAGCCTAAGCTCTCAGGCGCCCGTTACATCTGGCTGACTCTCTGCTTCAGGGCGAGGACCTCTCTCTCAATCTCATAGGGGAGGTCGGCATTGACTTGCTCCTCCAGGTACTTCTGGATGTCTTCCACCTCCTTCTCCCAGAACTCCTTGGAGATGCTGAAGAGTTCCTTCACGTTGATGTTGCCCAGGCCTTTCAGATTCAAGGCGCCCTCTGCGGGGATGTAGCCGATGGGTGTGGCCTCAGCGCTGCCCTCTCCATTGATCCTGTTGAACATCCACTCCAGGACCCTGGCGTTCTCCCCAAAGCCGGGCCACAGGAACCGGCCCTCCTTGTCCTTCCGGAACCAGTTGACGTGGAAGATCTTGGGCAGCTTGGCTGCTGGGCGCTGGGCCATGCTGAGCCAGTGGGCCAGGTATTTGCCAAAGTTGTAGCCAAAGAAGGGCCTCATGGCAAAGGGGTCATGCATGATGACTTTGCCTGTTCAACAGAGAAGGGGCTCATTGGTAAATGGCCCTCTCAAAGCACAAGGCTGGCTCCCACTTATTGAGAAAGCCTGCTTGGTCTGGGCTCACTTCCTCCCCACATACACTCACACACCCAGCACTAGTCACCCTCTTTCATATTTTAAAATATGGATCTTGGGGTACCTTTGTGTTCAGCGGCTGCTGTGGCCTCTGACCTCATAGCTGCCCCCACAAAAACACCATGCTGCCAGGTGAGAGCTTCGTAGACCAGAGGGATACCTGTGGCAGGGAAATAGGGAGCAGTCTCTCAGAGGCTGTGACACAGGGCTGGCAGTATCTGACACACTGCAGGGACGGTACAACAGCATCTTTCCAACTCTGCTAACTCTGCATTCACAGAGCTGAAGAGCAGAAAACTGCTATGTTGAAATTACATCATTGCGGCCACACAATGAAAATAAAATCAGGTAAAGCCACATTAGATGCAGGATCCAGAAAGGCTCGGGTTGGCACCACGTGGCAGCTTGCCAATTATCCTGGGTTTTGGAAAGGAAACTCGTGGGCACCCCCTAAGCAGGTCATGGAGCCCTGGGTGGTACAAATGGCGGATGCTAGGCTGCTAACTGAAGGGCTGGGGCTTTGCGTTCACACAGAAAGAAAGGCCTGGCCATCTTCAAAAACTCAGCAACTGAAAACCCAGGGGCGTACAGTGTGACTGTGACATGTGGGGCGCCATGGGCTGCCATTGACTGCACAGCAAGTGGTTTTAACAAGGCCGTGGACAAGGAGCGGTTTCCAGTGGCTTTCAGTAGCTGGCACTCCCACACTCTCAGCCTGAGGAAAGGGGAGCCTCACCAGTAGGCCGGCGGCCCCCAAAGATGATGCCGGAGATGGGCACGCCTTCCGGAGACTCCCAGGCGGGGTCGATGATGGGGCACTGGCTGGCAGGGGTGCAGAAGCGGGAGTTGGGGTGGGCACAGGGCTCTCCTAGAACACAACACGGCAAGAGATGGCTCAGCGCTTGGCCGAGTGAGGAGCTGGCGGCCACCTCACCAGGAGCACCATGTCCCCCGGGGGCTTACCATCCTCCGGGCTCCACTCCTTGTTCTTCCACGAAGTGAGCGTGACACTGGGGGCCAGTGGCTCGTCAATGCCTTCCCAGTAGACGCCTCCATCGCTGGTCTCGGCCACATTGGTGAAGATGGTGTTCCTCTGGATGGTCTTGATGGCATTGGGGTTTGTCTTCACAGAGGTTCCAGGAGCGACGCCGAAAAAGCCATTTTCTGGGTTGATAGCCCTCAAGTGTCCTGGGAAAGTTTAGAGGAGAGGTGAGTGTGCAGGAAAGCATGGTGTGGACGCGTGCGTCTGGCCGGGCTAATTCCTGTACCACGTTCGCAACTCTTGCTCCCTTCCTCCTGAGCATGTACATTGACCTTTTCCCATCGAAACATTGGATTAAACTGTGAAGTTTTACAACTCTTTTCCTCCTTCGTTTTCCACCACTATTTTCACAAATTTATGTATGTAAACAGCAACATGGGGCCCCATTTTGATCCATATGCAGTATTAAATGAAAGAGTGCTTACATGTTCAACATAAAGCTACACAGTCTGAAATAACTGAAGGAAAAATCTAAATACTGTGGATTTAGAAGAATCTGGTGTATTGACAAATTCACTCAGGTCCAATATTCACCAGTGGTAAAAAACCTGTTGCTGTGGAGTCCATTCTGACCCACAGCGCCCCCACAGGACAGACTGCAACTGCCCACAGGGTTTCCAAGGCTGTCAAGCTTCACAGAAGCAAAGCCTAACCACACCCACTGCTATGGAGTC
>NW_006921882.1:3685642-3688337 GCF_000298275.1 Orycteropus afer afer
AAGCCCAAACCACACCCACTGCCTGGAGTCCATTCTGACCCACAGCGCCCCTAGAGGACAGAGTGGAACTGCCCCATTGGGTGTCTAAGGCTCCATCTTTAGGAAAGCCAACTGTCACCTCTTTCTCCTGAGGAGCTACTGCTGGATTCAAACAGCTGACCTTCCAGTTAGCAGCTCAGCACTTAACCACTGTGCCCCAGAGCTCCTTTTACTGATGTCAGCCGGCTCTGTAAGACTTACCTTGTTCATCAAATCTCATCCAGGCAATGTCGTCCCCGACGCACTCCACCTTCCACCCCGGCAGTGAGGGGTTCATCATGGCCAGGTTGGTCTTCCCACAGGCACTGGGGAACGCTGCTGCCAGGTACTTCTTCTCGCCTTTGGGGTTGGTGATCCCCAGGATCTGTTGACAGCACGACTCGCAGTCAGATCTTTGTCCATCGCACCCCCAGCGGATGGACTTCAGTCTGGGCATATGCCCAACCCAAACCCAGATCCACTGCTGCAGGGTCCATTCCAACCGGTGGCAATGCCATGGGCCTGGAAGCCCCAAAAAGTCAGGTTCTCAAATCGACTCCTTTCCCAGTCTGTACAACTATTTATGGTGTTTTTTGTTTGGTTTTTTTGTTTTTAATTTACCATATATTGTGGACCTCTTCCCATAACTGTCCATGTGGCTCTATGTCATTCTTTTTACTGCCTGCATAGTGTTCTATTGTATGAATGTAACAATGTATTTAATCACAGCCTCCCACTGACCAAAAAGAAGCGAAGAGAAAGCTCTACTTCTTCAGGTCTCTATACCAAGGACACTGGCAAAGGAATGAATCCCTAAGTGGCTTTATTAGTCCCCTTGTCATTGGGGTCCCCCAAGAGAGGGTTTACAAGTGGGCTGGCGTTCGATGGAGTTTCCCAGTCTCTCCTTAAGGCGCACGGGGTCCTGCCTGACGGGGCCTGGCGTGTCGTTGGGGGGGTGCATTTAAGAGTCCCTGTACTCTCACCAGCATGTGCTCAGCCAGCCAGCCCTCCTCCTTGGCCAGCCGGCTTGCTATCCTCAGAGCAAAGCATTTCTTCCCAAGCAGCGAGTTCCCGCCATAGCCACTCCCGAAAGACAGGATCTCCCTGCGGTCGGGCAGGTGGGCTATGAGAGTCAGCTCCGGGTTGCAGGCCCAGTTGTTGACCAAAGGCTCTGGAATCAAGACACGTCCCCCATCAGCACGCCGTGTCCCCAAGCAAAAGGGCAAGGTTAACTTTGGGTTTGGAAAGGGCCAGCTTACTTTTCAAAGGCAAGGGGCACCCGACAGAGTGCAGGCACTTGACAAATTCCCCGTGGCCCAGCGCCTCCAGGACCGGGGTGCCCATGCGCGTCATGATTCTCATGCTGGCCACCACGTAGGGCGAATCAGTCAGCTCAATGCCGATCTTGGACAGAGGGGAGCCCAACGGCCCCATGCTGAATGGGATGACATACATGGTGCGACCTGCGGGCAGGGGCAGGGGAGATGGGTGAGCAGGGGCACCCACTCCTGTGGGTTCCCCCTTACAACATCATACCCCGCCTACCACCATCCCCAAAATATGGAAGGGTCCCCTGAAAGTCAACAGAATGAAAAGTTACAGAGTTTTCAGACATGAGCAATGGGCTCCACCAAGCTCTTCTAAGTCGTAGAATGTTTTTCATGTTCATATAAGACGCCAGTGAAACCAGAACAGAGACGTGCATTCTGTCTAATACACCACTGACTTCACATATGGACTCTAAAGAGACGAGGCTATGGGAGTGCCCAGCACAGTTTAGCAACCAGCTGCCAGCGGTCAATTCCACCTCATGTGACCCGACACGGGCGCCAGCGAGAACTGTGCTCTGTGGGGTTACATCACTGGCTGATGGTTTCGAAGTAGGTTACCAGAATTCCCATTCAGACAGATGTGATAACGAAAGTTTGCTGACACATTGCCCAATCAGCTAACTGTCCCATTCACCTTTCATGCACCCTGGGAACCTGGCATTGAATGCTTTCTCAAAGTCCTCCTCTGACATCCAACGGCCCAGCTGGCTCAGGCCAGTTTTGGGGATGGGCACTGTGTCTCTTTGCTCTTGGGTGACAATGACAGTCTTGCTTTCGATCCGGGCCACATCCCTGGGGTCAGTGAGGGCCAGCCAGCTACAAACATCAAAAACACATGGGTTAGGAACGGAGAAGGAAGAGCTGCCCCTCAGTGTTGCACCTGTGCACGGGGCCCCTCTGCCGAGCATCGTACAGGAATGGCCATCATACCCGTGATTGTCTTCCTCACCAGGCCTAGTGGCACACTGAGCAAACTGCAAATACGAGCAGCTATACAGCCAGGACGTAGGCCGCTGGGCATTTACTGGACCAGGTGCTAATCTTTTAGGACAAAGGCCACTTTTTTTCACTGTGAACAGTGATCTAGTTTGCTACGAACTTTTGTTTCATTTTGTCATGTTTTTTGTGCCTGATTTTTATTCCCACACTCAAGAAGTTTCGTGCTTTGCTCAATAACTCGGGCTCTGTCTACAAGACAGAAGACCTATCGGAATCTCCAGGTAGAGCTAGTGTTATTTTTTGCAGCAAGCTTTTGCATGTGCAGGAGCTCTGGTAGCATAGTGCCTAAGGCACTTGACTGCTAACCAGAAGGCTGGCGGTTCAAACCCACCAGCCACTCCTCGGAA